>NC_143003.1:1231483-1847225 GCF_061535395.1 Colias eurytheme | reverse complement strand
TTTGTCCCATTTGACTTTAACAATTTCCTCTAACTGATTTTTACGACTCGCATCTGAAATCTGCACTGTTGCTATGAAACATACAGTAAACAATTTTGCACTGTAAGCAACATACTAAAATCTCATCTAATTTCTCTTTTTTTTGTGTGGTTGATCGATGTTAGCTTTTTGCGTCATCTTTTCTCTGCGAAAATGTAAGGATGGGAACTCTACCAAATTTAGTATTTTCAGCTTCTTATAATGAATATTTAAAGCAAATGTGAATGGGCAATTTCTAGGCAGTTATGCTCTATTTTAGGCCGCTTTGTCACTTCCACGGTGATGACGGTGTAAATATGGGCTGTTAATGGTGATTTTTTTAGAAATTTTCTAATATGCTATGTAATCTTTTCCCTCCAAATTAAATATTAATCAAACTCATACTTTCTCTACAGCATGCCGCGGAAATCGAGAAGAAACAAAATGACATGGAAAACACGAAAGTACTGGGTACCGTGGTGCAGTACGGGAGCGTGATACAACTGCTGCACGTCAAGAGTAATAAGTATCTTACGGTATGTGCTGTTTTACTAATCTATCTAATTATAGCTTCCTTATATAATTCACTATAACAGCTACAAAATTTCTTGACAAAAATCTGCCCGTAAACGTATGTTAGGGACATACGTACATGTATGCACGGCTTCCCCTATATTTCTTTCCATTAGTCAACTTCATCGATTATGTAAAGATTTACTTTAGTATTTTTTTTAATAATTTCTAAAGGATATAGCTATTCAAAGTACTTAAGATACAAATTTTAAGTTCTGCTTATGCATTTTGTTCCAACACAGTCTATTAATTTATTTTTTCGACTGGTTTCCTTATTTTCCTACGAAAGAAAATGCTTTTCTGACTTGTCTTTATTTTTTGTAATCTTCGAATACTTTTCTATCTAAATAAATTTACAGTCGTAATCGTAACGCAAAATCTGGAAATTTAATACACAAGAACGAGAAACCTGTATTCACGGCAACCTTTTGTGGCATCACAATACGAAGTAGGGCAGTTTTAATGACATTATTGTTAGGACTTTAACGGTTCGCTAATTTTCCGCACCGTGTGTGTTACTGAAACTACTATGGGTAACAGATTAAAAATATAATTATGTTAATATAAGTACATATTATTTTCTCTTCGCATCATATACGAAGTGGTGAGGGCCTGTGTAACAAATCCATAAAAAAACCTGCGGGTCTAAAAAGAACACATTTGACATTAATTCATAATGAATTATTTCGTGAATTGCTAGTTGGTTGCTAGCAATTGCTCTATTTTTTGTAGAATGACCAATTTCTCCGTTTTTTACGACTTTTCATGAATACAAAGAAAGTCAAACAGATGAATTCTTTCTTCGACTGTAAAATTCATATGACTTTTTTATGCGATTGAATCAGATATTATGCTACTAGGTACCTACTAATAATTATTCTATACCTCAACGAAATTTAAAAAATGTGATATAATATTATGTTGTTTTAGGTAAATAAAAGACTACCCGCCTTATTGGAGAAAAATGCGATGCGAGTGCATCTGGACGCAAATGGGAATGAGGGATCCTGGTTTTATGTCATACCCTTTTATAAATTGCGATCAACTGGTAAGACTTTATCCAATGTATAGCATTTTTTTAAGACTATAATAATTTTAATATGTGATTTTGGCCACAAACAAATTAAACATCTATCTGCTAATGCTTATGTTTGTATTTTTTCTACTTGTAACTATGGTAAAAATGCATTTTCTCTATAACATAGCTGTTGATATTAATTTACATAAATGGCATTTAAAAAAATTTTGTGATATTTTTATAATTTATTATTATGATTCCAGTCATGGGACTGTCAAACATAAAATGTATTTGAATAAATTGTTTACATGAAAGTGTATATCTATCTGTATATTAACAAAGTCTAACGATTATAGAGACTGTTCAATTATACAGAAATAAAATGCTTTTTGTTTGAATATCAAAAAAATTCTCAGGCGACAACGTGGTAGTTGGAGATAAGGTTATATTGAATCCCGTGAACGCGGGACAGCAAGTTTTACACGTATCTGCTAATCATGAGCTGCCAGATAATGCTGGATGTATGGAGGTACGAGTTTGTGCTCTATTGTTATTGGGATAAGGTTGTTTTTTGATTGAACATTTTTTTGAGTAGGAATACCATGAGTAACTCAAATGTATTGGGGTATGGTTAACCATTTTGTGTTCTATGGTAATGGCTTTTAGGTTGAATTTTGTTTGAAATTTTTTTTTAATTATGTAGAAGAAATTACTGGAGCTGCTGGAAAATGCAGAAAATGATGATTGTTTGACACCATTGTTGGGTGTAGATTAACAAGATGATTCTCTAGTGTATAATTGAAGAACAAATTTATGCTTTTTCGCATTCTTTGAAAACATAAGTACTATGCAAAAACTTTATTATAATATTTATATTATCTATATTTCTCAGGTAAACGTAGTAAATTCATCAACCTCCTGGAAAGTGACCCTATTCCTGGAACACAAAGAGAACCAAGAAGAGATCCTAAAGGGTGGAGATGTCGTGCGTCTCTTTCACGCGGAACAGGAGAAGTTCCTCACTATGGACGAGTATAGAAAGAGACAGCATGTGTTTCTCAGGACCACCGGCAGATCGAGTGCTACAGCGGCGACTAGTAGCAAGGCTTTATGGGAAATTGAGGTAAGTGAAAAATAAAATATGGATAGTAGCAAATTTGATGTGATATTTTTTATTGTGTCAGTAGAGATACTTATAATGGTCGATCATTAAGTGTTTTTATAACCGATTGCTTTGCCTATTATTCATAATCAAAGCAGTAAGTTAATTATATTATCATAACTAGATAGTCTTCTGCTATCTGATTTTATTAAGGGAATATTATATATACTGTGTACATGTAAATGGTGGAATACACAATTTCCTGGAACTTTGTTGGTAGGATAACTTGTCAAATTGAAATTTCTAAATTTCAGTCTCATTTTTTTGCAAACAACAAAGTAAAGTAAAACTTAATTCACTTTCAAGAATTTTTCTTTATTCATTTTTCAATTATTTTTTTTGCAGATTAAAGATCGTGTTATATTTAATTAACGCCTACGTACGTATGTCTAACGAAATATTATAATTTATTTATATGAATATTGTAGGTGGTACAGCACGATCCTTGCCGTGGCGGCGCAGGACACTGGAACTCAATATTCCGGTTCAAGCATCTCGCCACTGGACACTATCTAGCCGCTGAAGCTTGTTCTAAAACAACGTGAGTAAAAAATTATCAAGAACTAGCTGCGCTTCGCGTTTTCACCCGCGTGGCTCCGCTTCTGTTGGTCGTAGCGTGATGATTTATAGCCTTATAGCCTTCCTCGATAAATGGGAATCTAACACCGAAAGAATATTTCAAATCGGATCAGTATTTCCCGAGATTAGCGCGTTCAAATAAACAAAAAAACAAACTCTTATTCATAGGTTACACGCTCAGTCTGGCGTCAGTTCAGTCCATCAGTTTGATCCGGCTTAGACTGATGCCAGAATGATCGATGAAAAACACGGGTATTCTGAACCATCAGTCCGTCAGTCAACCGGTTAGACGATAATTCTCCCGTCATTCTGAGCAGACTGATGGACTGAACTGACGCCAGACTGAGCGTGTAACCTATGTCTTAAGCTTTATAATATTAGTATAGATTACAGAAAAATAAGCATGATTCATTATTGATTATTCCATTCATTTTGTCAAACGTTATTACTATCTCTATTCACTACTATTAAATCCACTATTTTTGACAGTGTTTTCTTACCACGTTCTTTTTTATTTACCATATTCCTCAATTATTTTTAACTTCCAGCTTTACAATTACCTTATTAGTTATTTTTCGTTAAATACATTACAGTCAATCCCCACCGCACTACTTTATCGAAGCTTTTTTTCACTACAACATTTCCACACTCCATATTTAATCCATTTTATTTTTTCAACAATATTACAGTGAAGTTTTCGTTAGCAGTGACACGAGCACCGAACCCGCGTACCAGCTGGTGTCGGTGCCGCACTCGTCAGAGATCGCGACATTGTTTGAATTAGACCCAACCACTATGACGCACTCTGACGCGCCCGTGCCTCAGAGTAGTTATGTGAGGTGAGTTTTTGTGTTATAAGTTGTTCAATGAAGTTAAATAAATTAATAATTATCTACTTTTAATAAGTTAGTGGATTTCATACATAAAAAATATACAATATGGCTTTTAAACCATAAAATAAAATTGTAATTTTTTACTTATTTGACATACCAACTAATAACTGATTGTATAATTATGTACATATATCTCAATGTCTGTATATGTCTGAGCTTCAAAGAACACATTTGAATCAAAAATTTCCATATGATTAACGTATAATTTCTTCGCTTGATAATTTCTTCATAAGAAATAATTCTCACTTAACTAACAGTTTTGTGTTTAATGGCTCGCCATTGAATTCTTCTAAAAGATATTTAATTTAAATTGCCTTTGAAATTCTCTAATTAGTGATATACTTCCAGGTTACAACACTTATGCACGCACACATGGGTTCATTCCACATCAATACCGATTGACCAAGAGGAAGAGAAACCTGTTATGTCAAAGGTATAGTAATTAGTTTTATTTTATATATTTAAAAAATGTATTGTACTTTTTGGTCCTTCGAGCCGGATTAAACTAAAAGCTTGTATCAGGTTGAATATCGACTTTTTTATTGCAATTATTCAATCAATGATCATAACTATATGCATTCAAATGTTTTCGACATCCTGGCAAAAGTTATTTGTAAGAAAGAGTGAGGTTGGATACAGACATCTTCTTTTATAAAATGTGCTAAATCATTAGAGAGTCTTTATCAAACTAAAAATAAAGTTAGTCCATACTACAAAAAAAACACTTTAATTATTTGAATTGTATGTTATTATCCGACCGCCTCCTTGGTACAGTGGTTGACGCGTGAGTGTAGAACTGAGGGTTCTGGGTTCGGTTCCCGGTGGAGACGAATAAAAAAAAATGTCTCGGTCTGGTAGGACATAGAAGGCTGATCACCTACTTGTCCCTAAAGAAAATCGATCAGTGAAACAGAACAGTATGCATAATGCATCTGCCCCTTACCTCACTACGGGGAAACGGGACTTCACTTTTATGTTATTATCCACAGTAATTTATATAATACTAGCGGTCCGCCCCGGCTTCGCCCGTGGTATCTACATGTTTAAACTATCCTATCTCTCAAGTTGGATCGAACTGTACATGGTGTGCGAATTTTATTATAATCGGTTAAGTGGTTTAGGAGTCCATTGAGGACAAACATTGTGACACGAGATTTATATATATTAAGATAATTTTCCTATTTCACAGGTGGGATGTTCAGTAATAAAAGAGGATAAAGAAGCATTTGCACTAATATCTGTGTCACCAAGTGAAGTGCGCGACTTAGATTTCGCGAATGATGCGTGTAAAGTGCTGTGTGCACTTTCCGGGAAGTTACACCAAGGGAATATAGAGCATAATGAGATGAAGTGAGTTTGTATGGTTTTTTGTAAATTTTTAAGCTATTGCATAGCTTCTATCGCGGACCTTGAGCGCGGGGACCGAATCGAGAAATTTCGTAACGAAAAAACCTCACGCTCCCCACGGGGACGGGCGCGGAGGTGTGGCTTGAAGGCATAGCATGCAATAGCTTTACCGCGGCAGTCCCCGAGTGCCACACGTCTTTTTGGAGTGTTAAGGGTGTTTTATACTAAAGTTTAAAATGTACCATATATTTTACACTTAAGTATAAAACACCCTTAATAGTATGGTTCTTTTTAGGATAGCAACAGTTGCTCCTACTATATACATAATTGCGGTTAAAAAAGGATAAAGCTTGAGATAAAAGCGTGTTAGTATGGTAGTTGTATTTCGTTGGTGGCTCCTGTAATGTCTATTTAAAAAAATATTGGTTTAAGTAATTTAATTTGTGCACTAAATTCCTACTTATAATTACTGGATTGATAGGATAAAGTTTAATTTATACTTTTACGCCCAACTAAAATTAAATACAATGCCGGAACAAATACTTTACTTACTTATTTCTATTTTTTACACATCATTTAATCGCAGGCAATGGGACAAAGCTGTAATTGTGCGCTCTAAGCTAAGCACTTAATTCTTTTCTTAACTTTTACCACAAAAATGACTTATGAATAAGCCTTATTAATTACTTAAAATAAATTAATTGTAAAGCCATACAAAAACCTACATTTCAGAGCCTTAACCTGTCTCCTCCAAGACATAGTGTATTTCATAGCGGGCTATGAGAACGAGCCCAACAAATCTAAAGCCCTGGACCTCGTTGTTGAAAACCCTAATCGCGACAGACAGAAACTACTACGAGAACAATATATATTGAGACAGCTGTTTAAAATATTACAGGTATGTTTTTGTTTTTACTTTGATACTCAGATTATACCTATTTAAAACATACGTATGTCTGTCGTTAAGGTACTGTTAAATATAATTTAAAAACTAAACATTAATATACAAGTATTCAGGTTACATTTTTTGTGCGAAACTGCATACATCTTCTATGTATGGAATACGATGTAATGCGAAATGCATGAAAATCTACGTAAAAATAAAAATTTATTTACAAAAATTCTTATTATGCATTTTACACAAAACTATGTGTTTTTAGCAATAAATGATATACAAAATATTTTATTATATCTGTATCTAACGCAACTTATTTTTGTCTTTAACAGGGCCCATTCGAAGAATCATCAGAAGGCGAACCGTTCCTAAAAATAGAAGAATTATATGATCCAAGATATGCACCATACAAATTCATATTCAGACTATGCTACAGGATATTGCGTCTTAGCCAACAGGATTATAGAAAGAATCAGGTATAAATTTTACTGCAAAATAATACTCTAATTATCGACCTTATAGCTAATGTAATAAAGTTGAAATTTTAAAAATGTACATGTACTTCCATTCTTTATTAATTTAATCAGATCATTTGCATTCTTTCCCTATATTTTAAGCCACCAACAAGACCAGTGGTTGATCCAAATTAGAATAAGATCGACTGAACGCCATATTGTCACGTCATAGTTGTTAATTCAACCAAAAATGCCAAGAAAAATTAATTAGTAAATTAACCATAAAAAAATCGTCATATCGCTTATATGCTAGTTATTTACTGGTATAATTAATAATAATTATTAAATTTACTAGTATTTAAAAACCACTATTTATTTCCAGGAATACATAGCAAAACACTTCGGTTTCATGCAAAAACAAATAGGATACGATATCCTCGCAGAAGACACAATCACGGCGTTATTGCATAATAATAGGAAATTATTGGAAAAGCACATCACAGCTGCTGAAATTGAGACCTTTGTTGGTATGTATCGTCTGTTGGTATAGTTAACTCTATATTTATTGGAATTCAGGGGGTAAATATTTCTATGATGACCAGTAGAACTTGTTAAGCTTGTAATATTTAATTAAATATGACAAAAATGTGGTTTTGTAAAGAATTAAAAGAAAATCTTATTTTCAAGTTAAAAACAGTTTTAAATTGGTTTGGCCATTTATTAGGTAATTTATGCATTATAAAAGTATTTTATAATTTAGTATCGAAAGAGTGGGTGTGAATCGAAAATAAGATAAAATTTAAAACGTCATCTTATATGGTTTATACATCACCATTTACAATATTATATTATAATATTCAAAAGATATGATATCTCACTTCAATGTATCTATATGATATAGGTGTTATAAAACAATAAATAATTAAACTTTGATAAACTTTGATCAAGCCGATTTCAAGATTTAAAGCTTATTTATTTTTATAACGCAATAGACAATTAAATAGTTTTCCATTCTTTGATCAATAAAAACTAACAAACAAGAACATAATCAGCGAAAACAAATCAAAGTCCAGTCAGGATATAGTTTTGTAAATCCGACTTTAATTCTTCCGGATAAGATAGAATTTATCATGGTGTATATTGGACTGCTAGCTTATGAGTTAAGCCGTTAAATTTGTTGTTTTGATACGTTTGTGAGAATGTTGCGCAAAAATAAAATACGTTAATTGACAGAAAAAATATCCACATAGCGAAATTTGTGTGGTGGCTATAATGAAGACGTTAACAACACGTTGAAGTAATGAAGAAAAGCATATCGTTCTTAATATTATGTAATTGGTTTACCATAACTTAATTAACAGGCTTTTAGAACCGTGAAACAATCTTAAATTTTCGAAAAACGCTTATAATTTTAGGTAGGTTGTATTATAATTTATTACTAATAGTTTCTGTTAAATATTTTATTACTGTAGGACTTTTTTGTTTGGCATACATTTGATAAAATTCATTATTATCAATAAAATTGAATTATTTTAGTAGTTGTGTAAAACGACTAGATTCGATATAGATATTTAAACATTCATTAATCACTATCACTACATAGTATAGAATAAAGTCGCTTTCTCTGTCCCTATATCCCTTTGTAAGCTTATATCTTCAAAACTACGCAACGGATTATGATGCGGTTTTTTTAATAGATAGAGTGATTCTCGAGGAAGTTTTTTGTATATCATTTATTTGGTTTAGACAAAGCGGGCGGGTCGCTAGTAGCTATACGTTTAAGTTGTTTAGTCAAAAGTATTTTTTACATAAAGTTAATTTATTCCAGGTCTGGTCCGTAAAAACATGAAGACATGGCAGTCCCGTTTCCTTGACTACCTGAGTGACCTCTGTATATCCAACAAGAAGGCCATCGCAGTAACTCAAGAGTTAATTTGCAAGAGTGTACTTTGCGCCAATAATGCTGATATTCTCATCGAGACCAGGTTTAAACCGAGGTTTATTTTTTATTTCTAGGTCTGCTGCTCTGGTGTTGGTGTTTGTGGATTCCTAATAGCATGTGCTGTTTTAGAATTAAGTTTAAGTTATAGGTGTCAAGATTAAGAAGAGAAAAGTTAAAAAAAAGTCTTTATTACTAGGCCTGCTGCTCTAGGACTATTTTGGTGTGGTTATTTCTAATTTGGAAAGGTGCATGTGCTGATTTTGATAGAATAAAGTGAAATAGGTGTCGAGTTTATTGAGATTTTTCTAAATTTGTGTAGCAGTTCCGGAGATCAATACAACAGTAAATGGTGATAATGTATGGTTAGTTTATATAATAATAATATAGGCAAATCGATAGAAATAAGCTAACTGTTATTTTCGTATAAATTTTGTCTGCTAGAATAACAGTGCACCGAAAAACTATTTATTTAATTGACTTATCCTCTTCCTGAACAATCGCACTTATCTAATACGGTTGTGGTAATATTGAGTTTTAAATACGTAAGGATTCACGCTTACTTCACTTTTTTTAAGATAAAGTAACAAATTCTACAAAAATACCATATTATTATACCATATTATATACCATATTATATGTATTTTTTATTTGCAGATTAGTGCATTTAAAATATGAGGATAAATCGACAGAAGGCGACAAAGTATCAATGGAAGAAGATGTTATATTATTTTGGAATAATAAACAGGTGCGTTTAAAAAAATATATTAACCATAATAAAATTAAGAAAAATTTAGTCTGTTATAATAAAAAAAGTTATTTTATAAGTAATTCTTCTTTCTAATATGTCCATTTATTTCCAGTCCTCAGAATATTTATCCGCCTTAGCGACAAAAGCGAAAGCGGACCCACGAAGCGAAGCGGCGGCCATCTTGGATTACTACCGACACCAGCTTGACCTGTTTTCGAACATGTGTCTAAATAGACAGTACTTGGCACTGAATAGTTTATCTCAACAGCTGCATATTGATCTTATATTGAAGTGAGTACTGTTTTATTTTTGTAATTTTATCTAAAGAAGGAAACTATCAACTTATTACAATACTATAAAGTTTACTTATAAAGACAAAATGTTTCAATGAAGTATTCTTATTCATTTTTTTAAGTTAAACATTACGTGTGCACAGGGTATTATTACGTACAGATAAAAAAAAACTATTACACATTACACTATATAATTTGTGTTAGGGAGCGTGTACTATTGAACATGCGCTTGAATAGACGCCATATTTACCGTAAATAGAAAACGCGCCATTAAAGTTCCTACAAATTAAGTGCTTCAAACCATCCGACATAGGCGCTCCATATATACATTATAGGGATGTAACGCGTGGAATAGCACGCTCGAAACTGCTGCGTGGCATATGAATGCTAGCTCGGGTCGATTTTACTAATACTATATGGCCTGAAATAAATGAATTTTATTTATTAATTTATTCATTGGCCACACTATTAATGCGTTTAGTTTTTTAACTTAGTTTATGCGCACTTTTAACATATTTCTCATTGTTTAAATCTGCTGTAATTCAGCTACTTCCAACAAATATATATAAGAGACAGTACCCTTATAATTTTTAGGCATTAATCCATAAAACTTAATGTATTAAAGTACCCTTTTAATTTTCAGGCATTAATCTGTAAACCTTTTTCAGGTGCATGTCAAACGGTGCCCTTCCACACGAAGTGCGAGCCTCGTTCTGCCGGCTGATGCTGCACCTGCATGTCGACCGCGACCCGCAGGAGCCGGTGACGCCAGTCAAGTACGCGCGCCTCTGGAGCGAGGTGTGCGACCGGATACACATACACGAGTCAGTACTTGTTACGCAGCACACATACTTGCTAAGAGTGCCCGGAATTGTAGAAAAAAGTACCTACGCTTTAGCGAAACATCAAACAACATTCCGGGCACACTTACCAGCTGTTCCCTGATGCTGCACCATCGACCGTGACCCGCAGTAGCTGGTGATGCCAGTCAAGTGGCACTAGATTTTAATTTTAATTACAAATAATGCAAGAATGGAATAAGACAATTATTTTCTAGATAGGACTTTATAAAAATAGAGTACCATGATCCTTAGGAATTAAAAGTTTCTTTATAATCTCGAGTTTATTCAAATTATGATTCGATTTATACTGATAATTGATAATCATATAGCACATACACTCCGAGCGCCTTACACGAGCCGCGAATGCAAACTGAAATGTAAAGATGTTTTTACAGTAAGATGTTTTTACAGATGTTTTTTTATGTTTTATAGGATCGTGTAAAGCGCTGACTCAAGATGTACGGCTAGCCCGTACAAATAATATTTGAAAATGAATGCATACTGTTACGTGTAATAATTGTCTCTTTATAAAACCATCAAAATTTTTAGTCCGGGATACATCGCCCATTTTTGCAAGTGATTACTATCAAGCTAATTTTTCGTGAGTAGCTTTATTTTGATGAGATGCCCAATAATACGACAGCTGACAGCTGAGTTGTAATGTTGAATTCCGTTATAAAATTTTCATATAAAATCTGAAAAACTGTTATAGTTGTGTATAAAGTGGCTTAAAACGTGTTTTATTAGTCAAAATTTCAGTATAAATGTTATCTCAGTGTTTGGACTAGTGTAACAGTGAAATTAAAGAACATATACTACAGTAGTACTTTGTGTAATATAGTGAGTAAATGCTCCCAAGATAAGCACAGAAATACAGTATAATATTTTGTATATGCAAAAACAAAAGTATAAACAGTGATATTAATATGTGTTATATGAATTATATGAAAAGTACAAAGTTTTTGTAATAGCCCAGTGACATTTCATACAGAAACAAAGACTTGGTCAGTGCAACTAGTGACATCTGTTGAGTGTGTTAAATAAGTTAGTGATCTATGATAAATGATCTATACTTGACATCTCGTGATTGTCTCGCCTAAGTAGCTAGATAAGATAACTAGCATAAATTACCGAGATATTATTAAGCTTCCCTGGCACAATAGATACACCACTAGAAATAACGCGAAACGATTCATCGGACCGAGTTCGAGTCTCATCAGAACCAGTGTTTTTTTTTTTTTTTTTTTTTTTGAACTTTTGTTTTTGAACTTTTGTTTCTGAACTTGACTTTAAATACTGAACTTACAGTGATCCCAGGTTTTTTTTTTTTTTTTTTTTTTTTTTTTTTCCCACCTATATTCAGCATTATGAACTGTGCTGCCTGTCTCGTTCCTTTGCTCAATGATGAACCTCATCTGCAGTGTGCCATTGATGACTGCAAAAGAAAATTTCATCCTGCGTGCACAAACGGCAAATACCAATCAGATGTATGCAATGTATGGATCTGTCACGAGTGTCTTCTTGCATTAACTAGGGGGCGCAACATCGTGCATACTGATTTGTCGGCGGGTTGTCATGATCCCAACGTAACGTTTCGGAAAAAGGTTGTCGCCCCTAACTCCCACATTCCAAACATTTCGGTCGAAGATCTACGCTGCTTGCGTAATGAGGTGTCATTATTAAAGGAGCAACTTAGTAAAGCGGTGACCTTAGTGGAGAGCTATGAAACGAAGTTGGATTTCTACTCCAACCAAATTGCGGATCTTCATAGTCTTCTGATGAGTTCTACTGCTCCCAATCTCCCCACACAAGGATCTCCCACAAACAAGGCAGCCATGGCGTCCGTTCAGACTTCGAAGCCTAAAAAGAAATCGAGCAGGCTTAACGCCGTGACTGGGCCCAAATCCAACCCTCCCCAGAAGGCCTCCAACCCTCCCCAGAAGGCCTGCTCTGATAAGGCTGAACTTGTTGAGACTATCGAGGCAACCCCTAGCCACCCTAAATCTGAACAGCATCAGTGGAGGGAAGTAAGGCAAAACCGTCGGCCGCCTTCTCTATGTGGTGCAGCAGGACCTAATGTAACTTCCCTTAAGGCTGTTGAGCCTCGTAAATACCTACATCTTTGGAATATGGAATCCAGTGCTGATGAAATCCGTGACTACCTCCGCCATCTCTGTCCTGTGGGTAATTGTACTGTTGAGGAACTTCGACCCCGAGGTGATTATAAATCGTATAAACTTGGTGTTCCTCTTGCTTATTTTGATTCTTGTCTGTCAACTGAAGTATGGCCGGTCAATGCTAGAATTAAAACCTGGATAGCGCAAAAGCGTAAACAGGCCGAATCGGGAGTTATGAGATCAAACCAGCCCTTTCGTGACCAAAATAACAAAGAGTAACTCTGCCTCCTTTAGTATATTTTATCAAAACGTACGAGGACTAAAAACGAAACTCAAGACCTGGCGAAGTGGGCTAGCCCTACTAGATAATAATCTGATAGCTGTTACCGAAAGTTTTCTAGACAAATCTATCGAAGACAATGAATTAGTATACGGTGACTGGAGTTTTCTCCGCCGCGACAGGGGCACGCCTTGTGGTGGTGTTCTACTCGGCGCTCATGGGTCACTTATGTTAAAGCGTTGTACCGAGTTCGAAACAGAGAGAGGAGAGGATCTGTGGGCGAGCCTTAGTTGGTGCGGTCGGTCAATTTTTATCTGTGTCGTCTATGTTAAGCCTAGTGCCAATGATAATGATTACATGGAATGGTTTTGTAAAGTTGAAAGCTTTTTAAATAATTTGAAATCGTCAGTGATAGTCATTCTAGGCGATTTAAATTTAAATAGTGCCTCTATGAATATTAATAATTATTACTGTTATTTTAAGTCTTTTTGTAATTTGTCTGAAAAAAACATTGTATGCAATTCCTACGGCGGAATGCTTGATGTCGTTCTTTGTAGGGAGAGCAGCGTTGCGATTGGGATAAGTGTAGCTGCTACAGAGGGTATTGTTCCACCCGATGCTTATCATCCGCCATTAAACGTAGATATTGATATGTCATTTTGCACAACTCATCACTCCGATCATATTCAGCCGAGTAATATAGATCCAGCTAACGACTGGAATTTCATAAAATGTGATTTCATACAATTATATCAGTTATTATCACAGACGTCTTGGCTAGATGTGTTGCATGCCCAGAATGTGGATGTTGCTTGCAATCTATTTTATTCTAAAATTTACACTATATTTGATTCTTGTGTACCCAGGAAGAAGCGTAAGAATTCAAGCTGCAGACGCTACCCAGTTTGGTTTTCCAATGATATTATTAAAGAGATTAAGATCAAATCTGAATTGCATGCAGTGTGGAAGCGTTCAAAGTCCTGCGAAAGTTACACACATTTTTCGAATCATAGAGCGCAGTTAAAAATTCGAATAGAAACTGCCTACATAAACTATATGAAAGCAATCGAGGACAACATTAAAGTGGCCCCACGTAAGTTTTGGCAGCACATTTCGAATCTCAGATCGAAGGGAGGCTTTGAGCCTACCGTTTCCTATATGAGTTCAACTTTCTCGGGACCTGCGGCTGCTGAGGCTTTTGCTAATTACTTCGCTAGTGTATTTTTGCCAGATTCTCCGACCTTGAATGTCGATGAGTGTAATATATCGGATAGCTCATCTAATAGTAATTACATAAACATAAAAAATATCACCACCGATGATGTCGTCACTGGTATTAACAAGTTGAAGCTCAGTAGCGCTGTGGGACCTGATTGTCTTCCTCCTGCTTTTATCAAAGGAGCTAGAGATTTCCTTTCTGTACCATTATGTCATATTTTCAACCTTGGCCTCAAGTCGGGTGTCTACCCAGCAACATGGAAGCTGTCTAGAGTTATACCCATCCCTAAGAGCTCAAACAAATTACTAGTTGAAGAGTATCGACCAATAGCTATTCTATCCTCAGCTGCTAAAATCTTCGAAAGCATCCTACATAAATATATTTACATGCAGGTGAATAAGTATCTGTGTAATGAACAGCATGGATTCAGGACCATGAGATCGGTTGATACAAATTTAATGACTCTTGTCGAATATATTTCGGTTCGACTCGATCGAGGGCGTCAAGTTGATGTACTTTACTTTGACTTCCAGAAGGCCTTTGATAGAGTGAACAATGACATATTGTTGGCGAAGCTCTGTGCTATAGGTTTTTCCCCGGGACTTCTTCGGCTGCTGGCGGATTATTTGCGTGACCGACAACAGTTCGTCAGACTCGGTCTGTATGAATCTAAACCCTACCACACGCGTTCAGGAGTTAGTCAAGGTTCCATACTGGGGCCTCTCTTATTTTTGATCATGGTAAACGACCTACCTAGAGTGGTATCTCATGCTAGGAGTCTTCTTTACGCTGATGATTTCAAATTGTATTTGGAAATCGGGTCTGAGTTAGATTGCTTAGCTCTTCAACATGACATCGATGCTATTTATGAGTGGAGCATTAGAAACAAATTGGAATTTAACATAGAGAAATGCTTTGTGATGACCTTCGGTCGGATGAGGCACCCGATACACTTTGATTACAAGATCAAAAATACATCCATTAAAAGAAGCACTGTAATTAAGGACTTGGGTGTCACATTTGATCGCGGGCTCACATTTCACGATCATGTGGCAATGTTGGCAAAGGAATCTTTTAGACGGCTTGGGTTTGTTCTTCGGAACGTGCGTGATTTTCGAACAGGACGCGCCATAGGGCTTGTATATGGAGCCCTGGTCCGCAGCAAATTGGAGGCTAGTTCTTGTGTATGGAACACACACGAGGGAAAATATACCCTGATGCTCGAAAAAATCCAAAAGGCTTTCCTTCGGTTCCTGTTCAAGCATCAATTTGGGTACTATCCCTATTTATATCCGACAATGTTTTTGCTAGGCTGTCTTGGGTACAACTCATTGGAGACACGTAGGAAATACAATCAATTAGCCTTTGTCTGCAAGATTCTGCGTGGCAAAATTGACGCTATTGATTTGAGTGATGAGGTGTGTAAATTATTTGTGCCTGATAATTACTGTCGAGCGCGCAAGCATGTGCTCTTTGCTATACCGCCGGCTCACACTACAGCCCGAGCCTTATCACCAATTCCACGCGCTCTCACTGCGCTCAATGCTCTCCTCAATAACAACCCCGAATGCGATCTGTTCGCGGATGGATGGGGCTCGTTGTTGTCGGCGTGCTTGAGCTTTTCTGAAAAGTTTTGAATGGTTTTTGTTTTTAATACTAGCAATCAATTTATCATATTTATTGCTGGTGTTGGGAACAGAAACCATTCATTGTATTAATTCATTATATATTAATTTATTGTTTTTCTTTTTATATGTAATTTGTAATTTGATTTAATTTAATTTTATTTTTTGTAATATAATTTATGTAATTTTTTATAATTAATGTAATTGGTGCAATACCGTTTTAATTATAATAATAAATAATAATAATAAATAATTTCATGTACGAAACTCTCGATTGTGGTAGCTTACAGAGGTAACAAGGATAAAAATTTTTGATTTGACGGTTCTCAAATATTTATTACGCAATTTGTAGGACAATATGTCCGTTGAATTATACAAGTATTAAATAAGTGAAAATAAAAAAATCAGCTGGATAATCATTTATGATGACTTCGTTATCGATACACATAGGAAAGGGGGACTCTTTGATCAAACCATAGATTTTGTAGGACAAATATTTTTTCTAATAATTTAGATAATTATCTTGAGATTGAACAAAAAAAAACATTCAGTTGGTAATTAATATTTGAGAACAATCAAATCAAAATATTTTATCCTTGTTTCCTCTGGTACCTACCACAATCGAGAGTTTCGTACATGAAATTATTGGGCATCTCATCAAAATAAAGCTACTCACGAAAAATTAGCTTGATAGTAATCACTTGCAAAAATGGACGATGTATCCCGGACTATTTATAAAACACGCAATACAAATTTCAGAAAATTCATTTCAAAGCATCCAACAGTTTACAAAACAAGCTTAAACAAAATATCTTCAAAAAATATATTATTTCCTACATAGTTACCAATGCGTCCGCGGTGGGCCAGACGCGACTAGAGAGAAAGTGAAACAGCAGTTCGCTTCCACAATCCGCTTCGTGGAAAATTACCTTTGCAATGTGGTGACTAGGACTTGGTACTTTAGTGACCACGACCAGAACAAACTGACATTCGAGGTCGTGAAATTGGCTAGAGAACTGATCTACTTCGGGTTTTATAGGTATGTGTGGCTTGTGTACATTTTTACTTATAATTTTTATTTTATAATGTGGAGTATCAGTTTTTTACGAAATATGTCGTTGCCATATTTTTTGCAAATATTTATTATAGTTACTAGCAGATTGCGTAGTAGTTTGAAGTATCGATAAAAACTCCATATTATGGTTAAAAAATATAACCTAAAATCAATATTTTACAACATTAGCAGTAATTTTATGAAGTCAGAATTAGGAAATAACCTTACTTTAATGCGAAATAAAACGAACTATGAAAATATCATGAAAATTTATTTCGGAAAAAATTAACACTTTAAATTTTCATTAAAAAAAATCAACCATTTACAGCTTCAGTGATCTCCTCCGGCTAACAAAGACGCTACTCAGTATATTAGACTGTGTGACCGCTATGGACCTTCTCAATGAGACCAACGCATTGGCTGGGGACGTTGAATGTAAGATATTATTTATTTATTTATTTATTTCATTAAGGATCACCAACATGACATACACTGATACATAGATAAAAGCATTAAAGTAATAACAATCGTAGACATAGTGCTGTCACAATTATAGGCAACCACCACTAACAAATATAACATTAAATCCAACACACACAGTCTGCAGCTAACTGCAGATTAGGTAAAAAATACACATATAAATAATACATAAATCCAATTTTGACGGCAAAATAATCAATTAATGTTAAAATAAAACTACATTTGATCAACTGGGTTTTGGCAAAGGTTCAATCGAGAGCAATTCCAATTATATTGTTTTTGTAGTAATAATAATAGTTGATAGGAATTGTGTTGAGTGCTAACAAGATGGTTCAATTTCATTTAACGACGGTACACGAATTCCAGAGATTGATTTCTTATATGTTAACTTTAACCTTCTAGATTTATCTGGATTTGTAATTAAAATTATGTTTTTCATTTTGTTGCTATTTACAAGCAGCCCAGGAAGGAGAGATAAAAAAACGTGAGTTATTAATTTAATTCCACATTAATCTGAAACATGATTGGCACATACATTTTATAACAAAAAATACATAAATCGCATTTTTTGTTTCATAGCGGAAGGCGGTGTACTTCGAACAATAGGAGACATGGGAGCTGTGATGACTTCAATAACACTTGGCACTGCGCATAATGTAAGTGCATAGTATTTAAAATAATACAATAAATGGATGTACATACGAGTTCACACTCGTATACACAGGGAATTGGAATGGCTCGTTACGTCGCCAGTAACTAGAGTAAACACACGTCCGCTCACGCCCGAGGCTGCTGCGTGACTGTGCTCCCCACTACCCGCGAACCCGAGACATCCGGGGATATTGTACTTATACTTTACACAAACACTACAATGGAAAAAAATGAAAATATAATAGTTACGATTAGGTACTCTAAAAACTCACTGCTACAATAGGGAATATGCATAAAATTTTAAATGGCCTAAAATATTTTTTTCTCGAATACTTATTATCGTAATATTATAATGAAAAGGATTTTTTTTTTATTTACTTATTATTTAAACCCCTAAAAAAATATTCAAAAAGTGCAAAATAAATGAGCGAAATTCAAACTTCCAAAACGCGCCACCACTGGTTGAACGTAATGTGACGTCATCTGACAGGACATTGTATTCATCACTCCACAGTAAACACAGGTGAACACCCACTGGACGTGTCATGTGACGTCACGCAAAGCGCGCGCAAAATGGCAGCGTTTGAACTGCTTAAATTTTTTTAAATTTTTAAATTTCATTTATAAAAATATCTAGAGTATTTTGAAACCCATTAATATTTTTTTCTACAATATAGAATAGTAAGCTATTAATTTAAGACAAAAAAGAAAAACATGAATATTCCCCATTAGAAAGCTACATGGCACGAATGGCAATTTTTTTTAATCCCGTATTATGTTGCCAGTTGTAAATAATTTTAATTTTATACGCTTTCTCAACAGTTCAGAATTGATTGATTTCAAGATTATTTTTTAACCATTAGCAACTTTGCTGATTTTTATCAAAAAACTACCTACTTTCTTGTAATAATTGTAAAAAAATAATTTGGAAAATCCAAAAGTGCACGCCTCATAATTTTTTTTTAATAAATATTTATTAATTATTATTTTTGTTTATTTAATAACAATTAAACCACATCGAATCAGACCCTGAAAAATGAAAGGGTTCTATTCCTGAGCATACTCAAGCGTAAGAGAAAAAAAAAGACTCGATTAGTAAAGTATTTCGGTCGCTATCGTGTTAACAAGAAAAAGGATCCGCACATACAGACACACGGACGTCCAAGACAGAACTTTTTTAAACTGTTTTTTAACTAGTTTAAATAACAAAAATGACATCAAAAATATCATGAACGTTAAAAATAGTGTTTTTTCTTAATATGTGTGTGTATGTATTATCTTACAAGTGCAATGTATGATACATAAAGACATTTTAAGTTTGAAAAATCAGATGTTTTGCGCGAAGTGACAGTAGTACCCACCTCAACGCTTCGCTTATGAGGCGTGCAATAACGGCCGAATTGATAACCTAATTTTTTTTTAAGTCTGTTAATAAAATAATATAATTCGTAAGCAGCAGGTAGTAGGAGGCGGGGCCCAACAGCGCAGTCCGTCTGCGCTTGCGCTGGCCAGAAAACACCCACTCGTTATGGAAACCAAACTGAAGATTATTGAGATCCTACAGGTTTGTGCGATTTTGCTATTATCCTACAAATGCAATAAATACGACAGTTTGTTTATTTGTTTGTCAAAAACTGCTGAACCAGTTTTGATAAAATTTATACACATAAAATGTAACTTGCATTACACATAGGATACGAAAATCCCACGGCAACGGCAACTATGCGGGTTTTCCTTTGCCTACGTGGGCGAAGCTGCGGATTAAAAGCTGGTTTCTTATAAAAAAAAAACATCTTAGATTCAAGGAATTATACTTACTGAAAACAACTAATTCAGTGAAAGGGTACTTACTAAAGATATGATAAAGTTTTGATGAATATTAAATAATGAAAATTACTTAGAAATTACGATTTATGATTTCACACCACTCTATTTTTTGTTTCTTCGATACATTGAAATACCCTATTTTTGAACTTTTTTTAATACAGTTTATCCTGGACGTCCGACTGGACTACCGTATCAGTTGTCTGCTTTCCATCTTCAAGAAGGAATTCGAACAAGCGGTGGACAAAAGTGGGGACTCCCTTGGTCGAGCTGATGTGGAGGCGATAGGGCTACAGGCTGAGGGCATATTTAGTTGCCGGTAAATATAGTTTTTTATACAATTAGTTCATAAAACCCTCTATTGGGGAGTTATAGACTGATTAAAAAATTGAGATAATATAAAAATAATTTTTGGGACAATGAAACTGTTAAATTACGATTGAAAAGGAATTAAATTTATATGAAACTTTTGTATTAATACAAATTCTATTCCATTTATTGTTATGTATTCTGGAACTTGAAATTTTGCCTAATTTTATCAAAAGCGGAGTCATGCCAATTATAATATACATAATGACTTTTTCTTTGTTTTATGTAATTGAAGTACTTTCATTACTTATTCATAATTTATTTGTTATTATTAGGCTTATATTTAGTATTAATAAGTGACTAACGCATGACTTACATCATGGTGATGGGTAAATTTTTAATTCGGGAAAATCATAACCATTATTCATTTAGCAAAATTAATTTAGAGTAAATTATTTACTTTTTATACATTTATCGAATTTTTCTAATGCCTTCAAATATATTTCACTAGATGAACGTAGTTTTTATTCTTAATAATACATTTAGCATATTAGTTACTTTTTATTAGAAATTTTATTACACTTGAACTTTTCAAATCTATTTTTAATCTAGTTATAATATTTTCTTCTCATAATTTATAACATATATATTCAAATTTATAATGAAATTAATAAACAATATTATTTCAGAGCAATTCAGACTGTGCCTGACAACTGTCTTCCAAAAAATGTAGATTTGTTAGTAAGATAATATATACTGCATGCTAAGTAGCATGATTTAGTTTAGGTTCGATGTAAGATTATTTTAAATAGCCTTTATAATTATTATGTGTTAAAAGGTTTTTGTATGGTGTAAAAATGTGTTTTAAAAGTGTGGTATTTTTTGTAATTTGAAATGTTTTCTATGTAAAATAATCTTATATCTTAAAAATAAAGAAGAGTTAAACTTCTTCATTAAGAAACCGCTAACTTCATCTAAGACAGGGCGCGCACGAGCAACTTTGTCTCCGCAACTTTTTTGTCTCCGCAACTATTTTCTCTCCCACCCATGGGCTAGTATGAAAGTGCGCGCACGTAGCGACGCAACTCCCCATACAAATTGATGGGAGAGACAAAATAGTTGCGGAGACAAGGTTGCTCGTGCGCGCTGGCTCTTACTTTTCCAATGAACTCCTATGTCAATACAAATTCAAATTCAAATTCAAATTATATTTATTTGCAAGAATGTAGTTACAAATTATAGATGTTTTTAATTACAATATTATGTGGCTAATACATTCTACCCATTGATTGGGTGTGCAAATATTGAAAAAGAAAGTTGATTAGTCTAATTATTTAAATGTACACACAATTCAATTTTCACAATTACGCGAACGCACTACGATTAACACGATTATATCACACACTTATCACACACAATTCAGTTTACACTACTTAAAAGTCATAAATTCTTCAATGTCATAAAATTGTTTCACCATCAACCAGTTCGTCAGTTTATTTTTGAAAAAGTTTACTGGTAGTTCCTTGAAATTGTCCGGTATTTTATTATATATTTTAATAGCCATAAATATTACACTGTTTTTAGCTTTGTTAATTCTACACGTTGGGAAATGTAATTTGTTTTGGTATCTTGTCAACATATGCGAATTTACATCTCCTTTCTTCTTAAAGTATTCCGGGTGATATTTTACAAATAAACATACTTCTCTTATGTACATGCAAGTTAAAGTAAGGATCCGTAATTTACTAAACAGAGGTCTACAACTGTCTCTTTGGTTCAAACCGCACAGAGCTCTGATACATTTTTTTTGTGAGACAAATACCTTCCGCACATCACAAGATTGTCCCCAAAGAATGATTCCATACGAAAGTACAGAGGAAACGTAGGCATGATAAGCATTTATTGCTGCATTCATAGAAACAGTATCTCTTAAACGCCGTAATACGTAAACGAAACGATTAATTCTGTCACAAACGTAATCAATATGTTTGTTCCATTTTAGACCTTCATCCAACAAAACACCCAAGAATTTATGATGATCTACTTGTTCTATTACTTGGTTATCACACTTTATATTTAGGTTTATTTTGGAGCAATTTTTTGTATAAAATTGAATTATTTTTGTTTTTAATAAGTTAATTTTAAGATTGTTGTCTTCTAACCATTTTACAATACTTTTAACTGCTTCATTTATATCTCTCTCGTACGTTTCCTTTTCAGTACATTTAACAATTAGGGTAGTGTCGTCTGCGAATAAAACTGATTTGTGTTTCACTGATTTCGGTAGGTCATTAATATACAAGAGAAATAAAAACGGGCCGAGCACACTTCCTTGTGGTACACCTGATCTATTCGTTTTTTTTACTGATCTATATACGTTTCTTGATTGATTTACTATTTTTTGTATTTCCACAAACTGATCTCTATCCTTTAAATAACTAGCAATCCATTCTTTGGCAATTCCTCTTATACCATATTTATCTAACTTAAGCAAGAGTAATTCATGGTCTACAAAATCAAATGCCTTGCTCATATCTAGAAATATAGCGCTTACGGGTTTTTTTTCGATGAAGGCTTGAATTATTTCTTTCACCATATCAAAGCATGCTAATGAAGTGGAACTATTTTTCCTAAATCCAAACTGTTCTTTACATAAGATCTTGTTTCTATCAATATAATTTCTAATTCTTTCTAAGATTACTTTTTCAAATATTTTAGATATCACTGGTATTAACGCTATCGGTCTGTAATTCTTAATATCTTTCGGATCGTCTTTTTTAAATAATGGTTTTATCACTGATGTTTTCAGCGCGTGTGGAAAAGTTCCCTGTTCCATCGATAAATTTACAAGAAAAGACAACGGTTCGCAAATATGGTCACTGCATGATTTTAATATTTTTGTACTTATTCCATCTGTTCCTACTGAATTAGTGTTATTAAGTGATTTTATTATTTTACAAATTTCGTTACTGTTTGTAGGTGTTAAGAAAATAGTATTGCAACTTTCTGTAGTCAAAGTCTTTTTTATGGCATTTACATCCAAATTAAATTTTGTTTGATTTGTGATGTCAATAAAAAAATTATTAAACTGTTCGCAAATTTCATTCATTGAGTCGTATATTTTATTATTAACTACAATCTCTTCAATTTCTGTAATATTGGTTTCGTCATTAATATTATTAGATATCATTTGCCATAATGCTTTGTTTTTATTTTTTGCCAATTTAATAAATTTTTCACTTTGAATTTGTTTTGATTTAAGAATGCACCTTTTTAGTATATTTTTATATTTCACATAATGATTCCAACTATGAGTATACATTTTTTTTGTATATATATTTTTAAGATAAAGTTGTCGCTTTCGTATACAACATTTCTTCAATCCTTTTGTTATCCAGTTAAGATTAGATTTTCCTGTACTTCTCTTTATCTTAATAATAGGAAAACAAAGATCATAAAACAGTTTGAATAACTCATAAAAAGCATTGAAGCATTCATTTAAGTTATTAAATTCATGTATTTCAGAGAAGCTTAACGATGACATACATTCACAAAATTTACGAATATTCTCATTACAGTAGTCTCTTTTTGTTTCAAACCAGGATACATTTGTTTTGCGCTTTATCATACTAACTTTTAATATCTGTGCCGTTTCATGGTCTGACAAACCGAGGTGTAGTACTTCTGTGTTCACATTTCTTTTTATATTTGTTGCTATTTGGTCTATGCATGCATTTTTCCTAGTAGGTGTTTTTATTAAGCATTCAATATTAAAGTTCTGTAGTAAAGTAATGAGTTCATCTGAAAACTTAGTCTTTTTAAGAATATCAATATTCCAATCTCCACATAATATTATTTTTTTATTTTTAAGTCCAATCCTTTGTAATATATCCTGAAGGTTTCTTATAAAAATATTTATGTTTTGACTAGGGATTCTATATATACAAATTATCACTGTATTTAAGTGCTTTAATTCTATACCACAACATTCAAAAAATAAATTGCAACCATAATCCTTTATAAAGTCTAGATTGGTGCATGGAATGTCGTGCTTAACCAAAATACATGTTCCACCTCTTCTTTGTTTACGAGAAAATGATGATATTAACTTATATCCTGGTAATTTAAGTAACTGTTCATTTCCCTTTTTAATAAACGTTTCACATAAACATATGATGTCAATGTTGTGTGATTTATCTAGTTGTGATATTGCCAAATACAGTTCTTCTGACTTATTAATAGCTCCAGCTATATTTTGATGTAAAATTGTCAAAAATTGTGTTTTAGATACGAAAAAATTTTGAATTTGATGGAGTATTTTTATTTTTCAATGTTAAATTACTATTTGGTATGTCCTCATTTAACTGGTTCGGTTTTAGAGTATGAAAAACATTTTTTGACCTCTTAAAATAATAGGGAATAGTGCCTTTTTTTACTGGATAGGAATTGTTTTGATTATTTTGGAATATATTGCATTTTTTTGAAGAAGCAAGCCTTTTTTTAATATTTTTGGGATTTAAAAATGTATTTGCATATTCTAAGCTGTCAATTTCTATATTTAATCTATTTGTTAAATTTTCAATATAATTAAGTCTGGAATTATAAAATGTATAATCTTCATCAATATCAATGTATGTACAATTTGTATGTCCTCTTAAAAAAAGTTTCATTTTTGTATTAAGAAATTTCTCATTCAAGTAACGGTTATATTTTACATTTAATATAAATATTTTATTATTTTTTAATTTTCCCAATAATTCTAGTAAATTTGATATTAGAGTATATGGATTTTTGTCATTGGAACCTAAGCCCAATATTAATATGTCTTCATTATTTATAGATTGTATCAAACTTTCACAGCTGTTTAATATTTCACTTGAAGGAGCATGCGGTTTTGTCAAGCCAAATATTTCATAACAGTCGTTCCACTTATTTTTCCGTTTTTCCAGCATACTTATAGACAAATTTCTAACGCGTTCATCACCCATAATTATAATTTTACGTCTTATTACCTTTGTGCTGACATCTGTTATGGTTTGTTGACAATTGGTAATTTTATTTTTGTCGGTACCGTCACATTCTTTATTTAATATTAGTGGCTTAGTTATGTTATAGTTTAAAGTATTTTTATCCAAACCCATATCAGTAGTAACACTATGAGAATTGTGTTTTTGTTGTAAGTTAGTTAATGTTTTCTGTTTGATTTTAGGATAAGTGTTGTGAATAAATATATTTTCATTGTAGTATTTTAAAGGTGAGTGCCGTGGTGTTTTAAAACTTATATTCATTATAGTCTGTTTTATAGGCGTTTTATTCGAGATACCTGTTAATGTTTTATCCGATTTAGTATTTAAAATTAGACTTATCAAATTCTGTACTTTTTTCTCACTTTTGTGTAATGTTTGTCTAAGATTATAACATTGTTTTGTTAGGTTATAGATAGATTCTTGTGCGGATATTAATTCGGTTTGTAATTTGCTTATTTCTTGATTCTCATTGAACACTATTGAAGTATTTGGAGTGGATATAATATGTTGACTTGTCTTTGTAGATAAATCCGTGTAACTTGAACTGGATAAACTTAAAAAAGAATCATTTAATATTTCTTGTAGATTTGATTCAGACCTTTGTTTAGGGAGTGTTTTCTTTCTGATAGTTATATTATCCATTTTATAAGTTCAAATAAAGCTGTACAATGTATATTCAAACCGTTAATGTGTGACTAAATATTTTAATTGTTGGTCAGCTGTTCTTTGTTTAATGACACTTAATGTCAATTTTATACGTTAATATCTGTAATAATTGTGTTTTACTTACGTTTTATTTTACTTACGTTTTGTTTCCGATACTTTACTTACTACTTTTAGGTTTAAATATAGTTACTGTCTCCCAACTTTCTTTGTTCCAAATTTGACGTAACGGTCGTTGTATGTGATGGTTTTTTGGATTCCGTATTTCCACGTAAATCGCAGGTTGTTGACGAAGATAACATTAATCGCACTTATTTACTGATTACTTGTTAATTTGAACACACTTTTTTATTAACTTTTGTACTTTTAATAATTTTAAATTGTAAAAAACTCGAGAGCTGATGTTACGTATGGCACTAGCGCCACCTATCCCCCACAAGCTTAATAGATTATTATTTTTTTATATAAGGAGCCAAATGTTATATTTAATTAGGTACTATAAAATGGCATTTTGTAAAAATGCTAGGATTTCATTGGATAGTAATAGATCTAAAGAGAAACACGACAATAGACATTAATTCACTTGAATTACTTCAAAATACACATAGAATTATGCATCTTATTTCTATTTGGGAAATATTACGAAATACAGCTCTTGTATTTCAGTGTCGTACTGGGTCGAATTTTCTATAAAAAATGATTAAATTTTCATACCATCTATATTTTGACTAACATTGTATTCTTCTCTGTTGCTCGTAATATTAAAATAGTTCATGTGTGTGTGACTAACCAATTTGTCTGTTAGCATCCTACCGTAGTGTGTGTAAGTTGGAATTTTTCTTCCTTTGCATGCTTTTGACCTAAACACCCGAAATGATGAATCATTATGAACTAAGAATTGTTCCTTATTGCTAATTTAATAAACGAATTTAACTTTATTTAATGGTTATTTATATAATTGGTTCTTCAAACATAGTCAGACAATTGGACAAATACTTTATTATGTTACTAGTGTCCCTAATGATTTAAATGTTTCGAGGTGTGTGCATGCACAGTCATAGTATTTGTAGGTGTTTTATATATAATATTGCTGCTCATGTAATATTTTATATGATCGTTATGTTTTTTTAAAATGATTGTGTTTTGCATGTTCTAATAATAACGTGTTATTTGTTGATTGTTTCTGCATGATTTACGTTTACAGTGGATTTTTCTCCCATCTATTGCAAGAGAGAGCTTTTTGCGTTGGTTTCCTGATTTGTATTATTGTTTAATCAAAAAACTATTTAAGCAATCTCTATAATCTAACCAGCTTTCTATACCTTTATTCAATTCATATTCCCCATTCACAAAAACCATCTGCTCCCGTGTTTTTTTCGCTCTATATTAACCCTTGCTACATACTCGACCACTAAAAGCACAAATACTATAACTATCCTCAATTCTAGGGATGGGTTAGATTTAGACGAGTGTGGTGGTCGGATGGTCCTTCGAGTACTGCTACAATTGTGTTCGCAAGGTGCCTCCGCAGCGCTGGTGTCGGGGGCACTTGCCTTACTGTTTAGGCATTTTAGTCAGAGGCAAGAAGTTTTGGCGGCTTTTAAACAGGTAAGATCATTTTTCAAGGTTTAAATGTTTACGATATTGTAGCAACGTCTCTTACTTCTTCTTTTTGTATGTACATTTAATTAATTAGATTAATTTGTTTCCTGTTTTAATATTTGCACATCCAATCAATGGGTAGAATGTATTAGCCACTATTGTAACCAAAACATCTGTAATTTGTAACTATATTCTTGCAAATAAATATAATTTGAATTTTCTTTTGATTTAAATTACACTTTGCAATGCTTATCAACTCGAATTAAAATAATTTATTCCTGGGATATTTTTTAAATACAATATGTATTTTCGAATTGCTATATAAATAAATAACTGTGCTCCGGGGTTTTACCCGCATTTCTCTATTCCTATTTGTCTTAAATTGGTCAATAAAATAAGTTTTTAAAAGTAAATTGTTGTAAATGTAATCTCTAGTTTATTATTCACTGACAGGTACAACTGCTAGTATCAGACGCGGACGTGGAATCTTACAAGCAGATAAAAGCAGACTTAGATGTTCTGCGGCAAAGTGTGGAGAAATCTGAGTTGTGGGTGTTTAACAAGGGAAGGGCAGGCGCTTTGGATGATCATACTGGTAATATAATATTGAAATTACATAGTTTATTAACTTTGAATAGTACTAAAGGGTTTAAATAGGTCTCCAGGCGAAATTCCACTAGTCAAATATGGAATAAACCTTGCCTTTTTTAATGGATAACGGTTTTTATTCATAAAAACTTAAAAATCAATAAAACATCCTTTAACAAAATATCCGTAAAATATACAGGGTGTCCCACTTTCGGTATACTAAGCGCAAAGGGACTTGTAGTTTTGCATACGCTGAGTACGTAAAAAATCATTATAAAATTCCAGACGCATTTTTTTTTAAAACAGAGGAATTCTTAAAATTCCATGTGTACACCCCCAACAAGCAAACCGCCCAACTTTGCCACCCGCATGTGAGCTATCGTTTAAGATTATGTTTTCATAGAGGAATACTCACATTAGCGAAGCGGTATATGCCGGCTGCGCGAAGCTAGAGACGAATACATGGATTTTAAGGAAAAATTTAGCAAAAAATTTTCGCGTGATTTTGTTATTTAAGTATTTTTTATGTGATCAGTGTATGCAAAACTACAAGTCCCTTCGCGCTTAGTATACCGAAAGCGGGACACCCTGTATATAGAGATTTATTTTTATTAACATCTTTTTTTGCCATGTTTTTAACAAAATATGTTATTTAATTATTATTTTTGTGTAATCTTTATTAGAATTTAAATTCATAATCTAATTTATTAATACATATTACAATTTTTACAGAAATAAAAGGCACAGTGGGTCCCGGCGGCGCGGTGCTCGAAAGAAACGCGTCGCTTGACAATGTGCTCGATACTTCTAGAATGAACAAGCATGACCATATGAATGAATATAAGAAGATTAAGGAGGTTAGTTTTATGTTAATACTTAATAATGTTAATTATTATTGACATTTACAAATTGTAGTAAAGCACAATATGCAACAATACACCAACTTTTCCCCCCAACAGGAACCTACATTTATAATAAGTGAAATAGACTCGATTTTATTTTAGATTTTCTCTGTCAATTCCAACCATACAACATTTTCTACCATTAACCTTTTCAAGTAAAGACGCTGTCCAATTCGTTCCAAAAATCTTACATTTTTAACGAACGTATTTGAATTTTTTTTATATATATGACATTATATAAAATGTATATTCATTATTTAAATCATTCACAGATCCTAGAAAGAATGATTAAATACTGCACTCGTGGTAACAACGGTGACGCAGGCGCAGGCCGGCCGAGAAGACATGAGCAGCGACTATTGAGGAATATCGGCGTGCACCATACCGTGTTGGATCTGCTACAGGTATTGGGAAGATGTTTCTGTTGATTAACAATGATTTATTGTATTGTATAATATTGTATGTAGCAACTCTGCGTTGGCTGTGACACTGTGTCAACTGTCAGTTAAAAAGGAAGTTTATACCTATAGTCTGTAATCTGTAAGATGTAAGAGGTTCCCCTGGTTGTTGTGTGATTAATAAAGGCACGCTTCAATGATCAAAGTTTGTATATTTTATCTTTAATTATCCCCGTAATCCTTAACAGTTTCTTATATGAAAATTGAAAAAAATCGCTTGTAAAATAAAAAAGATACAAAAAGAAGAGAATAATGGTAGACAAAATTCATCTGCAAATATGTTGTTTGCAATAAATGAGAAGATCGCTTGTAAAAAAAATATCTGATAAAAGGACCTGAAAAAAATAGTTGAGCGACAAATAATAGCAATAATTCATCTGCAGATATGCATTTTGTATGAAAAAGCTAAATAGACGTGACGGTATGCCATATGACACGGTGGAAAAAAAAAGCAAAAATATAGCTACACAATAACAGTATGTCGCGCAGAAGAAATAATCTTGTGATAAATATTTACCCGATATTATTTACAGATGTATTTAAAAAATTATTAAAACAGAAAAAAGCCAAAAAATAATCCAAAAACGGAATAAAAAATTTTTACAACTTAGGCAAGCAGCTATTTCTATCAATCTAACCCAAACACAAATTCCAGGTGCCACACGACGAGAACGACACAGCGATGGACGAACTGCTGGACCTCGCACATGAGTTCCTCCAGCACTTCTGCCACGGCAACCAGCAGAACCAGGCGATATTGCATAAACACCTGGACCTGTTCCTGAATCCTGGCGTAAGTCACTAATTATTCATACTAATATTATAAATGCGAAAGTAACTCTGTCTGTCTGTCTGTTACTCAATCACGCCTGAACTACTAAACCAATTTGCATGAAATTTGGTATGGAGATATTTTGATACCCGAGAAAGGATATAGGCTACTTTTTACCCCGGGATATAGGATAGGTATTATCCCGGAAATCCCACGGGAACGGGAACTATGCGGGGTTTTCTTTGACTGCGCGGGCGAAGCCGCGGGCGGAAAGCTAGTTGTCTATAAATTACTTGCTTCGAAATACAGATACCAACGATATTGTCGCCGGTACTGTTAAGTGCAAGCATCACACATGACACACGTCTCATAATACATACGAAACACGTGACATCACATTTGATATACCTCATAACACACTACACATGTCGAGCTACATACAACAGCAACACGCAACACGAGTTGCAAATAAGACATTTTAATGAACTTATTATAAGTAAATCTATTACTTTAAACACAGGTTTTCGATTGAAGTCATCTGTATAGAAAATAAAGCTCTATCCAATGTGTCTCTATTGCCAATTGAAGCTCTATCTCATGTTTTTATATTTCCAATTAAAGCTCTATCTTATGCTTCTCTATTGCCAATTAAAATCCTATTTAATGTTTCTTTATTGCCAATGAATGCTTTATTTATTGTGTCTTAATTAAAGCTATCTATTTCCCCCACAGATCCGCGAAGCGCAAACAGTCTGCGCTATATTCGAAGAGAACGCGTCCCTGTGCGCACACGAGAACAACGATAAAGTTGTAGCGCATTTCGTACACTGTATTGAAAGCAGTCGTCGACATCCTGCGTATTTGCGCTTTTTGCGCACTATTGTGCGTGCTGGCCCACAGCATATACGTCGCAGCCAGGACCTCGTCATGCAGGAGGTATTGGCAACATTGTATAAACAGCTATATGGTAATGGCTGGCAATATGGTATATACCACTGGCAATATGGTATATATTACTGCCAATGTTTGTCACAATGTTTGTCCTCAATGGACTCCTAAACCACTTAACCGATTATAATAAAAATCGCACACCATGTGCAGTTCGATCCAACTTGAGAGATAGGATAGTTTTTATGAAAAAAAACGTAAACATGTAAGTACCACGGGCGAAGCCAGGGCGAACCACTAGTATAGTATAGGTTACTGGCAATAATGTGTAATCTACAGGCAACAGTGTTTATGCCGCGGATAAAAGTGTGACCGCCGTAGCCAGATCTTCGTCATACAGGAGGCAACATTGTACACGCCACTAGCACCATGATATACTACTGGCAATATGACATCTGCTACTCACAAAGTGGTACATGTCACTGGCAACCCGGTGTAAACATTTAACGACTTTTTTTTTAAATGAAATGAAAATTTATTTGTATGAATTGTGGTTACAAAGTTATAATAAATTTCACGTCCGCACAATTCGCCAACAATTGGCATACACATATTTTAATTTTGTAATTCTATTAATTTCTTGATAATGTCATGTTATTCTTGTCTTATTCCTGAATTCACTTTACTAGTTGGTGAATGCTGGCGAAGACGTGTTGGTGTTCTACAACGACAAAGTGATGTTCAACTTTTTCGTGCAAATGATGAGACAGTACAAACAAAATGGGGAAATGCCAGAGGCTTTAACGTAAGTATAATATTTAAATCAATCAACTTCACAATCACAGATTTATAACTTACTCAAATATCAACTTAAAGTGGAGTCAGTTTATACTATATTTATATATATATTATATATATATATATATATATATATATATATATATATATATATATATAACTCAAAGGTGACTGATATAGTGATCTATCAACGCACAGCCCAAACCACTGGACATATCGGGCTGAAATTTGGCATGCAGGTAGATGTTAGGACGTAGGCATCCGCTAAGAAAGGATTTCCCGAAATTCTTGCGGGAACGGGGAAAAACGGGGATGCACGTACAAAGTCGTGGGCGGAAGCTAGTACTATATAATATTATTATAAAGCTGAAGAGTTTGTTTGAACGTGCTAATCTCAGGACATACGGGCCCGATTTGAAAAATTATTTCGGTGTTAGATAGCCCATTTATCGAGGAAGGCTAAAGGCTATATATCATCACGCTACGACCAACAGGAGTGGAGCCACGGGGGTGAAACCGCGGCGAACAGCTAGTAGGTTATTTTAACACAACTTCTTTACGGTTGTACCTTAATTCAATCGAATTACAGATGAAAATGAAACAGTATGATAGTTAAAAAATGTTGTCTAAATTACTCGGACAAGAGCTAGTTTTCTAATACATAGTATAAAAATATTAAAATTCGTTGAATAAGCATTCAACCAATAAATAATTAAGTCTTAAAAAAAAAAACAAATCTATCCTCAAATTTTAGATACCACATCCAACTCGTCAAACTTCTAACTTCGTGTACTTTGGGCAAAAATGTCTACACTGAGATCAAATGCCACAGTTTGCTGCCTCTCGATGATATAGTTGCTATGATCACTCACCCTGATTGTATACCAGAGGTGAGTTAAAGTTTATTTATTTACACGAAAAATAAACTAAATTCAGATGCAATAAAATTTGAATTTTTGTCGAATAGGACATGTATTCTAGCCAAAAAAGGACCTTCGAGAATATTTTAAATGTTATATTTGTTGTTATTATGTTATGTTCATCTTATTTTTAGAAATGCACTTGTAACATATGTTACGTTTCTTCCTTACTAGTTGAATTTTAGTAGCGTTTATAAATATAATTAAACTTCATTTTTACAACCACTAAATTTAGGCACGGAAAGTATATGTAGTGTTTAATAAATAAATCTGATGAGCGATAAATTTTATTTATGTATATATTAATTTGCTTGAATATTCAATTCTAACTTATCAGGTTACCCGAATTCAAACCTATGAAAATATAACTTTCCATAAAATTGCAGGTAAAAGAGGCCTACGTAGGGTTCCTTAACCACTGTTATATAGACACAGAGGTGGAAATGAAAGAGATCTACTCAAGCAATTACATGTGGGATCTATTTGAAAGATCCTTCTTGCAGGATATGCACGCTATATTACAACCTGATGCTGGTAAGTATTATTTAATGCGGACATTAATTAATATTATTTCAACTCCTCTTCCCTCTCGGATGTCGTGGATAGTGGACGTTTACAATATTATAATTAATTTAACCTTCGAAAATCTAAAAAATAGTTGCGTAAATATCTTTAAAATAATAGGAGAACATAAGTGCGGGGTGATCCGTGTAAGCAGTGACAATCTCTGAGTGTTCATGTGCGCCTAGTACCGCGATCAAGTACGGTACGCGTTAGAAAGAATACAAATAGTTCGTCCGTCTCGCACCGCATCCCGTATGACCTTGAATTCTCCAATCACGGATGACAACTATTAAAACTACTAATTAGCACCTTATTATTATCTATCATTCATACTATCTTCGACCGACTTTTATTCGTCATAAGTGCCAAAAGGAACCTTATTGCGTACGTATAATGCCGTATTCCCCGATGGAAGGCAAATCTCGTAATGCATCAAATCGCAATGCTGCCTCGTCGCACGATAGTGATAGTGACAAACATCATGTTGTTGCACGGAATAAAAAGCGCGCGATGGCAAGATCCGAGGACGATGAGTTTATTACATTTAGAAACGAGATGAAAGAATGGTTGAAAGATTTCCAGCGAGAACAAAATCAACAACTTGATACTTTCCGCAACCAACAGAACACCAGGCTCGACTCCATGGAAAGATATATAAGTGAAATATCAGCGAATATCTCGTCAATTTCCACCACAACTCAGGATATTGAAAAACTGTGGATTTCATCACGGAGAGGATTCACGACGTGGAAAACAAGATAGATGGTTTGCAAGCCAAGTGGAAAGCTGTTAGCCTACAAGTTGCAGTTCTCGAGGAGCAACATGAAACCTTGGCAAGGTCATTAAATAAAACTATCTTAGAAATACGTAATGTTCCCAAAAAAGATCAAACTACAAAATCCATGTTATTTGACTACGTATCTAAGCTTTGCTCAACCCTAAAGATTGTTATACAACCGAATGATTTAAGAGATGTGTTTCGTACGACGAATAGGAAAGATAAATCTATGTCCAACCTATTCATTGAGTTTTCAAATACTTTACACAAAACTAACATCTTAAACGCTGCACGAAACTTTAATAAAGAAAACAAGACCCGCCAATTAAACTGTAATCACCTGGGTATCGAGGCTCCCCCCACCCCTATTTATATTTCCGAAATGCTTACGCCTAATGCCAAACGCCTCTTCTACCTTGCTCGTGACTTCGCAAAAATGGAGGAATACAAATACTGCTGGATATCAAACGGGAATATCTATCTAAGAAAATACGATGGGGCCCCCTACATCTTGGTGAAAAACGAAAACCATCTTAAATCTCTCCAAAACAATAAATGACTAGAAGTAAGAAAAAATCACTTTTATAAACTACTCATCTCTTTGCCTTCGTATTATAAATTTAATAACAGTACAAACTCCAGCTTGTTGATTAAATCACAATTTAATATTAACATTCCTTACACACTTCACATAATATACTCAATCTCACTCACAAATAATTATTTTTCACCATATACTAAAATATTAACTATATTGGGAATCAATTTAATAATCTTATCTCACATCTATTTACATACTTTTTCTTTTTATGCATATATATTCGAATTCCTCTATTTTAAAATAATTTATAACATTCGATAACTTAAAGCTAATTAATAACATTGATAACACGCCGCTTATTCAAATTGCACTTTTGTCATGTCCCGAAAGTTGTTCCAACTACTTTAATTCTTGTCATCTCACCATCGTAAGCCAAAATATAAGAAGCATTCATAAGAATTTTGATAGTTTTTCCTTATTCTTGAATAGACTCAATTTTGCTCCTGACTTCATAATCCTAACTGAATGTTGGATTGATGAATCATTTACATATTTAAATCTGGCTGGCTACTCTCTATTTAAATCAAACAAATTCTTAAATAAAAGTGATGGCATTGTTCTACTTTTTAAATCGAGCTTGCAAGTTGAGAATCACGAACCTTCGTTTACTGATGCCAACTGCACGGTTACCGTTTTGAATAGCAACATTGTTATTATATCAATATACAGATCCCCGTCATTTCACAATATTGACGAGTTTTTAATATCGCTGGAACGTTTGATCTTATCGTACCAAAATAAGTCCATATTTATCGTAGGGGATCTCAATATCGATATAAGGAATTCCTGTTCAGACTCCAGAGTCCATAAATATCTTGATCTCTTGGCTTACTATGGAATAACCTCAGGCCATAACCTGCCGACACGGGGCGACAGCTGTTTAGACCATGCACAAATCAAAAGCCAATTATCTTGCCGTGTCGCTGTTTGTCCTTCAGCAGTATCCGACCATGATGCTGTTATAGTGGGTGTTACCCTCAACAATTTTGAACCATTCCCTCCTTCACAGAAATCTAAAAAAATTAATTTTGATAATCTTCATAATGATATTCAAAATATTGACTGGCAATTCTTGTACAGCATCGACAACATTAACGAAGCAGTGGCAGCTTTTGTCAATCCACTTCACACAGCGATTAAAAACAATTCAAGCTGTTGTACAATTCCAAATTCTAAGGCCATTAGAAAACAATGGATTACGCCCGGTTTACTCCGTTGCGTTAGACGAAGAGATCGTCTCCACAACATTGCTAGGAAGCGCCCTAAGGATGCCGTACTGCAAGAAAAATACATACGTTATCGTAATTATTGTAATAATATTCTCCAAAATCTTAAAAACTTCCATGATAGTGAAAATTTAAAGAAAAATAAAGGCAATTCAAAGCGTTTATGGTCGACTATTAAAGATATCTGTAGTTTAAACTCGCCCAACTCTAATTCTGATGATTTATTAAAATGTTCTGACTCCATTGACGAGTCTCTTTGCAAAACCAATGAATACTTTACTAACATAGGTAAAAATCTTGCAAATAAAACATTACAAAAACTCAATACCTCTGAGAATCTTCTTGCCGCTAAGACATCTATACCTAATTTTACAAAATCTTTTTTCATAACACCGACCGACGAACTTGAAATTGCCAATTTAATTAGTAGCCTCAAAACCTCTTCTAGCTGTGGATGGGATAATATTCCAAGTAAAATGATTATTATGTCAAAAACCTGCCTTGCTGCCCCGATTACATACTTATGTAATCTCAGTATTACTACGGGTACATTCCCAGATGACTGGAAAATCGCAAACGTCATCCCAATTCATAAATCTGGTTGCAAATTAACGTTCTCTAATTATCGACCCATATCTCTTCTCCCGACGCTATCCAAAATTCTGGAAAAAGTCGTAAATAAAAGGCTACTTTCCTATCTAGAAAAAGAATCGCTACTTGCTTGCAACCAATTTGGCTTTCGCCAGAACAGGTCTACTGACGGTGCTGTTTCCTCCCTTGTTGATTGCATTAGCAATAAGTTAGACTCAGGACAGAAATGCATCGCGGTATTCCTGGATCTGGCGAAAGCTTTCGACACTGTCTCGCGGCCCATTCTTTTACGTAAGATGGAATTGTACGGAGTTCGAGGCATCGCTCTGCAATGGTTCACTTCTTACCTTACTGACCGTCGCCAAAGAGTATGCATAAATAATCAACATAGCACTCTAATGAACATCCCATATGGCTTGCCTCAAGGCAGCGTGCTCGCTCCTACATTGTTTTTACTGTACATGAACGATCTCTGCTCCCTTTCCCTTCCATATACCAATTTGTTCTCTTTTGCAGATGACACAGCTCTCGTATTTTATTCTAACTCTTGGAACGAAGTAAAAGCTGTAGCTCAAAATGGTCTTCTTACTGTCGCTTCTTGGTTACAGGACAACCTTTTAACCTTGAACATTGACAAAACTAAATTCATCAGTTTCAGTATAACGAGTCGCTCTGTCCCACCTACGTCGCTAAATCTTCAAATACATTCGTGTACAAACTCTTCTTCTTGTTTATGTCCATCCATTGTAGAAGTTAATGAAATAAAATATCTGGGAGTCATCATTGATTCCAAACTTTCCTGGGAACCTCAGATAAATACACTGTGCTCTAGGATTAGAAAGCTTATACACATATTTAAAAAATTACGTTCAGTTGCCGATGCCCATACAATAAAATTAGTTTACAAAGCACTCTGTGAATCCATTATTTCTTATTGCATTTCAGTCTGGGGAGGCGGCGGTTCCACCCTTATGCTTAAAATTGAGCGCGCTCAACGGGCAATACTCAAAGTTGCTTACAAGAAACCTTTTCGATATGCTACATCTACACTCTACGCCGACACAAAAGTTCTGTCAGTCCGTCAACTTTACATTCTGGCTACCGCACAAAAGTTCCACAAAATGTCTAAGCAAACCTTTGCACCAACATCAAGAGCCCCAAGACGAGTCAATTTCACGCTTCCGAAATGTAATACCTATTTTGTCAAACGCTTTTATAGTTATAGGGGCCCTTTCCTCTACAATAAGTTCATTAAAAGATTGAATGTAAATATAATAAATGCATCTATATATATTTTTAAAAAGAGATTAGAACAACTTTTACTTAACTTAAATTATAGTGAAACTGAAGCATTGCTTGTCAGTGAAAAATAAAACACACATACACACACACACACACACATAAACATGCACACACACAAACACACTCACATGCACGCACACTCGCTCACACATACACTGGAGTTTGTTAAATATTTTATTTTCGTTTTTCGTTTTTTGTTATATTTCTTACACTGCAATGTATAGCTTTTAATTTTTAGAAACTAAAAAATACTTCTGTAACACAGGAAGAGACTAGTTTCCCACAACACAGGGGATCCTAGTGTGGGGACTAGTGTATTCTAAAATGATTGTAAACTGTGTTTTGAAACAAATAAACGATTTTTATTTTTATTTTTTTATTTAACTCAGCGATATAATTCATAAAAATAAAATTAATAAGAACTTCAATTAAGCTATATTAAACACACATTTTGCAATTTTATGCAATATGGTATATTTTAGCAAATTTATAGTTCATCCATCCCAAATATATTTGAAATTCATAGTTGTGTGTTCTTGTGATGGATTTCGAAGATTTCATCGTTTAAAGGCCAAGATACAAAAAATATTGAGCAACATTTTAGCATGGTTTGAGACGTTCTTGACGTCAAATACTCAATTCAGAAAGCAGCGTTACTATTATTAAAAAAGTAATGTAACCCAAAACAAAACAAGAAATATTTTATCTATACTTATCTATACTTCTATTTCTACCCACAACTCACATTCTACAGGAACATCAACAAGCGAGGTCAAACTATCAAGCAGTTCGCGGCAAGCCTGGGTCAACTATGTGACAGATGTGCTCATGCATACCATATGCACTTTCTTCAATTCGCCCTTTAGTGATCAGAGTACTACGGTTCAGGTAATAGCTTAGTTTGAACGAAGTAAATATTTTAGTAGCTAAAAATAAATATATAGATATTTAATACGGCGCTAGTCTCAAGCTAGAAGTTTATACATTAAGAAAGCTTGAATAATCTATGTCTTCCGACCATAATAGGCTTATTGAAAATGTTATTCCCTTCATTATAAACTCATGTTGTTCTATTATCATTTATACTGCTATCACGGAAAATTATATGTAAGTATACAAATATTCACATGCGTTGCCTTCAAGTCATATTAATCTCTAAAAAAAGCTATTGTCCATCTTTACTGGATCATCATTTAATTCTCTCCTTCGTTTTAAGTTTTTATAATTCTCGTAGATATAGTGCTTGAATGACTGTCTTGAAAGTAATAAAGACTTGTATTTGCGCAATTTTTTTCAACATTAATAAGATCGTAATCTAAAAAAGGTCAGTGACCAAAACTCCGTTCAATTTATCTGTATATTTACACATTAGAAATTAAAGATTTTAACCGATTTTAAAGTTGATTCATTATATTAGTCAATAAATTGAGGTATGCTTAGAGGCTTGGAGTACAAATGAAACAACCGTTCGGTTATAAGGTGTATTCAAGACTGTCTTACACTACACACAGGTGCACACAATATAACATAATATAACATTAAGCTACATATTCTTCATACACTTCATATAGATACTTCACATACTTCATATAGGTACTTACTTCAAAATCGCTCAAAATCAAACACTAGAAAATACTAATTACACATTTATTAACTTCTGCTAACCAGACTCGGCAGTCGATCTTCGTCAAGCTACTACAAAGTACGTTCCGAATCTACCAATGTCCATGGCTCAATCCACCTCAGAAACTCAACGTGGAAAAGTGTATCCGGACACTTAGTGAAGTTGGTGAGTTCAGGAAATAGGGTTTAAGGTTAATTCCGGTCCAGTTAATTGACCAGTATTTATTTTAATAAAAAAAAAAAACAGATGTAATTTGTAAAATATTTTAAATAGGGGTTTGTCATTGCTACTTGCTTTTTGGAAAAATCTGCAGTACTGTAAATATGGTGATGTCAAATTTATTGTTCAAAACTAACGCAAACCAAGTGAACTTTATCCTGTTTTAATTTTTCGAAGGTCAAACTGTATCCTAAACATTTTGCCGCATCTATATAAGTTATATTTTTTTACAATTTCAATTCCAGCTAAAACCCGAAGCATAGCCATTCCTCTCGAACTGGAAGCTAAAATCCAAACGGTGTTCGAAAAAGCGGCAGCACTTTCGCGGCAGACCAGTAAATGGCTGCTTGCTTCTAAAACCTGCAAGTTGGAGAAGATGGCTTCACAGGTACAGAAGTTATTTAATAATAATATGACATAATTGTTATAAGGTGTACAAAACATAATGTAACAAAATAGACGGAACATTTAATTCTATTGGCGCATGAAATTATTAACTTGCCTCTACCGGAAGTCACTTTGATATCGATATTTATAAAATTATTTTTGGTTAAACTACAGTATGTACCAAAATTTGACGTTTCATACTTGTAAAGAACGACAAAACAAGTTATTATTCACATTATTTACCTTCCAGAGCAACCTGCAGAACGACAAGTCGGTGATGGAAGGGTTGCAAGAGATAGTGTCTCTGCTGGAGGAGCAGTTACGACCGCTGCTTCAAGCAGAGCAGTCGCTGCTGGTGGACATCCTGTACAAGCCGCACCGGCTGTTCACCTCGCCCGGCGAGCTCACCAGCCCCGACACCAGCGGCATCTTCATATCCAGGTATACCCTGGAGCAGTGGGAGCTGCTTCAAGCGGAACAGTCGCTGCTGGTGGACATCCTGTACAAGCCATTAAGTGGCTTGACTGCTTTTTCAACATTCATACACACACGCACACACACACAAGTCGCAAGTTAAATGCTTGCAAAATTCCCACACTTTCGAAATTGTTCTATAAAATCTTTTCCAAATGCTATTCATTTATATCTGAAATATTGGACTTCTGTCTCCGCAAAAAAATATAAAAAGTAATTATTTTAAATAATTTGTTCTTGTATACAGGTTGATACGTCACACAGAGAAACTTCTAGAAGAGAAAGAAGAGAAATTATGCGTCAAAGTGCTACGGACACTCCGTGAGATGATGGCTGTTGATCCAGAATATGGTGAAAAAGTAAGCTTCAAAACATTCTTGATTTTCAAAATTTAGAGCAACTATTTTATCCCTTACCCTACTATATAAATGACTACGTCATTTTACATTTATTGAAATGAGTAAATATTATATGTATAGATTCCCACCCCCACAAAACAATCTAATCACTGCAATTATATTCTTACACAGATCTATACCGAAATGATCTTATTTTATATTCGACTGTATGTTTTTTACTTGCAACAATTCTGCAACACGCAACATTCCAGGGCAACCAGTTGCGCAACAAGTTGCTATCCCAATACTTCGTGAACCGCAAATCCGAACCGAAAATACAGAGCGCGCCACCCGTCGTTGCTGTCACACATGGTCCAGGAGGTTAGTTTATTATCTACTAGCTTTCCGCCTGCGGCTTCGCCCGCGTTTTCAAAAAAAAACCCGCATAGTTCCCGTTCCCGTTCGATTTCCGGGATAAAACCTAGCCTATGTCACTCAGAAATGATGTAGCTTTCCAACAGTGAAAGAATTTTTCAAATCTGCCAAGTAGTTTCGGAGCCTATTCAATTCATACAAACAAACAAACAAACAAAAAATCAAACCTTTCCTCTTTATAATATTTGTATAGATATTAATAAGTAGTTTTAGAATAGATAAAATAGCCGGGTACATTGCTATTTTAATGCTAGAAAGTAATATTTAGAAAATTAAAAATATAGTGATAAACTATGACGGAAGGATAGACTCATAGATATTATCGATATATGGCTACATTATATTTTCAAAGACAATATTTTAATCTTCCCTTTCACTCTCACGCATAAAACAGATTTCATATCTTTCGCTAACAATCAATAAAAATGCACAAGTCGGGCAATTACCTTACTCTTATTGTCATTCTACAGCGTGTTCAACGTAGCTATAACTTTTAAAACACTACTACAGAATCATTAAAATTGACATACACATCATTTAAAATAGTGGTTACACAAAGCAAATGTAGAAAATATCAGCAAGTTCAATATAGATTTATGTACACATAGATGTACATATAGAAACTAGAAATGTCATGTGTATAGGTAATACTAGTGCAGTAGTACATATATTTTGTTTCGCAACGCATGCACAGCTGAAGCACTACCGCAGACGAAGACAGGTCAGTCCATTATACCACAAATTATACATAGCATAATTATTTTGTTCGTATGTTCACTTAAATTCACTAAGCTAAGCACTTGCTATAATAGACAGTAAGTAATAAATTATCTAGTACTTATATATCTTACAAATTCCTACTGATATTTATCAAACATAGGATAATTCTTACTGGTAAGTTTTGATCACGTGACAAGAACTACAGGAAAGTAATATATCTACTTGAATATGTGAAAATAGGCAATATTTTGTTCCTTACCTATTTATTTACTGTTAGATAATATAATATGGAAAACTGTATTTAAAATTTCATTGTTTAAACAAGTACTTTTGTAGTTCTATACAACATTCTAATTAATATACTCAGTTGATAACAAAAAATTGACAAAAAGCTAAAGTACTAAGGTCAGAATAAAGAAACAACATCATCCAAAGCAACAACAAAATATTTACCACATAAAATCTAACATATTAATAAATAATTAACAGCAAAAGTGCTCATGCGCACGGGTCAAACGCTGGCGCAAGTGCAGGCACATCTTGATAGAGAAGGTGCTTCTGACCTGGTCGTGGAACTGGTCATCAAGAGCACCAATAGACCAGCTATATTTCTGGAGGCTATACAGCTTGGTAAAAAACTTAATTTATTTTAGTTTGTTTTATTTTTAGTTTTTGCTGTAACATTAATATAGGTTTGTCTCTCAAAGTCCAACATTTGTTGATCCAACTATACTTCGTTTAGAAGCGCTTCCGAATCATCAAAATACAGGAAAAAAAATAGAACTGGTTAGGAAAGTAGTTCAGAGAAGAACTGGCAAGAAACTATACTAGCATTTCCATAAGAATTCAAATTATATAATTTATGTTTATTATTCAGGTATTGCCCTTCTGGAAGGTGGCAACCCTATTATCCAAAATAGTATATTTACTAAGCTACAGAATGGCGAGATATCACTGGCGTTCTTGAAGGTTTGTTGTTTAAATGGTTGTATACAAAATAGCTGTGTTTTACCTGAAAATAAAACACATATTAAATACTTACCTATATTTGAAGCTTACTTCATTGAGAAGGTACCTAGCTTTTTCCGCCTATTTTGCCCTCTCTTTCCGTTGTATATATGCTATCTCTCTCGCACACCTCTCCACCAGGTGGCGGGGCGCACGATAATGTGCGGGCGCTGGATGTTTTTTCATCGAGTCGAAATCCACAACAGGTGGACGTTAAGTGTAAGCTTCAAATATAGGTAAGTATTTAATATGTGTTTTATTTTCAGGTAAAACACAGCTATTAAACACTTGACCGTAATTTGAAGCTTACTTCATTGAGACCTGTTTGTTACCCACCTGGGGTGTACAATGTGACGCCAATGTGAATTTGAATACATAAGTAATTACTTATTTCTTTATTTGAAAGAGTAAGGTGTGCAGATAGTATACCTACTAATAAATCACACAAATTTTTATATTATATAATATATTAACAATCCCAGATGAAAAGTTAATCAAATAAGAACCAAAAAGTTAATCATAATGATTAAAAGTATTATAACTTATGAGATTGGTTCAAGCGTACCTTAGTTAACCTTTTTGGGCTTGAAAAGTTAAAGTTACTACAATTTCCACTATCTTTAGCGTAAATCTGCGAAAGCGCCAGTAACGACTTTCAATTACGCATTTAGATGTTACTTACAAAATGAAGCAACAGCTGATCCCGACGAGGCAAAAATACCTCAAACTCAAACCTTTATTTATTCAATTAGAACTCTGCAGAAGCATCATTGAATCATCTTAACATAGAATTACCAAATGTCTCAACTCACACAGTTTTAACCCAACCTGCTACAAGCGGACAAGAAGAGACCTTGGTCCTTACTTTTGGGGTCAGAAGTAAATTTAAAAGGTCACCCCTTGAATAAGGCAATAAAATAACAAAACAGGTAAATGGTTTAAATTATAATACAGATTTTTAACATCCAACTAAACCGTGCGGTATCTTTTAATGTTTAGAGCCAACGTCGCAATCATAATCTAAACATGGCTGGTACTTTCAGTACAATGCATGAATTATTTATTTAAAACTGATAGGTCATAAACTCTGTACTGGAAACAAATATACTGAACACAAGGGACTAAAATGATAAAGAGCTTATCTGTGTCCCAAAACTGCAATTACTACAGCTAAGTACGTTACTTTTAATCAATTCAGTTTTAAGATATAATTATGATTTACATCAGAACTTATATACCGAAAGTCTCGGGACTACATAACGTGACTTATTTATAATAGTGTTTGTGCATAACACTAGGCAGTCAACAGCTATATGAACGTCAGATAGGAAAAGAGCCAAATTTATCCAGTCGGTAATAAAGGATTTTAACTATACTTATTATAATTCAACCAACTACTACTAGCTACTCCGTACCCGTACGTCTTTTGGGTAGACGGAGGCAAATAGGATTTTTATTCCAACTATATCATTTGATATTTTGAAAATGTACTCCACATTTTCATACCGTCAGAGTCATTTTGCAGATTATAGTGGTGCAGCACTGAACACTGTCTATTAGGTGGCTGGTGCTGCTGACCGGGCCTTCAGTTCCGCTTTCCAGAATATCTTCACCCTTCTAGGTGCTACTACTACTGAAATAGCGGTACTCTATCGCGTCGTTCAGGTCTCTAACTGACAGGATTTCTCATATTATCGTAACAACCTCGCTCGTTCTAATGCTGGGGCCACACTAACGGGAAATGCCATTAATTAACGCGATAATGGACGTTAACTTTAGGTGTAGCCAGTATTATTTAACAACGGCATTAACATTGCCGTTTGGCGAGGCGATAGCTTTATCGAAAGAATTAACGCAATGAAGCGGTCACACTACGTCCATCTTGCTAGAATTTTAGTAAAATTAACGCCGTTTTTATCGCCAACAATCGGCATTCACGTTGACCGTTGAAGTGTAGCCACCCACTTAACGCCTTAAAAATTATCGGAATAATTATCGCGATAAAGGGCATTAGACGTTAGACGTTAGTGTGGCCCCAGCATTACGAGAACAAATTATCGCCAAGGAATTCTGCTGCAGGATAATGGCAAGAGAGATTATAAGCTTAACTATGCATTATTATGCTCAGGAATATGGTGGATTTTGAATACTATCGTCGTCTGAAAGTATCTCCTTCCGATTAACTTCATTAAGGATGCAGATCTGATCCCATCTTTGTTCCGTAGGAATGCTACGACAGTCTAAACGTTACACTGGACAAAGGAAATTGCCCTAAATATAGTCGGTTGTTCCAACATCCGTAATATGGCTAGCCTACCTTGCTAGCCCTTGATTGTAACTGCTACCAATGCAGGCATTGCTCTCGTGTTGTCCACAGTTGTGCGAGTGCAAAAATGAAGAACAGAGCTCGTGGGGAGCTATGTCCAATGAATCTGTGTTAAGATTATGACAGTATAGGACAGTTAGCTGTGGATGCGTTTATTCATCCGTAAACACGCGAGGCAGCCACGGACAGCGATATAGCAAGAACTAAACTAGCAAAGGTTAGTTCGCTTACCAGACTTATATTTTAAAAGCCGTATAGTCTGTACCTACTGCATTTCATTTATTGCCCCCCCCCCCCTTAAAGCAAAGAAATGAACAGTCATTTGGCAGAGCTTTCTCGTTAGGGTAGGGGTTCCAAGTAATCTAATCTAATAAATATTATAAATGCGAAAGTTTGTATGGATGTATAGATGTATGGATGTATGGATGTATGGATGTATGGATGTTTGTTACTCTTTCACGTAAAAACTACTGAACCGATTACAATGAAATTTAGCACAGATATAGAGGGTAACTTGGATTAACACATAGGATAGTTTTTATCCCGGAAATCCCACGGGAACGGGAACTATGCGGGTTTTCCTTTGCAAACGCGGGCGAAGCCGCGGGCGGAAATCTAGTATCTAATAATATAGAGGCTTTTGTTTGGATAGATTGACTTTCCGTTATTTATCCTCTATCCTATGTAACTCAACAGTCAGTATTCTCAGTATTCGTTGAGTACTTAAACGTTTTACGTAAATAGTTGTATATAACTTTATTATACAATATAATAATCCTGGTGGGATGACAAGAAACTTGTCTAACAAACGATTATCCTAATCCCTCAGCGATTTATTGTTTGAGCCCTGAAGAAAAATCTCATGGGTGCAATAATGAGGTCAAATGGGTTGAAAAACGAGTCAAATAAATTGCCTACAAGACCGGGCAACTAAAATAGGCCTATGAGAGGTCAAATATACGTAATCAATCGTTTGAAATTTGAAATTTGATTTTGAATCAATCGTCATTTGTTACATTCAATCGCTTTGCGATTAAAAAATCTCTTCCGATGTTTTTATATGAAAATTGGTCGGCTAGTGCCATTGAATGACGATACCAAACATACCGTTGACACAAGGCTTGGTGACAATCTTCGAAACCACCGCCACAAATCATCTGCGAGATGATATTTGATCCGACTCGCCTTCCTTTGTTGTGAATAGGCTTTACATTGGTAAATACGATTTGTTCAATTCCAATTTCCATAATTGGTAAACCAATGGTGGTTTCCTGATTCCTGAAGCGTAAACTTTTAGGATACGAAGTATCAATTTCATGCGCCCATTATTTGACGTCTCTAACCTTTATTGTATTTATTAGGTCATATTACTATACTGCCCACTGTGAAGAAGATTTCAAAACCTTTTTCTACCTACCTTAGAAGAGTGAAGATCCGATACGGTCATATCCAAAACTTCTTTCGTGGGTCCTCGTTGACGAAAGCAAATATCTATGATCATTTTAATGATCAATCCTTTGTATATTTGCACCAATCGCCATCAAAGCCCCGCGAGGGCTGATATATATTTGCACCATGTCTCCGTGAGGTACTGTTGTAGTCAAAGCCCCGCGAGGGCTGATATATATTTGCACCATTTCTCCGTGAGGGACGGTTGTAATCAAAGCCCCGCGAGAGCTGATATATATTTGCACCATCTTTTCCGTGAGGGACGGTTGTAATCAAAGCCCCGCGAGGGCCGATATATATTTGCACCATTTCCCTGCGAGCGACAGCTGCGCGAGGGATGTTTGTAACTAGAAATAAGTAGGGCCTGCCAAAAAATGCTTAAGAGACACCCTGCGAGGGTGGATTTGACCTGGCTAACCCCTGCGAGGAGTAGTGGCCACATTTATGTATTCTGCTTCGAGCAAGAATACACCTTAGTGCTAATATAAAATTAGCAGTAAATAATCATTTAAATAATATAGCAATTAACAAGGTCCTTTAACTTATTTTCCAATGTTAGCGACAACTGTCCAGGATGAATTAATAAGAATTGATTTGACAATGGTAATTAATTATTTTGTTTATACTTTATATAAAAAAGAACTAACTATTTAATAAATTCATAATTCAAATCAATTCACTAAATTTTAAAATGAACTTCGATTCATATTTATTTTTGTTCATGCAATCGATGTAACATTTAGTTGCTTTATATCCGTTAACATTCCTTACGAACGCAACCATACCGTCGTAGGACGTTATATTAATTAATTGCACAAAATAATCTCCACTCACCCGCAATTTTTTACTTTTTGTCAAGGTGTACAAGTTTATAATATTATTCTAAAACGTTAGAAGTGAATTGTAAATCCTTTGAAATAAATGTATCTAAATCTAATTTATATTAAGGTATATCGATAATTATTATACGATAACCCTTTCAGCACAAGTTCAGTAAACCAAAGAATTTAATTGTAAAATTTTGGTACTTACTCGTTTAAACAAAAAAGTTGCATCATTTGAAACATAGGAAACGTAATTTTCAATCAAATTAGCCGTGTGTAATATGTCTATTTTCACATAAAAACGGATCAGAATAATACTCATAAAAGGACACGTATAGACTACGGATAGTTTTGAATGTGTGGTACATTCATGGTACGTATCTACTATACATGAGCGAATTCCATCATTATTCAGTTGAGCGGTAACTCCCGTACGATTTATAAAATAATATCACAACATGTTCTGACATGTCGTGACTTCTTGGAGCTGACTCATCTCGTTCGATAATTTTTAGTAATAAACTATTATAGGAATTCCGAACCGTTCCTAGCGATAACGACAATGTAATAAAGTCGTAGCAATGGATTGTATGCCTGTAAAGCTTTGAGTTGGCTCATATCCATACTAAGTAGGTATTAATTGTAATTTTTCCAAGAAAAATTCACTTGTAACCTTGTAATAAAAACACATTATTAAAAATGAAATAAATAATTAAAAATATCTATATACAAGAGAGGGTATTTGATATATCTAGTAATATCAAATAATCACAAAAGTAATATTAACGATTCGAGTAAAGCCGAACGGTAACACCGTTAAAATAGCTTTACTCACAGTATTAAAAATTCAAATATTAATTAGTACATATTGCATAATGAAATATTTCAAAAGAAAAGTTACTATTTCAAGTAAAATGTAACGGTTGTATCGTTAATTTTAAATATCTTTATTCATGCTATTAAGTATTTAAGCATATTGAAAAATAAACTATTGCTGAAGGATTCATTAAAAACCTCAGCATTTTAAATAAAGTCCAACGATTATACCGTTGACTTTAAAGATTTTTACTCATTTTTAAGTAAAATATTATTAGAATAGATGTAAAAATAACTCACTGTACCGATCCGACGGGATACACTTTTTAACACTTTTAGCACTTGCTTTAAGCAATACTTAATACTTAATAGCACCAAGGTTGTAGTCTTGTAGACAACCTTCTCGCGGCGGAAGCTAGACGCCAATGAAAAAACATCCAGCGCCCGCACATTATCGTGCGCCCCGCCACCTGGTGGAGAGGTGTGCGAGAGAGATAGCATATATACAACGGAAAGAGAGGGCAAAATAGGCGGAAAAAGCTAGGTACCTTCTCAATGAAGTAAGCTTCAAATTACGGTCAAGTGTTTAATAATGAATTATTTACTAAGCTAGTTGTTACTAATTCGCATTTATGTAATTTTCCACTTGTTTTAAGAAATACAGAAATTGATTTTTTCTTAATCTTATATATAAAATTCTCGTGTCACAATGTTAGTCTGCATACTCCTCCGAAACGGGTGGACCGATTCTCATGAAATTTTCTGTGCATATCGGGTAATAGTCCATTGAATAAAAAGTTCTAGAGTGCGTGAGTTAGTAACGTAAGATGTTTTTTCGGAAACATGTCAAGAGTCCCTAGGTAATAAACATACTAAAACCCCGGGACACTAGGAGGAGCCCCGGAGTGGGGGGAGGGGGGAAATGGGACCCTTTTTTTTATTTTTCGCTTATATCTCAAAAACGGTACATGTTAGAGAAAAACTTTCAAGGAAAAGTTGAAAGGCCATAAAATTATCTACAAGTTGTATCTAAATCATTTTTTCCTATATCCTACCATTTCTGAGTTATACGCAGTAAAAAATGATTTTCGCTCAAACAATTTCCCCATACTACACATCAATCGATCAAAAAATATTTCTTTCTTCCAAAAAACTCAAATGTGCAACTTGTGACCGGTACTGATAGATTGCTCTTAATTAGGTCTATAATTGGTAAAATAAACACATTCCTCCATGGAAGCCTTTAGGAGGAATCGATTCTCAAAATATTATATTAGGGTAGTTTGAGTTACTGAACTTGATCTTTTTATTTTTTCTTCCAAAAAACTCAAAAGTGCAACTTCTGACCGGTACAGATAGATTGCTCATAATTAGGTCTATCATTGATAAAAATACCAGATTCCACGACGGAGGCGTTTACGGGGAATTGAATTTTGATTAGGGTAGTTACTGAACTTGATCTTTTTATTTTTTTCTTCCAAAAAACTCAAAAGTGCAACTTGTGACCGGTACTGATAGATTACTCTTAATTAGGTCTATAATTGGTAAAATAAACACACTCCTCCATGGAAGCCTTTAGGAGGAATCGATTGTTAAAATATTATATTAGGGTAGTTTGAGTTACTGAACTTGATCTTTTTATTTTTTTCTTCCAAAAAACTCAAAAGTGCAACTTGTGACCGGTACTGATAGATTGCTCTTAATTAGGTCTATAATTGGTAAAATAAACACATTCCTCCATGGAAGCCTTTAGGAGGAATCGATTGTCAAAATATTATATAAGGGCTGTTTGAGTTACTGAACTTGATCTTTTTATTTTTTTCTTCCAAAAAACTCAAAAGTGCAACTTGTGACCATTACAGATAGATTGCTCATAATTAGGTCTATCATTGATAAAAATACTAGATTCCACCACGGAGGCGTTTACGGGGAATTGAATTTTATTAGGGTAGTTACGATACTTGAACTTTTTATTTTTTTTCTTCCAAAAAACTCAAAAGTGCAACTTGTGACCAGTACCGATAGATTGCTCATAATTAGGTCTATCATTGATAAAAAAAACCAGATTCCACCATGGAGGCGTTTACGGGGAATTGAATTTTATTAGTGTAGTTAGTTAAAAAGTTCAAGTATCGTAACTACCCTAATAAAATTCAATACCTCCTAAACGCCTCCATGGTGGAATCTGGTTTTTTTATCAATGATAGACCTAATTATGAGCAATCTATCGGTGTCGGTCACAAGTTGCACTTTTGAGTTTTTTCAAAGAAAAAAAATAAAAAGTTCAAGTGTCGTAACTACCCTAATAAAATTCAATTCCCCGTAAACGCCTCCGTGGTGGAATATAGTATTTTTATCAATGATAGACCTAATTATGAGCAATTTATCTGTACCGGTCACAAGTTGCACTTTTGAGTTTTTTGGAAGAAAAAAATAAAAAGATCAAGTTCAGTAACTCAAACTACCCTAATATAATATTTTAACAATCGATTCCTCCTAAAGGCTTCCATGGAGGAATGTGTTTATTTTACCAATTATAGACCTAATTATGAGCAATCTATCAGTACCGGTCACAAGTTGCACATTTGAGTTTTTTGGAAGAAAGAAATATTTTTTGATCGATTGATGTGTAGTATGGGGAAATTGTTTGAGCCAAAATCATTTTTTACTGCGTATAACTCAGAAACGGTAGGATATAGGAAAAAATTATTGAGGTAAAACTTGTAGATAATTTTATGGCCTTTCAACTTTTCCTTGAAAGTTTTTCTCTAACATGTACCGTTTTTGAAATTTAAGCGAAAAATGAAAAAATGGACCCATTTCCCTCCTCCCCCCACTCCGGGGCTCCTCCTAGTGTCCCGGGGTTTTAGTATGTTTATTACCTAGGGACTCTTTACATGTTTCCGAAGAAACATCTTACGTTACTAACTCACGCACTCTAGACCCCCCTTGGAGGGACTCATTCAATGGACTATAAGTCTGAGAATCGGCCAACATCTATTTTTCATATGTACCACGGGCGAAGCCGGGGCGGCCCGCTAGTCTTCTTATATATAAAAATGAATCGCAAAATGTGTTGGTAAGCGCATAACTCGAGAACGGCTGAACCGATTTCGATAATTCTTTTTTTATTATATTCCTTGAAGTACGAGGATGGTTTTTATGTAGAGAAAACGTAAATATGTACCACGGGCGAAGCCTGGGCGGACCGCTAGTTATAATTAATATTAAGTAGATGTACTGTCTACAGCGCTAAATTAAAAATGTTTACTCATAAAACTATTTCGTTCAATATCACACAATGTTCTGCATGTTGTGTCTATACTCAATTCATACCCTATATTTTTTACTTGTTCATAATTTTACCAACACTAGCTTCCGCCCACGACTTCGTACGTGCATCCCCGTTTTTCCCCGTTACCGCAAGAATTTCGGGAAATCCTTTCTTAGCGGATGCCTACGTCCTAACATCTACCTGCATGCCAAATTTCAGCCCGATACGTCCAGTGGTTTGGGCTGTGCGTTGATAGATCACTATATCAGTCACCTTTGAGTTTTATATATATAGATTTCACATAAACATTAAACAACAGGTATTCTACGACAAAATGCGTGAGGCCCAGCAGGAAATCCGTTCTCTAGCAGTGAGCAGTACGAGCGGAGCGCCCACGGACAAACGAACCAGCCCCACAGACAGACAGAAACATTCCACACCAGATGGTAAGGTCTTAACACGCTTTTATTAGCATGTATGTTTGTATGTTCCGCTTCTTAAGATTCGATTTTGACTTTAAATATACGGATTTAATTTAAACCTTGTATACTTATTAAGCATCGGTGACGTTCTTAGATCATTAAGTAATGGATAACACTCGCAGGCGTTTCCCCTTTTGCTGAGGTATAAGATTATTCGAATCGAAAAATCTTATGCTTTCATAAAAACTACTTGCGTAATCGATTACAAACACTCTGCGTATTCGTAAAACATCGAAAGGACGTCTGCAAGTGCTCCGCTAAAAATGCCGTTTTGCACTGTCAAGTCTTGCAGAAGCAATTCAAACATGTCGAATATTAAAAAAGATGGAATAACCTTTAATTTGTGTATATTTTTTTATTTTTTAACGTACATTTCTAATTAAATGCAATTTCTAATAATCGTCGATGTATCGTTTAGCGATATGATCAAGACAAATAATCGAGTCATGTTTCGAGAGAGAAAGAGACGAGACTATCATGGAAAGAAAATATACAAATTTAATCTTTATCCACTAAGAGAGAAAGTTGAATTTAAAACGCGATAATGAACTGCATTCCTTACGAGACTATCTTTTAAAGAAATACAAATTTAATCTTTATGATCTAAGTTATAAAGTTGAATTTAGAATGCGATATTGAACCACACTCCCCACGAGACAACTTGGAAAGAAATACAAATTTAATCTTTATGAACTTAGGGATAGAGTTGAATTTAAAAACTCGTCGCTTAAAAGGTCGTAAATTTTTACGACTTTCGTGACACAAATTATTTTTGTGAATGTGTGATTGTGTTTCAATAGTGTGAGTTGCCCTCCCCGCACCAAAATCAGCAGAAAGTTTAGTTAGAACATTTGCCAGCGTACTCCATCCATTACTTAATGATCTAAGGTGACGTTACAATATTTTATGAGTTTTATTAACGTTAGAATTGGACGATAATTTAGATTGAAAATATGTAAACCTTTATAAATAATTGCCATTTAATAAAAAAATTCATTCAATTATTGCAGTTATTTTAATGCTCTATGAAGTGCGCATTTGTATTACCCACTAAATTTGTTAACTGCAAAATTTACAAAATAACAGGATTTTTATTTTACCTATCTTAATATAAAAATCGCGTGGTAGTAGTATCTTCTTAATATAAAAAAAAACTTATTTTCACACAGGTAAACCAGTAACAGGACCATTAGTGGTCGGTGAAGACATGGACGAAGAAGTGAACAACGCGTGCGGATCCGCGGTACACGCCTACTCAGATATACATACTATGTCGCATGGTAAGAGAGATATTATATGAGTAAATCCTATTTAAAAAGTTAAGCATGAATTTATCATTGTCACTAGTAAAAACCTGTTTAAAAAGTGAATATTTGTGCGGGTACTTTAAGTTTGTATTTCTAAAAGGATAAATATTCCTTCCTTTTGCATAAAATTTACAAAACAGACATGGCTTATATTTAAATTCTAGGAAACGAAGAATTTGAGGTATTTTTTCCATTTTGTTTTTGTAACTGGAAACATTATTATTGTTTGTTTTCCAGTTTTTACCCCTTTTCAACCCAAACGTATCAAACGATATCGTCATAATAAGAAAGGTAATTTGCAGTATGTTATATTGTGTCTTAAAGTGAAGTCATAGAGTGCTAGTTTTTGGTCGATATAGTAATACTTTTCAGTTTACACCGCCAGCGGCCAGTGCTGTCAACAATTAGTAGTGCTTAGTTTCTAAGTTTAGGTATAAATTATTGAAGTGAAACTTCTTGATGCGCGTTGAGAGTAATATTTCAAGGTCGCGTCATGGTAATAACGTCACGTCATAGAGTAAGGCGATGATTTTGGTATCTTTGAATCTTGCCAAAGAAGTTTCACTTCTGACAAGTGTGCTCGGCACACTCACTCTTTTTCATATGTATGTTAGTTTGTACTGTAAATATTCTATAGGTCTGTACTGTATGCTGAAATAAATGTAATAAATAAAATACTGACCAAACTTGATCTGATCAATAACTTCTATTTTTCCATATGTCAGGTACAACAGTGTTAGAAGAAATAATGGCGGAAAAGAAACGGTCCAGTGGTAACGGGGATGTTCTGCCAGCCAAGGTTGCCGTGATGAAGCCTATCTTGAGGTTCTTGCAACTGCTCTGTGAAAACCACAACCCGGACCTTCAGGTATGGATTTTTTTTGGAAACAAAATTATGTATTTTATTGAGAACTAGTTGAGCTGGCGGTCTACTAGTTAAATTCAAATTAAAATGGCTAAAAACAATGTAATTCTCTCCGATCGTTCTTAAATAATGTTTTAGCTATAGCTTTGGTTGAATTTAAAAAAAAAGTAGCGTAGTTTTTAATTTCCACAAAACAGGAACTCCTAGTATGGAGATAAGTGAATTGTATTTTATTTTATGTATGTTGTAGTATAAATATTTTTGTCTTTTTTGGGATATCATGATTTTATTACTTCTCCACATTTCCAGAACCTTCTCCGCAACCAGAACAACAAATCGAACTACAACTTAGTGTCAGAGACGCTGATGTTCCTGGACTGTATATGTGGATCTACCACGGGTGGACTCGGGCTACTAGGCTTGTATATTAACGAGGGAAATGTTGCGCTTATCAACCAGACGTTGGAGACGCTTACTGAATACTGTCAAGGTAGTTTTTTTATCTATAATGAGTCATATTTTTAAGGTCGGAGATACATGTTATGGTCATTTTTTCCAGTATTTTAAACAGTCAGTAATTTGGGCAGTTTTCTAATCGTAATCCTTGTTCAAATGCTGTTTTAATTGTTCCAAATTAAGTTTTAGATGTAAAATGCGAGTATATGTTTATTTTATGATTGTATTTTAATTTTGACGCAAAATATTTTTGTTTAATGTTAACAACATTTAAAAAATACACAATAAAAAAAAAACAATGTACTATCTAACGATAAAAAAATAAAATAATTCCAATGCTGTTTTTTCCGTGTGTAAAAAATAATATTCTTTTCTCATAATAACAAAATATAACTAATTTAAAAAGGTCCCTGCCACGAGAACCAGAACTGCATAGCGACCCACGAAAGCAACGGGCTGGACATCATCACTGCCCTCATCCTCAACGACATCAACCCCCTGGGCAAGACCCGCATGGACCTGGTCCTTGAGCTGAAGAACAACGCCTCTAAACTGCTGCTGGCCATCATGGAGTCCAGGAACGACTCCGAGAATAATGCTGAGAGGATCCTGTATAACATGAACCCTAAGCAATTGGTAGATTTGGTTTAGTGCCTAATGAATACAATGCTTTTGTGTGTTTATTTTATTTTATACACTGTAAAATGCTGCCAACATAACAAACTTACAGCACAGAAGACAACCTTATCATTTATGTATCACTAGCTTCCGCCCGCGGCTTCGCCCGCGTGGTGTTTTGATTAGAGGTAGCCTATGTTCTTTCTCAGAGTCTAAAGATTGTCTGTGCCAAATTTCATCAAAATTGGTTGAGAGGTTTAAGCGGGAAAGCGTAACAGACAGACAGACAGAGTTACTTTCGCATTTATAATATTAGTAGGGATATATTGCTCAGCAGCGTAAATATAAGTTATTGTCATGTCAAGTTTAGATACACTTTTAGCGGTTTTCTAGCTATGGAAATTAAACTCTTCAAAATTAATGAGTAATTTTTCCGAATTATTATCGTATCAGTGTGAAAGAGTATGTTGAATTATAAAATTTAAAAATAAATATTTAATAATATAAATAATTAATTTTATACACAGGTGGACGTAGCATGCAGTGCATTCCACCAAGAGCACGCGGACGCTGACTCAGATAACGAAGATGATGGTCCATGTGCAGGAGTTTCTCCTAAAGAGGTTAGATTTGTTTTGTCATTAGTTTTGCACAAGACTTTTTTATGAACTAAAAAACAATGTCACAACCGTCATATCATAAATAAACAAAACAATTACTGAACTTTAATGAAAAAAAAAACAAAACAAATTTGTACAATAAGTAATCTAACCAATTGCAATGTTAGAAATCTTTCTGGATAGCCTTTGACACAGTCAATCACATCATTTTATTTAAGAAATCAATCATTACGGTTTAAGGGGTTATGTTCTGGGCTTTGTAAGAAAATGGTCGCCTGGATAGAAAACAATGTAAGAAGGCAATGGAGCTACTTATAGGATAAAATGTATAATGTTTAATGACACCATATAAGGGGTTCTCCAAGGATGTATATTTGGACCTTAGTTTTCATTATGCTTACAGGATGCCTTTAACACAAGTGTTTATGGGTGGTAGTGACTATTGAAACTACTATGCTTTCTCTACAATAAAAAATTGCGATACCTTCATCTATTTTTTTCACTTTGAAATTTTGATTAATTTTCTCTAATAGTTTGTATTAACTTTAAATACAAAAGTTTATTGTTTACCTCGTTTCGATGATGATGATCGATCTTTTTCGTTAGAAATATTAATTGGCTTGACCTATGCGTCATGATATGCGTTGAATCGATCCAAATCTTATTTGGATTGTCGTAAATGAATGTGATACCCACAGGTGGGGCACAACATCTACATCCTGTGCCACCAGCTGGCCGCCCACAACAAGGAGCTGGCAGCACTGGTGCGCGCCACGCCCAGCGGGCCCGCTGCGCCCGCGCTGCAGTACTACCGCTCGCACACTGCGCAGATTGAGGTTATATGTGCTTTTGTGGAAAATATACGGTTGTTTAGAACTAGGAAAGTTTTAGGGTTGTCAAAAAAATAATTTTGTTTTATTTCTTAAAAAAATTAAAAAAATAACTTTACATTTCTGCACTGTACCCCCCCGAATGTGAACCTTTTACAAAAATATCTTCAAAAACTAGAAAAAAAGTAGACATTGTTTGTTCAAATTAACTCATCCTGTCTTATTTCTAGCGAATGATTAAAACAACACTTCAACAATTACATCAACCTAAAATTACTCCTACAGATAGTTCGCACAGACCGCAGCATGGAGCAAATCGTGTTCCCAATACCAGAAATATGCGAATACCTTCCTGATGAGAGTAAACACAGGGTCCTGCAGAGCGCTGAAAGAGATGACCAGGGCAGTAAAGTGGCGGATTTCTTCTCGAGATTGGATAATCTGTTCCATGAGATGAAGTGGCAGAAGAAGCTGCGAGGTATGTGTGGGGAAATGGACTGAAGTTATTAATGTATTTGGATTTTAATTATTTGGGTTAGGGGTGTATTTAGATTAGTATGTATCGGAATTGTTCTAGGAAGGGATAGGTAGATGGCAGATGCACTTTTGTTTCTGTGATAGATGATCTATGCTTTATAATTTATTGATTAGTTTACAGTTAAAAAGAAATACGAACTATTTGAAAATTTAGACCTTTACATTTGTCCTTAAAGGAGAATGGGCAAATTGGGCCTGAAACTTAGGCTAAGACCAATACACACGAAATATTGTTTTTGTGATAGATCATTACACATACCTTACGAAAAAAATAAAATAAAAAAATAAATCGACCGGGTTCTTGTACAGTCAAGGCAAAAAGTTTTATTTATTTTGCGCACAATAACGGTGTTTTTAATTCTAGTGAAGTAAATATAAACCTAAATGTCACTGGAGTGACTGAGTTTAACCATAAAAAACGTCTAACTACGTTGAATTATAATAAACACGGTATAGGTACCTGTTACAAAACATAATATTAGTGTATTTTGGTTATTAGAAGGCTTCAGATTAGTACGTCTTTGTAAGTGAAAGTGAATAGGAGTAACATAAAGATATTGTCATTGTCTTGCAACAGTTATTAATTGCAAAAAATATTATACACAAAGTAATAAAACTTGATGTGACTGTACCTACAAAAACCCGGTTGATTATTTTTTTATATATATTTTTCCCGTTATGTATGTGTTATGATCTATTATAAAATTAATATCTCATGTGTATTGGTCCAACTCAAGTGTTCAGGCCCAACTTCCATAGTAAAATGCCCATTCTCCTTTATGTATTACTTAACTGACTCTCAGTTAAGTAATACAGTAGTAACAAATTATATTAATTTTGTTTTGTTCAAAAAATTGCAATGTAGGCTAAGCAATTATTTCTAAACTACTATAAATATAAAATGATGAAAAGAATCAACGTTTATTCTATAAAAATGAATGAATGAATGAATGAATGAATTCTTTATTGCACACACCAGTTGAAAGAAATAACATAAGATACGATACAAACAAATTGCACAATGGGTGACCTTATGGCCACAGAGCCATCTCTTCCAGGTGACCCGACCAAGGAAAACAATAATAAATTACAAATACAAGTAGGCGGTGTATACTAAAAAAAAGAAGCAATGATAAAATAAGTTTAAATCTACACTAATATTATAAAGAGGAAAACTTTGTTTGTTTGTTTGTTTGATTGTAATGAATAGGCTCATAAACTACTGGACCGATTTTAAAAATTCTTTCACCATTCGAAATCTATATACATTATCCACGAGTAACATAGGCTAGGTTTTATCCCGGAAATCCCACGGGAACGGGAACTATGCGGGTTTTTCTTTGAAAACGCGGGCGAAGCCGCAGGCGGAAAGCTAGTTAATAATATAATGAAATAATTAAAATAATCAATATATTTCAGGTCAACCATTCCTCTTTTGGGTGTCATCTTACATGTCGTATTGGAGCAACATTCTGTTCAATTTCGCTGTTCTCATAAACGTCATTGTTGCATTTTTCTATCCGTTTCAAGAAGAAAATCCAGGTAAGTGGTTACTAAGCTTAAAACAATGGGAATGAATTTCTCGGTTTGGTGTCTTTTTCAGGCATTTGTATTGTTCTGCAAAAATGTATATTTTTCTTTTTTTATATTAAATATCAATCAACCGACGACGACGGCGACGACGCGGTTGGCGCAGTGGTAAAGTAACTGCCTACTGAGCCGACGGTCCCGGGTTCGATCCCCGGTCAGGGCAAATATTTGTGTGATGAACTCAATTATTTGTTCTTGGGTCTGGGTGTTATTATCTATATATGTATTTATAATATTATATTTATCGTCGCCTAGTACCCACAACACAAGCCTTAATTGAGCTTACTGTGGGACTAGGTCGATTTGTGTAATAATGTCCTATAATATTTATTTATTTATTTATTATTTATAACCATTCTCCTATTTCCGGCAGGATATTGATTTCTAGGACCTCATGTATTTAAAGTAAAAAAATTTCAACATCAAAAGGGATACTCTTTTGATCTGTAAAGATACTTTACTTAATTTAATATTTCTACAGAATTAGACGAACACCTCTCCATGGTAGTATGGATAGCTCTCTGTTTGGCCGCGGCCTTAGTCACGTGGGCCCCAAGCTGGGCCTCGCTACGGGCCCTAGCGGCTTGCGTTATCGTACTGCTCATATATCTGCTAGGGCCCGAACCTATGTTGTGGCTGCTGGGAATGCTTACTGTAAGTGTTACAAAAGTCATAGTCTTATCGTAAAGTAAAAACTGGAACAGATATGATGATTTAGAGATTAGATGCTTTAGAGTGAAATCGCAACCATCACCAATGTCGTTTGGATCAGGAACGTCATTATCATAAGAAATATTATGAGTATCATTCTATTTAGCACGAGAATTGTTTTTACCATCAATGTTACAACCATTACCAATACCACCTTTTTAAATTACCCTTAGCTGGAAGTTTAATTTAAGTAGTTGTATTTGTCGTCTTTTTTTAATACTCACACTTTTTTATATTTCAGATAGTAGTAAAAGGTATCCATTTAGTCAGCATAATGGGCAACCAGGGCACGTTATCCAAATCCCTGCGGGACGTGATCACGGACCCTGAGCTGCTGTACCACGGGGTCTACCTCATCTTCTGCTTCCTGGCTATCTGCTGTCATCCGTTCTTCTTTTCTGTTTTGGTAAGTTTTGAGACCTAGTTTTTATAATTAATGGCAAAATTATGTTGTACTTACGAATCATTATAATCAAAAATGTCATTTATTTCCTTTATGGAAATTGTGCTAAAAAAAAATATTTTCAATAGCTTTTGAATTTCATTATAATATTGTCTCATGATTGTGAGTACATTCAGTTATTAATATAACATGTTTATTTATCCTTATGTAAACATCCCTTTCTGGAATTATTAATAGTTTAAAAAACATCTGTAATTGTCTAAGTAGATTTATAAGTTGTCCTCACCACTTACAAGAACTTGACAGTTCATTTCACCTTTTATTTCAACTATATCTTAAAGGGTAACTGTACAGATTGATTTGAAAGTATGCATTGAAAATAAGAGCAACTTTATTTTAATTACAAAGTATAGTATACAAAACTCATTTTAGTTCGATTGATGGACATTTTGCTAATCCAATTTAAGTGCTTTTGGATTCTAATAAAGAAGTCACAATTTTTTTTATAATCGTGTTCAAACTGTGTAACAAATCTTTCTGGGACCTTAAATTAAAGAAAAATAACGAATCAAACTATCTTTAACAAAAAAAAAAAAATATTAAAATAATGTCTAACTAGATTTGTTAGTTGAAACACTTACTGACTGACATTTCATTTCATCTTTAATTTCACCTATAAATTGATTTAAATCCGCAGCTCCTCGACATAGTATACCGCGAAGAGACCCTCTTAAACGTGATGCGTTCCGTCACACGCAACGGGCGCTCTATCCTCCTCACAGCTGTGTTAGCGCTTGTGCTCGTGTACATGTTCTCTATCGTGGGCTATATGTTCTTCCGGGATGATTTCCTGGTCAATGTGGATAGATTGGATGGTGAGTAATTTGTAATGAAAATGAAAATGAAAATTTTGTTTGTTTGTTGTACTTTGTGTTGGTCAAATTATTGCTATTATTGGTCATAGAATTGTTTGATATAATTATCTTTTTAATCAAGTGAGTTTAGGGTATTGAAAATTTATGGAATTCTTAGTGTCAAAAAGTGTGTAAATAAGTTTCGTGCTGATTTATAACAGAAACATGATTTTGGTAATATTTGTTCCACATTACTTAGATTTTAACGTGTATTGATTGAAAACAATGATTCTAAATTACAGATCAGAATCAGTCTTATATATCTATAAAATATATGAGAAAATGGGTTGAATTTACATATTCTTTCCAGTTCGAGTTATTTTATTATGGTTTACTTTTAACTGTATTTCTCAAATACTACCTACAGACGACGACGATCCACGCTTCGAAGTGGACAAATGCGAAGACGATCCTGCTTCCAAATACCGCACTAGAGCTTCCCGCATAGTGTCTGTTGGCGGTGACTTGCGCGAGCGCAGCTGTGATTCACTTGTCATGTGCATTGTGACTACACTTAACCAGGGATTGAGAAATGGGGGTGGAATCGGGGATATACTTCGCGCGCCGGCTAGCTTTGTAAGTATTTAGGAGGCTATTATTTGCTTGTGTAACAAAAAAAACTAGAATCCATCGTTTTGTCTCACAGAACAGTGCTCTTCTTAATTATTTTGAAAAGCCAACAGCCCCTTATAGTGATTGTTTATTATCAGGTATCTTACCAGATTGTTTGCCTGCTCTGATTGCCGAAGACCTATCTATCTAATAAAATTCTGAATGTATCAAAATATTAATTTATTCATACGGATTAAAAACCGTTTACCATTTCGTTTTTTTCACTAACTAAAGTGTAAAGTGAGAGTTTACACTTCTCGCTTATAAAATATGAAAATTTTAATCGTGTTGAAATTTTTCCATTTTCTTTACATAAATATATTTATCCAGGAACCATTATTCGTTGCGCGTGTGGTATACGACCTACTATTCTTCTTCGTGGTGATCATTATTGTCCTGAACCTCATCTTTGGTGTCATCATCGACACCTTCGCTGATCTGCGTAGCGAGAAACAGCAGAAGGAACTTATTTTGAAAAATACTTGTTTTATTTGCGGTGGGTACCTTTTGTTTTGCTTATTAATTCTGTCTGGCACCTTATCTTATAATATGCATTATTTTTTTTTGTAAACTCTGTCTACAGAACTATTAATAAGACAGTTTTGATTGATTGTTTGTTTCGCAATTTTTTAAAAGTAAAAACTTAATAATTCTTTTATGCTTGTCACTATAGTAAAAATCAATTATAAATTGTTTAACTTCGTTAGTATTTTATTTTCAAGTGTAAAGTGAACTAGGGAAGCGCCTACCATCTTAGACTTAAAAAGAAAGAAAGACTTCCTAGCTAAGATATAATATGATTGACAGGTTTAAACAGATCAGCGTTCGACAACAAAACAGTATCATTCGAAGAGCACATAAAGAGCGAACACAACATGTGGCACTACCTGCACTTTATGGTGCTTGTGCGGGTCAAGGACCCCACGGAGTTCACAGGTCCTGAGAGCTACGTGCACTCTATGATAAAGGTAATTTATCTATGCTTTTTGTGGAAAAATTACAAAAAAAAAATTGTTAAAATATTCATACCAAATATTATGTGGATTCCACTAAGACATTTGATAATGCTGCAATGTTTGCAATGTATTTAAACAATAAAAATTATAATTTTAAATTTTCAAACATGGTTACGAATCGTTCTACTCATTTTACCTTTGTAACTACTTCGGGGTTCTCCAAGGCTCACTACTAGGGCCTATTTTGTTTTTTTTTTCTATTAATGACTTGATACATCAAATTCACTACACATAATACTCTTCGTAGACGTAGACTTCGAAAAAAAATATCGAAGTATTATCTAGTTAGAAGACTATCTAGAGAAATACATAATTATTTTAACTGTAATGACCTTGTTTAATATTGATTATCATTACTTTTGTATCAACCCATGTACATGGGATATTCATATCTCATACTAAATGTATGGGAGGGCTTAAAGTTAATTTTTTAGATATTTCTCGTATTATTTTTAAAAATTTATTATGGCCATTTTACTCATTAGGTTAAGTACTTTCGATATCAGTTTAAAGTTTTTTGATATCTGTAATAGTTACGGAATAATCGCCTGTGCACACTTAACGATTACACCCTGTATATAAAAGCCACTATCCTTTATTAAGTAATCCATGCATATCTTTGCTGTTATATTAGGCACACTATTATATTTTTTATGATTATTGTGATTATTAATCAGATACGTTTCATAGAATACGTTATCAAACGCTTATTGAAAGTCCGAAATTTACAGTCGAACAACTTAGATTGGTTCCCGCGTCTGCGCGCGCTGTCACTAGTGGGCGGCGGTGAGGGCGAGGGCGGCGAGCTGGAGCTGCGCGCGCTGCAGGCGCAGCTCGAGCGGGCGCAGCTCGCCGTGCGCACGCTCACCGACCTGCTCACCGAGCTGCGCGACCAGGTACAGGGGACATGGAGGTTGTGTGGCGAGCTGCATACATTGCCAAGGTGGACAGTGGGCTACACAACACGTTGCTAAGGTGGACAGCGTGCTGCATAACAGGTTGGTCAAGTGGACAGCGAGCTGCATAACAGGTTGGTCAAGTGGACAGCGAGCTGCATAGCACGTTGGTCAAGTGGACAGTGAGCTGCATAACAGGTTGGTCAAGTGGACAGTGAGCTGCATAACAGGTTGGTCAAGTGGACAGCGAGCTGCATAACAGGTTGGTCAAGTGGACAGTGAGCTGCATAACAGGTTGGTCAAGTGGACAGTGAGCTGCATAACAGGTTGGTCAAGTGGACAGTGAGCTGCATAACACGTTGGTCAAGTGGACAGCTAGCTACATAACACGTTGGTCAAGTGAACAGCTAGCTACATAACACGTTGGTCAAGTGGACAGCTAGCTACATAACACGTTGGTCAAGTGGACAGCTAGCTGCATAACACGTTGGTCAAGTGGACAGCTAGCTACATAACACGTTGGTAAAGTGGACAGCGAGCAGCATAACACGTTGGTCAAGTGGACAGCGAGCTGCATAACAGGTTGGTCAAGTGGACAGTGAGCTGCATAACAGGTTGGTCAAGTGGACAGTGAGCTGCATAACAGGTTGGTCAAGTGGACGGCGAGCTGCATAACAGGTTGGTCAAGTGGACAGTGAGCTGCATAACAGGTTGGTCAAGTGGACAGTGAGCTGCATAACAGGTTGGTCAAGTGGACAGCGAGCTGCATAACAGGTTGGTCAAGTGGACAGTGAGCTGCATAACAGGTTGGTCAAGTGGACAGTGAGCTGCATAACAGGTTGGTCATGTGGACAGCGAGCGTATAACACGTTTCTTAAATGGATGCGTATAACATTAAAAAAAACATTCACTTTTTTCTGATTATCTGTTAAAAATGAAAAGTGTTTTAATTATAATAACCATTACATTGACATTTACATAATAATCTTTAAATGTTGTTTTTCCCAGATGACGGAGCAGCGCAAGCAAAAACAGCGCATCGGATTGCTCAACTCGACATCAGCGTACCTGCACAACCTGCAGATGAACTTGCCGCCCTGAGACACGCGATAATAAGCTCTATTCATATTGTACCCAGATACCATATTTGTTTACACGATTTACCAATAATTTTGGTCTTTTCGATTCCTGTAAGAACGTTTAACGGAACTAAAATAATAGTTGTGTTAAAAGTTATTTTTAAAATAATAAAACATGAATGTACGATATTACACTTACATTTGGTATGTACTTATTTTTGGATTTTTTATATTATATAAATATTGTTTAACTTTAATCTTGTCTTTTCTCATATCTCTCTGTTACCTTTTATTAAAAATCTTTAATATTTTAAGTGTATTATGTATGTTTTCTTTGTTGTGTAATGTCCGAGCCTATCGCACAATAATTTTGAATAATGAAATAATCAAATACACGAGCGGTGAATGATTAAAAAAATATCAAAAATATAATGTCTAAATTATACAATTTTCGACAGCAATAATTATTATACTTATATTGTACAATGCAAACTTTTAGAGTGCAACTAAATGACACATACTTTTTTTTTATATTATTGTCTAAAACTTAACCAATAAAAAAAATATTTTAAAAATAAATCCGGCTCGAAGGACCATCGCATTTTAGTCCTTCGAGCCGGATTTTTTCCTACTCCTACGTAATGTCTCTTTATATTTATGTAATTTCAAAAACAAGTTGGCTCTACAAGCTTGCATCGTATTCTAAAATATTTCAACTATAGTAGTTGAGTAGTTTTAATAATAGTTGAGTCTAGTGATATTGTTACCCAAACGTTTTGTCATATCCAAAGTATTCGATATTTATTAGAGACAAATCTTTAACTTTTCTACTATTAGCTGTTTTCTATATAGTTGTACTCTCAGAGCTATTTATACAATGAATCTGAGCTTAAACCAAATCTTTATTATTAAATTGAGGCTAAATATATCATGGAATACTAAAACGATAGACGTCTAATCGACCTCAAAAAAAGAGGAGGAGGTTCTTTTTTTATCAAAAAAATGTTGTGTGGTTTTATGAAACCACGGTAAAAGTGAAACTGTTCGAACGGTTCCGAACACTGCTTTGTGTAGCGCATGTCGCGTGACGGTCCGCGATACACGCGACATGCGCTACACAGACCAAACAGTTTGAGACGATGTAATAAAAGTTTCACTTTAATAAATTAAACTAAAACAAAATTAATTGACCATGAACAAGATCAGTGAAAATTGGGAATAAATAATAATATCTACTATTAGTTATTATCTATCTGTATAATGTTATATATTCTGTTATGGATGTAGAAAATATTTCAAAGGGATCATTTTATGTCTTAGTGTCAATATTTCTAAAAACAAATAGTAAAAAAATCTATTTAATTATATTGTAGTTTTTTCTGATGTTGTTACTTACTTAACTAATTGTTACTATTTTTATCGGATGTGCAATACGTCAAGCTCAAATCCGTTACCTACTTACTAGTTAGTTAGATTTTAAACAAATATAAATAAATATTGAAATCTTTTAAAGATCTGTTTTACAATTATATTTTTTTCGGTTTTAGTTGCTTTTTTACTTACATGGGATATAGTAAAACTATTGAATAAAGTTATTTTTATAGCACCCAAGGTTTCTGTGTTTGATAAATACAGTGTGTCCGGACATGACATACCGATATTTGAAGGGGCTATTCTCCAGGTATTTTTATCGACAATTCAACCCCTCTACAGTCCCCTACCTCACCCCCCTCAAAATGGTTTTCGAATTTTTTAAAGTATGTTTCATCACTCTTATCAATTAAATTTGTTTAGTGGTCCCTAGAATAACTTGTTATTGTTCAAATAAAACCAAATTTAGTATTTTGTGACACTCACTTTCGAAGTTATTACAATTTTCATAAATTCACTATCCGAATTGATAGGTTTGCCATTTTGAGGGGGGTGAGGTAGGGGACTGTAGAGGGATTGAATTGTCGATAAAAATACCTGGAGAATAGCCCCTTCAAATATCGGTATGTCATGTCCGGACACACTGTATATTTAGTTAAGATATTTTGTAAGTTTACGGTTGTTTTAATTGAGTAATGGTTTTCTAGGAATGGGTTTATACAGAAAATATTTTTTACGCAAATGAAATTATTTATTTGAAAATTTATCTAAATATTTTTTCTCAATTGTTTACTTAGTTAAAATTTAGTTTTAGTGAAAAAATGAAGTATCAACAGACTTGGATTTTTATGATTATCTACCAATGATACGTGCTCGAATATTTGTATTCCTATTAAGAACAATTAATTTCACATTTATACAAATATAGTGCCATTTTGATATTGCAGTGAGACGTTAGATATATTTAATTGTTATTGTTTGTAATAATTTAATATTATAATTTATAATACAGAGGAAATATGTTAATCCAATCAATAAGAAATACAACAGAAATACTCGAAAATTATTGAATGGGCAATTGATGAAATAAAATATGATTAAAACTTTTTTTTTAACAATACATTCCGATTGCAGTTATTTTAGTATCTTACGTACTTAATAAAAACTACTTTTTCCAATGTTTTTGATAAATTTATCTATTTCTAAGCTCTTTAATATCTTATACAAACATTCCTTTGTTCGTCAGATCTGTATTTTCGAATCTATTGTTACTTGTTAGACGTAGAGTAGTGACCGTGTACTTGACTGCAATCATTTTTGTTAAAAAAATAAATGATATGGCACATTTTCTCGTTTTATTTTTACCCAGAACCCTACATACACACATTTTAAATAAAAGAAGTAAAATGACCGCTAAGCTATTAGTGTGTCAAAAAGATACGTCATGATTACTATAAAAATGCAATTTATTCACAAAGTTTGTATTCTCTTTAGATCCACCAATGAGCGGAATAACAAAATCACGTTTACCCATTTACCGACGCGACGTCTTGGTTCATTGTTAAAAACGTGTGCGTAGAACTCCTGGGTTCGATTCCCGTTGGAGACTAACAAAAAAATGTCTTAAGTCTTGCACGACATAGAAGCCATGGATAAACCACTTTTGGCGCTCTTTTTTTCTCGAGATAAGCGTTTGATTTTGTCACGATAAAAGTGGTTTATCGCAGATAAAACCAAAACTAAAAGTAATTACACAAAATGCTCTGACAAATATCTTGCAAATGTTTTAATATAATTGTTTATGAAAAAAAAAAATCATAATAAGTATTACCATGTCAAGTAGAAAACGTAAAAGTGTGAAAATTAGAGCTAACTTGGTGATTTTTTTTTTATCGAGTAAATTTTAATATTTTATGTTTTTGATTAAACAGAATCGTTGAACATATCATCTAGTTTGATATATATTTTATTTTTTAGATTTGGTCTTGCATATTACACGTATCATCTAATAGAAGATTGGTTATTTTGCTTTATGCGCCCCCGAGATGACTCGAATAGTACCTAAGTAGGTTCTTCGCCATAGATAGTAGATATCTACTGCTTTAGGAATCGGTGGTAAATTAAAAAAATATGACATTATGACGGTTCAAAAGTGATTCTAGAAGAAGTCTATTTGAATAAATATAAATGTTTTAGTTTGAGGAGAGGAGCAATGCGGGTAAAACCGCGGGCACAGCTACTTGTCGATAATAGCAACATATTTTTTCTGCAAATGCTAAGCGAATATTTATCTAAGGAGAAAAAATGTCAGTTTATTATTTACCATCCTATACATGATACATGCACCCTTAGAGCAGTTGGTTTAATGCTCTAAGCATGCACCACTAGACTAAAATCTCTTAAAAAGAAAAGAAATACGTAGGTTTAGATTTTAAAAGATTTGTAAGTACCTATAATATAATATTATAATAATATTACGTACCTATTAGAAACGAGAAAAACTATTCAACAAGAAATCATATTCACTATACAAAGTAGACAAAACACTTTTATGACGTTTTTTAGGTGGATTAAGTTTCTAGTGCAGAAGTGTACATGTACAAGGCAAGGAATGCCTTTGTGATCGTGCAATGACGGGACCGACGCGAGAGCCGAGGGCTCTCCATTCATATTGAAATAACTTACAACGCTGACTTAGTAACACTTATCCATCTCGTCTAAACGATCTTTTAGCTTCTTTGTGCATTCGCGGTTTTTTTATTTCTCATCTGAAGATCTCGTTATGAATAAAAAAAATATACCTAATAATTGTGAACTTTACTTAAATTATGCCTTTTGTAATAATTTTTCTATCATGACGTGTATAAAAGACCGCCCTATATGAACATATTACCTATTTGTTTCGCCAGCTCTTCCAATATTTACAAACATAATAATATTACTTTCCATCATTTGCTGCAAGAATAAATATTTCAATGTACCTACCTACTCGTTCCTTTTTAAAAGCTATTATATCGGCAATCGTTTTTCATTGAAAACTTTAATATAACTCGAGCGCACTCCTGGCGAGTTCGTTCTGAACAATGCATAAATCCTCCGCTGAAAATGATCTGGAATAAATAAACGTGCAACAATGAAAATGCTTCGCTGTTTGCTTTTGACTGTCGCGAAATATGAAGATTTCGAGCAAAGGCGGTGACACAGCGCTGCGAGAAGCGGCTCAGGGATTGTAAAGCGAACTTGCTGTTTCTGAATTAAATCCAAGAAACATTCACCATTGCACCTACTTTTTTATTTCTTCTTTTATCTAATTAGCCCTTAGGTTAGGTATTGAAGTGAACACTTCTTTAGCGGCGTTGGGACTTGGGTATAAAATCTTAAACTCGCGTCAGGACACGTGGCCTGATCGAAAAAGCGTAAGACGGATGTTTTTTTTAAGCCCTTATAATATTCCATGCGTAAGACGGATACCATTCCAAAATATCAAACATGCTGAACGTTAATAATCAAGTTTTCACTTCTGCCGGCACTCCCGGAGTGCAACCCGTCTTTTTTATTATTGAGACAATCTTGGATTTTTCAGTTTTCGTTATAAACTCTTTTGGTCTCGTACCTACATTCAGTTTAAGTAATTTGATCACAGACATAACTATACATTATTTGATAATTCAAACAAAAGAGCGTGTGTGCTTAGCACACGTATTAGGAGTGTAACTTCTTTGGTAAGATTCAAAAATACCCAAACCCTCGCCTATGTATTACCATACCACGGTATTACCATGACGCAACCTTCAAACTCTAAACGCGCCTATAGAAGGGGTTTATGGTTTAATCTTCTATTGACATAAAACTAATAATATTGTTAGTAAAAATTGAGTTGTTCCTAGCTCTGTTCAGCACAATATTATCATGGTCAATCGAGTGACCACGCTCGCTTGTGCGCACGGCTGCTGCTGGCGGGCGCGCTGTACAGCGAGGAAATTGCCTGCGTCCCGCGCCTCCCGCACTTCACCCCGCCGCGCCCCACGACACGCCGCGCACCAACAGACTCGATACTTTTGATAAATTCACACTTTTCATCTCGACCTCCAGCTGCCGATATTTTGATTTTTCATAGCTGCTATATTGGTACAGTTTTGCATTCTCGATAAGGTTTGTAAATAATTGTAGTTGTGGTTATCAAGCAAATACACTAACTAGTATTTGTAATATTAATAATTTAATAGTTAACATTTTACAGATAATATTATTATGTTGTAGAAAACACGAATGTAAGACCTATCACCTATTTCTAACATTGTTTGTTTTGTTTGGAATGTTCGATTCCCGGTCGAAGCAGGTGAATTTTCGAAAAAAATTTAAATGCAGTTCTATTTTCTTGTAAATTCCTATGAAGGAAAGTTTTCTTTCAGTAAAATTCGCTATCTCCAGTATTTAAGAGCAATTGTTATTATAAGCTGAGCCATATTGTTCGTATCGTCAGAGTATAATTTTGATTGGACGTGTTGCAAACAGGATGTATCCTTGATATGATGTATCCTTGTTTATTACACGTTAAACTTTATACAAAAAATAAAAAAAGACGTGTGGCACTCGGGGACTGCCGCGGTAAAGCTATTGCATAGCATGCCTTCAAGCCACACCTCCGAGCCCGTCGGAGTGGGGAGCGTGAGGTATTTTCGTTACGGAATTTCTCGATTTGGTCACCGCGCTCAAGGCCCGCGATAGAAGCTATACAATAGCTTAAAAACAATTCCTAACTGGTTTAATCTAAGCGTTTGATCATAATATTCAGACTTAGCTGGCATCATAACGCATATTAACGTGATATAATGTCAATTGCATATTCGTCGTCGTATGACGGCGCCAAAGTAATTAATGACGGGAACATATCGCAGCATTAGTGTCGTATTTGTGCATTACCGCCCGCGCCCCGCGCCCTGCGCCGCCCCAGCGCCCGCCCGCGGCTGGACGCGCGCCAACGCGGCCTGTCAATCCTCCCGAAGAGGGCTAACAACCAGATAGGTATGACAACCACTAATCGCTCCTAATTTCAAATCGTATTCGTTCATATTGCGCATAAAGTTTATATTAATTGGATGGATGGAACTTAGTTTATGAAAAAAATATTATGTCCACTTTTATTTTTTGGGAATGGTTTGGGTAATGGGTAATTTTGGTATGTCACGCAGCCACGCGCCTCTTCAATATTTGCTGCGCCCAGTAACTGATTACCGATTGGTTGCAAAAGTAGACAAAAAAATAAACAACTAGGTGTGACGATCGGGGCATCCGGAGGCCCTTGCAACCGTACATCAGAGCGACATGACTACATGAGTTACTGAACATTTTGGGACATTAAAGTGGGGTAACGCCTTATCGACGAGGCCGCGTGGTCGCGCTCAACTTTTAATTATAAAAGTTGCGAGTCTTATCTCGTCACCCTATCGCAGCTCATTCCTTCACCAGTTTATTCACTTTGTAGATTTAAACTCTTGTAAGTATTTTAATATTAAACTCGGTGGAGATTAATCCGCACACAATCTACGGCTTATTCCCGATTCCGATCTCACGATTATTGCTCTGACACTTTGTTGAACAGATTATTTCGAGGGAACTTTATCTACCTCAGGACGGCTTGGTTTAGTACTGATCATTTCACAATATTAATACAATTATAAAAAAAAATCAGAATCAGGGATTATCTTTAATTCTGACATTGTAGATACACCGGAACTTTCATTATGCTCTTCTTCATTTTCACTTTCCCTACTGCTATGACTGTGTAAATAATCATTTCATTGATAAATTCACCTTTAAAAACAAAACCAAGAAGGGTATGTAATAGCAGCTCTACATAATTCTACACGGAGACAACATGTGCAGTCACCACCTGTGGTCACCACCGACGAAAGACGACTGACGGATTTTTGAGTTTTTTGACTGACATGCCACCGCCCGAATTGTTTTTGATTGTGTAGGTATGACCGTGAATTGACGTCTATTTCTTTTGGACAAGGTGTAAAATGCAAGTGAATTGTTTAGGGCTCTTACGATTCAATGTTTCGGGTGTTTTTGGAAATATGACAATTAGTGAAGATTTGCGTGCGCAATATTAGTTATGGACTACTGTACGTATCCGCGGCGCGGCCGGCCCGCCCGCCACACGGCCTCGCGCGCCAACTCCGCGCTGGCATCCTTCCACTCCGCCACCACGCGTTTCTTTATATATTGTATTTATTTGCATATCTTCCTTTAAACATAAGTCATTTGATTTACGGCATTTTTCTCGAGTGCTTGAAAATATCACTTAAATTAAATTAAAAATTAAAATGTTTGTTAAACAAACTGGAACTCAAACATTTCTATGATACCACTAGACTGGGGTAGAAGCCTTTGAAAATAATGAAAAGATAAAAAAAATCGCAGTCGGATGAAACCCATTAGAAAAGGAGGGGAATATGATAAAAATGTAAGGAAAAATAAATTACGGTCAATCCGAGTTCGGGAAGCGGGAGGGGGGAGCTTTTAAGAGAAAAAAATGGTTTCTCTCGATTTCCGACAAAACTACAAGTCCTATAGAAAAAAGTTCAATGGCAAAGTTGTAGGTAATTAAAAGTTCTACAACTTTTGTATTCACAATTTTTTCACATAACCTAAAAATTTAGGTGAAAAATTCGAAAAACCAAGTTTTTGGTCTTTTATTTCTATCTACTTCAAAATTTATTTTTTTTCTACGAAATTTGGTGGAAACTTACTTTATTATGTCCCAAATACACTGTAATTTATTTGATTGAAAATATTTATTTTTTCGCCTTATTTTGAATTAATACCAAAAAAACAACCTAATTTTCACCCGTCAAAATATCAGCTTTTTTCAAAAACTTGGGGTGCCTTTTATTCATTGAAATCTCTACTTTCATATGGTGTAAAAAAAATAAATACCACCATAGTAAATGTTCTCAGGAAATGCAGACAAACAGTCTGAAAATTAGCTTTTACTAAATCAGGCACACTTCGCACGCTACGCACACACACAACGCCGCTCGGTTCCTTCTCATAGACCGTTTCATTATACAATTATTTAAAATATCAACGTGACTAGTGATAACCCTACCCCTCGCGAGTTTATCTAGGTACTGCGCTCCTAAACACCGGGAGTCGGCCTACTTGATAAGATGCGTAAGTAATGTCAAGTGAAATATCACACTTCTATTTGTAGAGCGATCGGCAAGAATAGATAAATGCAGATGTACAATAGACAATGCCGTCTCGGAACTCAAATGCAGCGCAAGGGCCGCCGAGTTCGCCTCGAGACGGCAATCAGCGAGCGGCTGATCGCGCAATGCGGGTTGTGTGCGCAATCACGGCCCTTATTTGCACTACGTGATTAGTTTAACTTTCCAATCACATTTTAATCCTACATAATATATTTTAGTAGAGAATTAGCCTTTTGTTTTACTGATATGAACCGTTTTTAATAAGATACCTAACTATAGTCATTTCTTGGTTTATTTTGTAGAATAATAAAAAAATGATGCGAATCTTATTCGATCACTTTTTTGACGTAGATACCAAGTTTCCAATTATCATTAACTCTACATTATTTATTGCTTAATTGTCACATAATTATGACCGGTTTGGACAATTTATATAATATTTTCTAATCGTTAGAAATATATTATATGGCACAGATAATATAATACTATATTAATTTTTAATTTTAAATAAATAAATGGCAATCTAGCGCTATCTATCCCAATTCTAATCCGCTAACCTTTTTTTTTCAACTCGTTGCTCGCTCGGAAGTCAATAGTTGCGTGCGCCCGGCGTCTCACACCAAATAAACTGATAAACTTACTATGAAAATATACCTTTATAGACTACCATGTACAATCAGGTCTGATGTACTGGATATGCGAGCAGTTAGAAACTCCTTATCTATTAAATGCATAGGTACCTAATCGATTGATTAGAAGCGTCAGCATTATGTATTAGCTATGGGTTTATTACTATTTCAGTATAACGCGAACTAAAACTGCAAACTTGAATCGAAGGATCGTTTATTGGAGCATTTCTTTATCACTACGTTAATTTCCCCTGATACAACTGGACCTGTAGACGGCGACGACGTGCCGGCGGTCCCAGCCGTGTTCGGGACGCGGCTCCTCGTTCATGGTGCAGAAGATGTTGCGCTTGAGCTTGGAGTGACGCGTGTACAGCAGCACGTGGTAGTTCTCGTACGTGTTGGAGTCGCTGATGCCGAGCTTGACCCGCTGTGGCTTGTGCTCGCGCGGCGCGCAGTGGTCCTCGCTGCTCGTGAGGTAGCGCTCGGGCACAGCGCCGCTCGCCTTGTAGCACGTGACCACGAACGAATCCACCAGGTACCGGTCGTGGCGGTCCTTGTACAGCCCCTTGATGTCGGGGTCGTAGCGCAGCGAGCAGTCGATGTCGCCGCGCAGGGCCGAGTCCTCGGTCTGCATGTACAGCTTGTTCTCGTCCTGCCAGATGGAGCGGTTGCACGGGCTGCGGCCGAGGCTGATGTGCACGTACACCGGGATGGAGCCCGAGCCCGACCCGACCGCCGCCCCGACCAGTATCGCGCAACTGATATATACCTGGAATGCGGAAATTAGAGGCTTCGTTAAGTGAACAGCGGCTGCATAAAATAAGTATAAAATATTATATAATTTTATCAACTTAAAGTCTGAGACGAGAATATAATATTAATATTATTTATTAAAAAAAAAACGCCATTGCTCGATTCTAAGATTGAACGCATATTATCATTGTCAACTTATAATATATGTCTTTTAGTAGAAAACCATGTGGATGACTAAAGCATTTACGAAGTTACCAAATATCTAAGTATGTGTAATGTCAATAATGTATCTCTGCAAATAAAAAAAATACTTAAAATCTTACCAAAATTTGCATGATGGCGGATAAAGATCACCTCTTGCTACAATTTGCCGCTGACTGTCTGCTGCCGACTATTCTCTCAGCTATACATACAAGGAGACTGTTAATTTATAATTACATTTTAATTATTGTCTTTATTAAAATATCGATTACACTTATAGCGATTTAATGGTGCACTGTTAGTTTTTAGATAGTTAATCGTTTGACCATAATTCGACATAACGTAAGCTAAAGCGATGTACTAATTTATTTACAATTATTGTATACTAGCTGCTCCCCGCGGTTTCACCCCCGTAGCTTCGCTCCTGTTGATCGGAGCGTGATGATAAATAGCCTATACCTTCCTCGATAAATGAGCTTTCTAACACCGAAAGAATTTTTTAAATCGGACCAGTAGTTCCCGAGATTAGCGCGTTCAAACAAACAAACAAACAAACAAACAGTCAAACAAACAAACAAACTCTTCAGCTTTATAATATTAGTATAGATTAATTATTATTACTAGTACTTACTCAATACTCCGCCGCAACGGATTTTAAAATAGGATAATCTTACTTAATCGCAATGTTAAATAGTTTGTTAATGTTAAATAGTCACGTCGCGTTGGTCAGCATTTTTAGAATCATGCGTATCGTGATGATACAAATATATATATACCTAATATGTTACGGGCAATTTGATAAGTCCAGGCACTATTAATAATGGCCGGTCTGCATTCATAATGCTCTAGTCAATTGGGCTATGTGATTAAAATAGATTTATTAATCACTTTTCCCGGTCATTATGAATAATGCCCTCCCAATTTTGAGTGAAGTAATAAAAAAAATGTGTGCGTGTACACACGTAAGAAGTGAAACTTCTTTTTAACCTTATATTTCAAAAAATAATTTACTATATGCAAATTTACAGAAATACGTCGAATCACGCGTGGTAGGGATAAGAAAAAGATGGCGCGTACGGCGTAACGGAAAAATGTCACGCGTAACGAAAAAATGTTACACTAAATTTTTTTCCAACCCCGATAAAGAAGTTTCACTTCAATAAGTGAACAAATTATAATTTATGTTTGTCCCCTGATATGCAATGGAATTTTCCTATAGGAAATGCACCCATTTGCACTGAACAAAGTGCAACGAAATAGCACTCCTAACTCGTATTTTTTTTTGTTGCACTCGGGATGAATTCACACGAGTAGCTTTGTTTGTAATCTAATATCTATATCTATAGTAATATTATAAAGTTGAAGAGTTTGTTTGTTTGTTTGAACGCGCTAATCTCATGAACTACTGGTCCGATTTGAAAAATTGTTTCGATGTTAGATAGCCCATTTAACGAGGAAGGCTAAGACCAACAGGAGGGTAACACAGCGGGTAAAACCGCGGGGCACAGCTAGTTATAATATAAAATTGTCGTGTCACCGTGTTTGGAGTTACGATTGTTTAAAGTCGATCTCTTATGGAGACTTTAAGGTATGGAGCGTAAACAAAAGTGAGTATGGGGTAGATAACGTTTAAGGCCTCCCCCACATTGGGCGTAGGCCGAGCGTACGCGTTTCCTGAGCGTGCTGCCGGCGTCGGCGCGGCGCGGACGTCGCGTCAGCGCGCCGTCTGTGGGGCGCGGGCGTCGCGCCATCGAACGCTATGCAAGCGCTGCGCAAGCGCCGCGCCGACGCGACGTCGCGTCTAAAGCACTCGGCCGCCCGCGCCGCGCGTGCCCCTCGCACTCATTGCCCTCGTCGTCGCCCGAACGCCCATGGAACGCGACGTAAGCGCGGCGTCTGCGCGGCGTTCACGCAGCGCCCGCGCGGCGCTGGACAACGCGTAGCCCGCGCCCCACAGACGGCGCGCTGACGCGACGTCCGCGCCGCGCCGACGCCGGCAGCACGCTCAGGAAACGCGTACGCTCGGCCTACGCCCAATGTGGGGGAGGCCTAAAGCGGGCGGGGAACGCACACGCGCGGGAGCGGGTAATTGCGTCGCGGCTTCGACTCCCGTTACCCGTATCAATTTGACTTTGTTTCGTTTGAAATCGGGCGAGATCGTTAACGAGATGAAATTCAATCTTCACCTACGCTAACTTTTTCCGAGGGTGATGAATTGTGAAAGTTACAGATAATGAAGTGGGGCAAGTTTTAATTGTGGAGCGATGATCCCGTCGGCCGCTAATTGCGACGCGAACGCTTATCAGGTTACGCAGTATTTTGGCTAGAGATAGCTTCGATTTGGTCTCTATTTCAATTTTAAATCAACGCCTTTGCCACTTCTAATACCTGTCTCAATCCGATATTAAAATCAAGTTTATAGCTATAAAAATATTACGAGTATTATATTTTTTTTGGATATAAAACATGTTGTGGAAAATATAGTTACCAAAATATATAGTTGTCCTAGTAATTTGGCCTTATGTGTGTACTGTGTACCATGGAAGTGTGGGAGTTTCCATATTATTATCTATCAATTTACCTGTACAAGAAATTGAAGTTCATTTAAATTCGTAACAATAAAATAGTATCAATCTGACTGAAGGTATAGGGAACGAATATTAGGGTTTTAATAATGTGTCAAACTGTGACAAGGACGGGGGGAGGGATATAAAAGTTCTGAAATTTGTGTGACGTAATTTATGAATGGCCCCTATGTATATTATTATTAAATAAATATGTAAGTAACTAGTGATTGATTTAACAAATATACACATAATATGTTTTTATTATCCAGTGTTTATTTTACCGTTTATTTTCAAGCGATACCTTCACGATACTCACAATAAAAGGATGCTCTGAATCCACAATCACAATTTTCCAGAATTACCCACATCAGGAATTTCCCGAATGCACTATAATATACAACATGTCCAACATATTGGACATAATGAAATAAAACAGTATCTTCAGTTTAATATTTTTAATTTGCATTCAAATAGGTTTAAAAAAAATTAACTCCAGGTTCAAGGCCTCTGTCTTACACACATCGTTCTGTAAACAGCGGACAAAAATTTTCCGCCTTTCACTTTTATTCCAGTCTTAGGTTCTGGATTCGCCGTGCAGTACGTGTCTCCCTTAAATCGAGAATTGCGAGTGTACAGTAACACGTCGTAATCTTTGGTTTGTTGGGACGGACTCATACGGACGTTGATAACGATAGGCTTGAAGTGTGGTTTGTATCTTCTGCAGTCGTTGGCGCTGCTGACCAGGTTGGTGTCAGTGGGCAGAGCGCCTGGCGCCAGCCGCCAGCAGTGCACGCGGAACGCCTCTACGATATACTTCTTGTTTTTATCCTTGTAGTGTTTTTTCATGTTCGGATCGTATCTCAACGTGCATTGTATTTTGTTCTTCAATTTTTTATTTGTTTCCACATACACTCTGCTTTCTGAATTAAATTCTGAATGTACGCATGGATTACGACGTAAATTTATTGGAACGAAAATAGATGTAGCAGAACTATGATCATCATATTCCCAAGGTTTATCATCATCTTCATCTGGTTTGGATTTACTGTCTTCTGCACTCTTCGACTTACTGTCTTCTCCACTCTTCGACTTACTGTCTTCTCCACTTTTTGACTTACTATCTTCTCCACTCTTTGACTTACTGTCTTCTCCACTCTTCGACTTACTGTCTTCTCCACTCTTTGACTTACTGTCTTCTCCACTCTTCGATTTACTGTCTTCTTCACTCTTCGACTTACCGTTTTCTACACTCTTCGACTTACTGTCTTCCCCACTCTTCGACTTACTGTCTTCTCCACTCTTCGACATACTATCATCACCACTCTTTGACTTATCTTCATCGCTTTTAGATTTGCTTTCATCTATTGGTTTAGAGCTATCTACCTCTGAACTTTTTGAATTACCACCTCCTTCATCGGAATCTTTTCCTTCGTCGCTCTTAGAATCGAGTCCATCCTCGTCACTTGAACCAAAATCAAGTGATTTAGTTTCCTCCCAAATGCTAACGAACAGCAACAAAACGAGACAAACCTTAAAAATAAATACATAAATTAAAATTTGATCATAACAATAACTAAGTTCGTGAGAAATGTTTGTAAGAACAGCGTGATCCTCACATTTGGGATAAGCTTTGTATTAAAAAGAGAAAGTTGTTTTATATTGTACGATAAATTGAACTTTTATCTTAGGTAAGCATAGCAGGTAGGTATGAATCGATTAATGCCTTTCGTACATGCCTTGCATAATTTACCAAGGACAGTGATCGAAACATGTACCGAATCGATCCACTTCTTGAATTTATCTTAGGGCTGATTTTTCAATCCTTGGTTAAAACTTATTCATCGAATAATGTATAAAACTACCATTTTAAAAACGAATTCTCATCGCCCGTATTTCACAGTTTACGTGACATTTTAATATTATCATGTAATACTTTATTGGACGGATGAGTTTTATCCAAGTATTGAAAAATCGGCCCTTAGAATATTATTAATTAATCGGCTGCCGTAACTATGACAGATACTCACCCAGAGACGCATGTCGTTAGAATCAACATTCACTTGTGATTGATGCATTCTTTTATAACAAGTGATTATTAATTTATCTAATTATTAATTAACGATGATGACAACATTCCTAATTGATATTGTATGTGAAGTAAATTGCTTATTATTTTACATTTTCCTTAATCGATTTCGCATTACCAAAAAAGTTCCATTAAATTTGTACGACATACAATAATATTACGTACGTATGTACGTATGAAATTATGTACGTATGGCTGCGACCTCTTACACATCTAACCAAGCTGTTCCGTCTATTTGAACAAACGATGGAATGTATAAATATTTTTCATAATTGTTACGAGTAATTACGGTTTATCATTATTTATTTACCATTATCTTGCTTCCTTTATTGAAGTGAAAACTTGAAGTGAAAACTTCTTTAGCGGCGTTGGGTATAAAATCTTAAACTCGCGTCAGGACACGTGGCCTGATCGAAAAAGCGTAAGACGGATTTTTTTTAGCCCTGATATTCCGTGCGTAAGACGGATACCATTTCAAAATATCAAACATGCTGAACGATAATAATCAAGTTTTCACTTCTGCCGGCACTCCCGGAGTGCAATCCGTCTTTTTTTTTAAATAATACTAAAGGAAGTTTTTCCTTAAAGCTTCTATCTTATACTATGCGCTCATTTAAAAGTATGATGTAAGTTTTAAATACGTGTAAAATTAAGTTATAAACATCAGTGTTCAGTGCTGTGGTTATGTGTGTAAAAAAATCACACTCACTCTCACTCTCACTCTCACTCTCACCCTCACCCTCACCCTCACCCTCACCCTCACCCTCATCCTCACCCTCACCCTCACCCTCGCCCTCGCCCTCGCCCTCGCCCTCGCCCTCGCCCTCGCCCTCGCCCTCGCCCTCGCCCTCGCCCTCGCCCTCGCCCTCGCCCTCGCCCTCACCCTCACCCTCACCCTCACCCTCACCCTCACCCTCACCCTCACCCTCACCCTCACCCTCACCCTCACCCTCACCCTCACTCTCACTCTCACTCTCGCTCACACTCACACTCACACTCACCCTCACACTCACTCTCACTCTCACTCTCACTCTCACTCTCACTCTCACACACCCTCACCCTCACTCACCCTCACTCACCCTCACCCTCACCCTCACCCTCACCCTCGACCTCACCCTCACCCTCACCCTCACCCTCACCCTCACCCTCACCCTCACCCTCACCCTCACCCTCACCCTCACCCTCACCCTCACCCTCACCCTCACTCTCACTCTCACTATCACTCACACTCTCACTCACACTCACACTCACACTCACACTCTCACTCTCACTCACACTCACACTCACACTCTCACTCTCACTCTCACGCGCACTCTCACTCTCACTCTCATTCTCACTCACACTCTCAATCTCACTCTCAATCTCACTCTCAATCTCACTCTCACTCTCACTCTCACTCTCACTCTCACTCTCACTCTCACTCACACTCATACTCACACACACACTCACATTTGACCTTGCCGGGGCGAGTATGTTGTTAAGACGATACACAAAAAAAAATCCACTGCTTGGCGGGCGGAGTCTAATAGCTCGCTATCGCGAACGCCGGTGTGCGCGAAGTCATTCTTGCAAACTCGCCGCGCTGCCGCTGGCCGACTCGGGACAAACATGTATGGAGTCGTCATACAGTTATAATATTGTTATACATTTATTCAATTGTTGATTTATTGGTTTTATTTTCTTGCTTATAAACAAATAATCTTCTTTCCAACAACTACTTAGACATTATTAATAATTATTATTATTTCGTAATGTTTACTTTATTACGAAATAATACAGGTTATAAATAATCTTTAAAATAACAAAAAATATTGTTACTCTGAAAAAATGAAATGGTACTCAATAACGCGGACTACTGAATTGATTTAGATAGAATTTGATGCTGACGTAGATATTACATCATGCCCAGAAATGAAAGGTACTATTTCTGAAAGAAGTTATAAACCCTAATTCTTCTCAGTCAAAGTCAAGAGTGGAAGATATCACGAATACAGTAAAACTGATGCGAAACTTTGGATGTTAATTTGTATATTTTTTTGTTAGTTGTTACTTAATCACGTCAAGACTACATTACCAATTTTGATAAAATATAGCTAATTGCCTGGATTTACACATAGGATACTTTTTATCCGAACTGAACACTTCTGTGGGATAAAACAGGATTCACGATATAATCGTATTCCACGCGGGCAAAGCCGCGGTCGGAATGATATTTTTTTAAATAAAAAAATTGTTTAAAAAAAAACACAAAATATATTGACGCATGTATTTATTTTTTGCACTCTATTATAATTGTAATTATTCATTACAAATAATCAAAATAAAATAGCCAGAACAAAGTTAGGCCCTGGTAGGGTAGGTAGGCAGGTACAGCAATGTGAGACGAACACTGGCTTATTTATACCAATAATAATGTATTATAAACATTAAATTAAGTTTACTTTCTAACAACAAAAATACATAATATTAGCTAATGTGAAAGCGAATCAACCAATCATCCCACAAAAATGAAATGTGCACACAAATATTCATCCAAATCGGTTCATGTCATTAGGAGGAGTGACTGCAGCGCCATCTTCCGGGCCCAATTGTGTTTCCAGATCACCCAGGAACTCAATTTAATATACTTACACAAAATTTTTCGAAATGAAAACTCACATTACTATGTAAATATGAATATAAACCTGTTTTATTACTAAGCAATTTCCCGCACAGGTGTAGTAAGTATAAATGAAATAAATATCAACATCAAATTCTTTATACAACATACTTATCTACCACCTTCTAAGAAATGTAATTCTTGAAATTATTTCGTATTTTTTTTAAATATAATACTACTCCAATGAGCTCCTGTTCCATATTATGTCCGCCATACTTCCACTAAGTTCACCATGATTTTTTATTTCTTTGCACTTTGTTGCTTTTTGCTAAAAATGGAATCATGCGATAAAACCAGTAGAACGTTGATAACATACATTTTTGACTGAATAAAGGTACTTACGAAGGAGTGGGTTCACATTGTGAACAATCAGTGGGTTTATTTTCCTTCTGGATTCCGGATTTCTGAAAAGATTATCTATGCTATAAATGAAAAAATCTTACACATTCGTTATGTACTTAAAACAGGGGTACATATCAAACATAGTCTATAATACAATTATCATCAAATTTAAAATAAAACCAACTTACTTCATTAATTTGTTCCAATTGTAAGCATTCTTTTTCCTCCAACCTTTATGTTTCTTCTTCTTATTTTCTTTATTGTCCCCATTTGTCTCATTTTGTCTTATCGTGTTGTCACCCTTTTTTACGATTGCGCGAGCGACACAAGTTCCCCGTGTGACGGCCGTAGCGGGAATGACTCGTGCAGCGATCGGGGTAGGAAGGTACAGGGCGGCTCTCGCTATATTGGCTGGTCGCGCGCTAATTTCAAGTATTTCTTGTTTATTTCAAAACCATCGCATATTTCAAAATTCTAAATCGGTAGACGTATAGGTTGTATATTTTATAGTTAATATCCAAAAAGTCGTAACTTTACGTTTGTTATTTTGAAGATGCCAGAGATTATAAAAAAATAACAATGAGAACTTTGTATTTTTTTTCTATCGAGAAAATATCCTGGAATCATGTTTCTAAAACGGTAGACGTATTGTGTTACTATTGAACTTTCTTGTCAAGAATTTTCATCACGACAACTTTAATAATATAAAAATTACGAAGGTTTAAAAAGGGCCGTAAATGTTAGAAAAATTAATTCATCACCTTAATTGTTATGAAAAACGTAGATAGCAAACGGAAGTCGTGTTTTTACAACTTATACAACTATCATTATTTAAGGATATTATGTCCTTATTAATCCTTATTAATTTCTATGGAAAATATTAGATGTAAGTACATACCTATTATGCATGCGAATATGAGAAAATAAGGCACATTCATCCAAATAATTTCCAAACCTCTTTAATGTATCTTTATAAAATCCTGTAAACTTTTAAACTGTTATTTTAAGGCTCGTAGCCAAACATTAAAAATACAAAAAAAAAAAACTTTAGGCACGAGGGCGGCGCATAGTTTTGCGGCTTGTGCGGCGCCGGCGGAACAAAGCGCGCCAAGCGAGCGGCGTGCGGCGAGCGGCGCGGAGCCGGAGCGTGTCCTCAAATATTTATGAAGCACTCAGAGGCGATCGGTTTCGCGCCGCCTAGCGCGGGAGCCCCCGCCGCCTTGATAAGTACTTGACTCATGTACAAGTTATACGATTTTCATTACACAAGTTTTATTAACCCTTAATTACTCGCGTGGGGTATATCTAACCCCACGGCGTATTTGAAGCGTCGTATCTCCGCCATTTTTAAAGCTACCTGCGTGCCGTTCTTAGTAGCTGCCTAAATACCTTGCCCCGCTGCGAATCAGCCGCGAGCGCCACTCCATGTCGTGTGGTTGTGTCAGTAGATCGCGTCTGGGGTATATATTGCCCCACGCGAGTATTCGTGCAACCTTTTTTGGACGAGTGAGTATGTGTATTTTTATTTTATAATGTGCAGTACATATACTAAATGGTTCGTTTTTTACTCATCTTTGTTTTCTGTTTATTTGTTTTAGGTTAGAACACCTAAAATGGCAAGTAAGCGTCTTTCTGACTACCAGAGTGTTGAGCGTTTGGAAGACGACGAAGAAAGCATCATAGATAGGCCCGATGAAGATGAGGTAGATGAGGACGTGATCCAGAGTGACCACAACTTAACCAAATGTATGCTTACTATAACGTCGGCAGACGTACAAAAAGATGGCCTATGGTTATATTTTCCACACTGCCTAGGGCCATACAAAAACGGCTAAAAAATGCTCAAGTTCAGGATCCTAGCCCCACTTCCAGATGTGGTCCATCGACAACTTATAAAAGGTGCCATATCTGTCCAAGGTCAAAGGATAAAAAAATAAGATTTATGTGTGAGAAATGCCACCAGCAAGTTTGTCACGACCATTCTACTATGATATGTGATAAATGTATTGATTAAAAAGTTCGTAAATTTAAAGTTTCATCTTTAAAAGTTTATTACATTTATATTGATTAAAGATAGTATTATAATTTAGAACAATGTTGTCTCTTTCTAATTTTTATAATAAAAATAAAAGTATGTCATTAAAAATATGTTTTATTGTACCTTTAAAATTGGGGTTAAATATACCCCACGCGAGCGTATGTGTAACTATATGGACGCGAGTAATTAAGGGTTAATAATCTCTCAGTAATTTAAAATATCTGAAACAACCAACTGTTAGACTTCATAGAACTGACAGTTCTTTTAATTATTTTCTAAATTAATAAAAAATATGTATTCGACAATCAATGTAAATGCTGAGAGTTAGAATTACATATTATTATTGTTTCTTACGTATAATATTATTTATAGATGAAATGAAACAAGAATATAATATGAGGAAACACAACGAAGAAACAGCTAAGCAGGTTGTCGCCGCTGTCCCCTGGACTAGAGTTCGATTCGAGACGAGCGGGACGAGCGAGGCGTGCCGCGGCGCAGAGCTAGCACGCGATAAATGTTGCAGCACCGATGTTTTCATATACACATCCCAAATAAATTGACTTTCGCTCATGCACTACCGAACTGTGAATTATATATTAAATACTTACATAATATATCAAATTTTAAATAGCTACTTGCATGTTATTTGCTCGAGAGGTTTATATCTTCTGTTAATTCACGTAGCTTAGAATAGAAAAGAATAGAATAGAATAGAAAAACATTAGGTAAAATACTTAACTTTAAAAATATAGTGATGACCTAACTTTTCGTTCTAATGTTAGATGATACATGGCATTACTTTTTATTATTCGTTAGATACTATGTACTTATATTATGAAGTACAAGAAGAGTACCAACTGAAGTACTTATTGAGTATTTAAATGCTTTAAAACTAATTGTTAAAGCACGAGTTCTAGCTGATAATAACAAATAACAATGATATAATTATGTGGGGAATGGAGATGGTGTTAATTAATTAAAAGAATAATTAGCTTAATTTAATTCATTTTACTTTATCGGTTACAACAAAATACAACAGTATATTTTATGACAAATCACCATCACAGAATAGTTAATAGTACAGTCCAAATACAGTCACAATGTAACAAGTCGTAGACAATCATAGATAACCTTAATTAAAATTATAAATTAAATTAATATTGTAAACTAGATTTCCGCCCGCGGCTTCGCCCGCTCAGTCAAAGAAAAACTCGCATAGTTCCCGTTCCCGTGGGATTTCCGGGATTGCGTCATTTTCCCGGGATAAACCTATGTCCTTTCTCGGGTATCAAAATATCTCCATACCAAATTTCATAAAAATTGGTTTAGTAATTTAGGCGTGATTGAGTAACAGATAGACAGACAGAGTTGCTTTCGCATTTATAATATTAGTATGGATAATAAACGAATGAATCTACTTTTGACAGATAATCTTAACAAAAAATACAGATAATAAATATTACCTATGAAATATTTCTTACTTACAAAATAAGGTTATTTTCCCACAATCCCACATATTATATGAACGTATAACAAATTTTGATACATCATACATAAGTAAATAAAGTGAACACAATAGCGAGCTCCAAAATACGCTTTAATGTTGTAATGAGAATGTAAAGCAGAAAGTTTAGCAACAAAACGTTCGGGTTGTTGAAGTGGCGGCTCCTTTGACCGCTCGTCCGGAACGCCTTGCCAGAGATTACTGTACATACTGTATTTACTGGGGGAAACATTTCTAATAATTAATATTTGCAAGAGAGCAATGATTGTGATTTTGTCAATGGTTTCATTTATTAATCGTATTTTTATATAAAACTTGTGGTCCGCCCCGGCTTCGCCCGTGGTACATATTATTTAGTATCCTATGTCCTTCTCACCTCCCTGCCAATTTTCAGCTAAATCGGTTCAGCCGTTCTTGAGTTAAGTGGAGTAACTAACACAACTTTCTTTTATATATTATATAGATTGGATTTTATGTGGGTATGACACGTTACGTAGTATTTTACTATACTACAGCTATATATTAGCTAAAAATCTGTTCACTGAACAAATAACTGGAATATCGGCGTAAGCTGAACAACTGTACAAGACGCCGCAATATTTAGTTACAGAGAAAAAGCAAAAATAAACAGCAGTAGGGAATTGTAAATATCGTCACGTAGGTTATCTGCGGCGCTAGGCGTAAGGCGCGATATAAAGTGTTTCAAACCGAGACAATCTCTTTAGATTAGAAAATATTTCACGAAACCGAATACAAGTTCATTCACGTAATAATCTCCTCATAAATTGTTTAAAGACTTACTTGGCTTCGTATCAAATTCACTTTTTCAAAGAATACCAGTTTAACTTTTAAAACTAAGTTATTATGGTCGCAGAGGAGTTATAACTCAAATTTCATGAAATTAACTTCATAAAATGAGTCGTATATTTTTTAAATTAAATGTAAAAGCGAACACCTGTTGTAGATATTATGTTAACCTACCTGGCTTCTATATAATACATATTATACTAAGATGTTATAGATTCGTTGAGTTCAAACCGCACCTAACCAAACACATTAAATCGAAATAATCAACTGAATTTGCAGCCATCACAATCACAATTTTTTACGGTGACATATTTATTATGGACACGATAAAATGTAGGTACTTTAAAATTGATGTTTTTTGTTGAAATGTTTGGCTCTTTTCGGCAAAAAGTGATTAGCTCCCATGACCCGTTGTCCTTGGGCCGATCCCAATAAAGGGGCACAACAGCGATCGATGGACGATTTTAATTAAATAGCCGCTCCATCGCTCCAGCCGCGATCCCGACGGCCTTTTAACAACGTCATTGCTTTAATCATGCTCGGGACAAGATTCATTGCAGTCTCCATTTAAGATGATGCTATGTAAGATGTGCCCGATCTAGTTGTATATAAAATATAAATGTGCGACATTCGTTCAAAAAGTTTTACTTTTATTGAAACTTTAGAGGCTGAATAGAATTTTCATAAAATTGTGTGGTGATTTTGAGAGGTACGAACAAGTATTTTTTAATCCGACCTTCAAATAAGATGAGACTTAAGTCTATATTTATAGCGAATCTTGACTTTAAATAGGAAGTGTGGCGCTAGTCGCTACACGTGGCGGTGCTCGATGAATATTTATAATGATGTGAGAATGTATAATGAGTGGACACGAATAGTTCGACACGTCATGTGTGATGTCTGATGTGACATCTAGTCTATAGGCTACGATCACAAAAGGCTCTATTTTTATATAATGCATATAATATTTTATATAATAACTGCAAAAAATAACTGCATTGCCATTAATGATTAGAAATTACAGAAACTAAATATGTCATTTATTTATTTATTTCTAATGCGATTGATTAAGTCTTTTAAAACTACTTAGGGAACTTTATATTTAAATTGTTCTCGAAATAATAATTTTGATGTAAGATTTATTCATTATAAGGCAAATAGATAGAAGAGATCGCTACCTAGCGATAAGGCCACCGTTTGTACATATATATTCCTCTTCTTCTATATTCTTTATGTAACTCTATTTCTTTTGTGTTCAATAAAGAATTAAATAAATAAATAAATAAGCCATGCCATTCCATTGATCGACCGATCTTCCGACGTAGCTCAAACATATAAACAATAAAATTATGTATATAAAATTCCCAAGTCAGAAAATTCGCAGCTCAAGGATACGAAAATATGTAAAATGTTTACTGGATTTGTAAGTTGAATACGTAGTGTTAGTGTGAGCACGTGGTCTCGTAGTGAGGGCGCGGGCGGGCGGCAGGCCGGAGGACGCGGCGGGCGGCAGGCTGGAGGGTGCGGCGGGCCGCTATTCTCTGCGGCGCATTCCTCACGTTCCAGCTGCGAAATGTTTTCACAAATTTTCGCCGCCATCCTACTAATACTTGTTAAGTTTTCACGATCTCAGGCCACGACACCAGAGCGAGCAGCGAGTCAGAATGTATAGTTCAGCATTGTAATACGACCAAAGATACTACATAATATAATATAATATTATATAGTTTATATTTGCAAGATAGAAACAACTTAACTATTTAATTAAGTAAAAATTGGCGTGTTTAAAATTTGCTTTTTTATAGATAATTATTGAATTAATTATCATTCATTTGTTTCATAAATATAATAAATAGGTAGTATAGTTTTACTATTTATACGAAATGAAATTTAAAAGTTAAAACACAGCGACTGCCAATCTTATCATTCGCGTAGGTAGCAAATAATAATAATTGGTTTTCTTGTATGGGAAAGTCGGTTGTAGAAGGGCCGCCCGCCCGTGCCTCCCGCGCCGGGACCGCCCGCGCTGCCGCAGAATAATTGACGAAGCTGTCTCGGAATATTTCTGTTTCACAATTTGCCGACACTTGCTCTCCGCAGCTTGTAATGTGACCCGCGCTCTACATTTAAATGGACCTCCTGCTTTCTGACAATTTTATTTCTGTAAGTGAATTGTCGCTTCACTTTGTATTTGCTTGTTATTTTACTTGCTGCTGCATTTCTTGTAAACTGTGGTTCACACTATAAGATAGGATTTAAACATACTCTATGTTAGCATAAAATGACCTCCCAGTAATGAAAAAGTGAGGCAAAGTTTCAAATTCAAATCATTTATTGCATACCAATACATTTTTACATACATATTAGCAACCTTATGCAGGTATTGCAATACAATAGGTCATATTAAGTTAAGTTAAGTTAAGTTAACTTAATATGACCTATTTATGTTAATTTAAATTTTCTAGCCTTTTTAAATTCAATAATATAAAGATTTGCAGTTTGCACCTATTTTGCGCTCTTATTAGATATAAAAAGAACGAAAATAAAATCTTAAGACAGGCGCATACTATAAGACGATATATTATATATAATATTATGTAATATTGGCTATGTTATATTTATCCTATTTTTTTAAATTCAAGGAATGAAGCTTCACTATATAGTATAAAACAAAGTCGCTTTCTCTATCCGTATGCGCTACGCAACGGATTCTGATGCGGTTTTTTTAATAGACAGAGTGATTCAAGAGGAAGGTTTTAGTATATAATTTATTAGGTTTTAAACAAAGCGGGCGAAGCCACGGGCGGAAAGATAGTTAAAGATAAAGAACAATTTGGTTCATGGAACAATGAAAATTTAAAAGGTAAGAAGTAAAACATTAGGAACCAACGTCCTTTTCTGCATAGAGTTCTGCAATGCAAAGATCATTTATAATTTATGAAGAAAAACTGTTGAAAATCAAGTAAGGGTTCTGTCTTGAAAAATGTACATGATAAGAATACAAAGAATATAGTTAGTAAGTGAGACGTGACCAAATTACGGAGTCTCTCAGTCCGCGAGCGCTGAATAACTTTAATTAGCCCGTTGTTTGAACGACCAACTAAAATTATCTTTTTTAGTTTGAACTAGCGAGTTAGTGACCGCTAACTGTGCTCCTCATAGGAGACTAGATCAGTACATTAAGTTTATAAGCACATTATAATGTTAAGGGTCGTGTTACTAGTATATTCTGTGAAAGGCTGAGCATTGGATAGCGTAAGCTACGTTACTCAAAGCGTACTGCAAGTAGATGTCCCAAAATTTTTTAAACATACAGTTTTACTTTTTTTAACATCCTCTTTTAAAATCCTGTGCTGTGAAAATTTGTAGTCGATTATCGATGATGTTAATGGTTATGTATCTAAAATCTGTTTGTTTATTCTTCTATTGTTCAAAATTATAGAACTAATAAACTAGTATCTTCTGCTTCCATTTCTTCATCGCAAAAGGTTAAAAATATAAAAGTATCTTCGTATTCTAATATTATCCATATCTATTTCGCGCACTTATACTTCAAACAAACACCGTGTATGTACTGGCTGGCACAGTATATCGAGGTGAAGGAAGCGATAGGATTGTTTCTTTACAGAGGCATCCCTCGCTACGCATCCTCGCGCATCTCAGGTGGAAACGCAGCCTAATGGTTTTAGTGACTTGTATTTTCGTATTTTAAGGAGAGTTGAACGCGAAATTCGTAAGTAAAGCTTATATAAAAGCTATTAAATTGAGAAAAGACTTCTCACTTCAGTCCTGTAAATTATTTTGTGGAAATTTTCGAGACTTGTCTACTTTCTCGAACGTTCTTACATATTATATTTACTTGATCAGGAATATTTTTTCTCTTACCACATAAGAATCCATACTAATATTATAAATGCGAAAGTAACTCCGTCTGTCTGTCTGTCTGTTACTCAATCACGCCTAAACTACTGAACCAATTTTCATGAAATTTGGTATGGATATATTTTGATACCCGAGAAAGGACATAGGCTACTTTTTATCCCGGGAAAATGACGTAATCCCGGAAATCCCATGGGAACGGGAACTATGCGGGTTTTTCTTTGACTGCGCGGGCGAAGCCGCGGGCGGAAATCTAGTATGAAATATAATTAGTGTTGTTCGATTCTCAGACCTACCCGAATCGGTCAAGCCATTTCATTTGAAGTCCTGCGACTTCAAATACCGCGACTTGAGAATTTGATACCTAGGTAACAGATTATGCCGCCTTAAACTGCATGTCTTTTAAATGCAGTAACGTTATACATTATTTTATATAATATTGTTATAGCCTTTGTAATTTTATAAAAAATATAAATACCCCAAGTGCAGGTTGTCATCGTGATCGAATTTAAAAAGCTATTTGATGCAAACGAACTGTTAACGTTAGTAATACATGGTAATACGGTTATTTGATGCGTCAGCGGCGGCGTGCGGCGCGGCGGTTTGAAAGCTTTTGTTGCGCACCGGAGCAATTTGCCGCGACGCACGTTACCACTAGCGGCCTACATTGCTATTCTATGCAAAGATACATTTTAGTTAAGTTTTTATTATTTTCTTATGAGAGTCATTTCTGATTTTATGCTGTGCTTAATCTAAAAGATGTGTTTAACAATACATTTCATACATAATATTATTATTTAGTTGTAATAAACATCGAGATATACTACTAGAGGGGTTATTCCAAACAAAAACATTGCGCGCGGCCGATGTGGTGGGGTACGTGTGGAACAAGTGAGGCGTGGCTTCAAGTTCAAAGATTAAGCAATGCGTGCAGATGCGACACATTGTGCAATCTGTTTACTCGGTACTATCTGGTGGTACTGATACTAGGGAATTAATAAAACGAGGATTTTATATTAAACTATGTATTTTAATTTCCTTTAAATAATATCAATTTAGTAAGCTTTTGTCGTTTTGTGTAGTAATCAATAGTTTTATCAGTTTTTGCTTCATGATGTAATCGAATTTTGGAGTATTGGTTTATAATAGCCCTAATTAAATGGATACGATGATTCAATGTTGATGGCGTTTACGTATAAGAAACTCACATTTTGAAAAATCTCACGTGAGATTCGAGGATGGGGGAGGGGTTGAATAAATTCTCACGACATCTCACCAGGGGGGGAGGGAGGTGCAGAAAGTTTTAAAAAACACCTCACGTAATTTATGGACGCCCCCTTACTCGATCACAATTTTTGTAACTTTACTATAAACGGAACTATATTTAAAAATATACTTTATTTATTGAGTTATAAGGTTGCTTCCATTCTGTTTATTTACATTCTCAAAAACATCAATCGCCGCAGAGGTGGCTTGCGACAAAGGCGGCTTGTGTCAAAGGCCTTGGCGATATCATTTAAGAACATAATATTATGTACTTTAGGCAAACTTGTAATAAGTTCTATTTTACTTTCTTATTAGTCCATTTGACAAGGATATTGGGTAAGATACCTATTGGAATAATTTTATTATTATGTATGTACTTATTAAATCCGCGAATAAAAAAAATTTTTAGTCGTGAATATAGAAATTCGTCGCATTTTTTTAATCCGCGAATAGTGAAAACACGAATAAAGGAAGCGCGATTAAGGAACTTTTACTGTATTAGTTTCTGTGAATGTTGTGTTTATTTGTAATTGTTGTGCATAATAATTTATAAATCCTATTGGAACAACTGTTGATTAACCTTTTTTTAATAAATAAAAATAGGTAAATAAATAAATATTACTTAATATAACCTACCGTTTTACTTTGCGTAGTCGGGTAAAAGTATAAATATTTAGGTACTACACCACGGTAATCTTTCCTAGTAGATATTGTATATACATAGTTAAAAAATCCAGTTACATTTTTTTAACAGACTCATCGATAGTGTCACGTCTGTGCTGTTAGTCTATGAAAAATGGCGCGAAACGCAGAACGCGTGGTGATTTTTCGCAAAATGATAACAATATTAGTAAAATGCATGACTTACTCATAATAAGGAAACTTACTGGTGAAAAGTCACTCCTCGGGCTTTGTTTGTATTATGGGAACTGTTAAAACAATATCTAAGCAAACACGAAGGCATTTTGAACAGAGCAATAACACGTGTGGACGCGGCAAGCGGGGGGCACAGTCCGACACAGACTAAAGAGACTTGTGATTCTTACCTCTAGCTCGTGTTAAAGAGAGTGTAGTAGCGATCGCCTCTCTAGTACGTAGTACATTCTATCTCGATGGTAATAAATAATAAATACAATACGTATAGCTATCAGTGGTACTGCTGCATGTCACTCTGGGCGGATCAGGCTGCGAGCGCCACTCTGCACAGATTTACAGCCACAGTAGTATACTATCAGCTTTTATCGCTCTATTATTAAACACAATAATTACATCGAATGATTAGCGACTCGAGATTGTGGTCTATAAAAGTGCGGGCTTCGTGATCTTGTGGGCGCTCACACCACGAGAACTGCGAAGGGAATGGAGATTCATTGTATGCTCCATTGCTTCAACTTTACGATTTTTTGCTCTATATTACAGTTAAAGGACTTAAAAGATAACAACACTTGAATGTAGTTAGGTAAGTTTTTTCCAAGTTTCTCGTTCTTCTGTGTTGTGCAGTCGTAATACGCTCAGTGCGAAAGTTTAAGGATTTGATGGCTTTTGAATGAGGCTGCTTGTTACTTCATCGTTCAACTTTTACGTGCTGGCCACGGACAATTCGCTATAGCGAAAATTCGCGCGGCGCGACCGGCGGCGCGTCTTGCGAATGAATCAAATGTATGGAAATGTACTGGGCATGCCACGCGCAGCGGCGACCAGCGAGACGACCGGCGAATTTCCCCGAGCGAATCGCGCGGCACGACTAGCGATCGAAACAAATGTATGAGTTATTACGGCGCAGGCCACGGAGTCGAGCGTCAGACGCGGCGACTACTGCCGGAGCGAACTTAATTTATAATAGTTTGTTTTTTTTCGCGAAAATGGAGACGGAAGCTTTTATTGCAGAAATTCTAGCTAGACCAGCTATTTGGAAGTCTAGCCACCCGCAACATAATTTTTCATCATGCCTATATTTTTCATATTTAGTTTCGTGTTATATAATATTAGCAAAGAATGGAAAATTAACTTTAGCTACCGAAAGCTATTGTGCAGGAGGAAAATATTATATTTATTTTATGTAAGTTAACATATTTTAATCTTATCTTATATATAAAAATGAATCGCAAAATGTGTTGGTAAGCGCATAACTCGAGAACGGCTGAACCGATTTCGATAATTCTTTTTTTATTATATTCCTTGAAGTACGAGGATGGTTCTTATGTAGAGAAAACGTAAGTATGTACCACGGGCGAAGCCGGGGCGGACCGCTAGTCTTATATATAAAAATGAATCGCAAAATGTGTTGGTAAGCGCATAACTCGAGAACGGCTGAACCGATTTCGATAATTCTTTTTTTATTATATTCCTTGAAGCACGAGGATGGTTTTTATGTAGAGAAACCGTAAATATGTACCACGGGCGAAGCCGGGGCGGACCGCTAGTACTTAATAATTATGGAATAGTTAATTCACGACGTTGCTTTTCTGTGGGTTCGAAAGGTGATTTGAGTGATTATGTTATTATCCTCAACATAAAAAGATTATTAATTTGAGATCGTGAGGCTAATAATACCTAAAGCTGGGTACTGTAAGCCGACACTAGCTAAAGATATCAGCTGATGTCTAGACGGACTAATTGTTTGTTCTAATCTGTCATTAGTAAAGGTCGTTATATTTTACCTTCAATTTTTTGGATGCTTAAGAATTAAGATATTTAGACTCCCACAGGGAATCAGGGCATTTTATAAGACTTCTTGAATGAGGGTTTATTTTTTAACTTGAAAGTAGGTATATTATGCTTAATATTACCTACTAATTACTATGATGTGATTTCCAAATTATATTTAATTCGATGGAACTACTATCCAAAATGATCGATAAAATTAGGAATTTATTTTTATTTTTATACCTACTTACATTGCTTAATTTAAAAACCATTAGTTTTAATTTAGGTGATGCCGAGACATTGTAAGTATAAAAAATATGACTCATTGAAGGTTTGTAATTTTTATAAGATCTATCCATAAGCTAAACTTTATGCAAATCAATTCAATTGTTTAACGTAAAAGAATAGTTGATATTTTATTTTTAAGAAAATTAAATAAAAAATGTCAATTTGGGTCATCGAAGAGTACAAGGATCGCGGTTTCGCTTCCGCAAAATTTTATTTTTCCACAGGATTTTGGGTTCAGTTCTATTCATGAATTTTTCAAACCTATTTCAATATACTCCCTATTTCAATATGTAGTCTTTCGATTCCTATTGAGTAGGTATTGTTTGATGCGCTCTCTGTCCGTCACAAAATTATTTATGAATGCAGCCAACATAATAACGTATCACGAGCCAGTCGGATAGGAAATAACGTACTTATCCGAGACGGGAACGAACTCGGCCAAATTTAAGTAAGTCAAGAGCTCCGCCATTATAAACAACGATTGCAATCCTTGCAAAGATTTACCGACCATTTCAATAATGCATGTGGCGTAATAAATGAATTGTCTTTAGAATGTACGTTTATTGGTGGAAGCACTTAGGTGATTGTCGTCGCGGCGCGGCGGCGGCCGGCCAACGGACGTCAAAACAATATTTATCTGCTACGTAAAGGTGTATGTACACTGTGTTGCATGCGCATTAGACTACCCGATTTAATTTATATAATCTTTAACAAATTAAATAAATAAAAAACTAACTGTTAAACGCCAGATATTTCCTTAATTTACTATGAAGACTTAACATCTCTGTCTGTTCATACTACGTAATGTTACATGTTTGCCGGTACAAGTGGAGATGCTATGATTTGGTTAGCAGTAGTGCAACTGTTTTTGGCTAAAATCAATGTTAGGGCTGAGTTGCGTGCCGTAGAAGAGGCACTCTGTCAGTGGACAGAAAAAGGCTGCAAAAGATGGAGAGTAAGTCATCAGTATTATAAAGCATTGTGTTCTTGAAGCATAAATAAGAGTTTAGAGTAGGTGGTCGATACAATTAGTGCAAAACATTTCGGCGATCAATATAAGATATGAAAACTCAATGAAAATAGATCTGTTTCAATTAGCAACAGGACATGAAAGCGAGACAAAGCTATTGTGTGCGGGTCGGGCTCCTTCAGCGCACTCCCCATTACCATTAACAACTTGTTTATTATTAGACAATGGACTCGACATTCTGTGCTTTTGAAATTCATTCCGAATATAACGAAAATACAATATTTAAAAATTAAGTCAGTTGAGTAAAGACATTCCTCGTGACCCCGCTCGCTGCAAAGTGTGCAAAACGTCGGGATAGCCATACTACCTACATAGTATAAAACAAAGTCGCTTTCTCTGTCCCTATGTTCCTTTGTATATTTAAACCTTCAAAACTACGCAACAGATTTTGATGCAGTTTTTTTGATAGACAGAGTGATTCAAGAGGAAGGTTTTAGTATATAATTTATTAGGTTTTAGCCAAGTGGGCGAAGCCGCGGGCGGAAAGCTAGTAATAATATAATGAAAAAATCGCGTTTGTAATAAGTAAAAGTCTTTAATTTCTAAATGTTAATTTTACTCGTGTAAAATCAAACACAAGAAAAATCATTTTTACGAATCATACTTACATGTATTTAAAAATAATTTGGAAAATCCAAAAGTGCACGCCTCATAATTTTTTTTTAATAATTATTTATTAATTATTATTTTTGTTTATTTAATAACAATTAAACCACATCGAATCAGACCCTGAAAAATGAAAGGGTTCTATTCCTGAGCATACTCAAGCGTAAGAGAAAAAAAAAGACTCGATTAGTAAAGTATTTCGGTCGCTATCGTGTTAACAAGAAAATCCTCCGCACATACAGACACACGGACGTCCAAGACAGAACTTTTTTAAACTGTTTTTTTAACTAGTTTATAATAACAAAAATGACATCAAAAATATCATAATTGTTAAAAATAGTGTTTTTTCTTAATATGTGTGTGTATGTATTATCTTACAAGTGCAATGTATGATACATAAAGACATTTTAAGTTTGAAAAATCAGATGTTTTGCGCGAAGTGACAGTAGTACCCACCTCAACGCTTCGCTTATGAGGCGTGCAAAATAATTTATTATATTCTATCGCTATTGAGCAATCACCTTTAAAAAAATACCATGACTTATGACACTTCATCAACATGGATGGACCGAAATAGATGCGCTTTAAATACATAACTTTTAAATAAAAAATAGTTGAACTGAAATAAAAATAAAAATAGTTGAACGAAAAAAAAATAGTATCTTTAAGGTACTGCTAAAATTGTCTAATGTCACCATTAAAACATTTCGTTGTACACAAAATTACTATCCAATACAAATTGACGTTTGTTTACTGTGAAAATAAGTTGTGCAATTAAAATAAATGGAGTGTACGGCCTTAAGCTTTCTTCAAGTCGACAATGGCGCTCGGCAGCGGAGTGTAGTGGGGGGGGGGGGGGGAGTCGCGGCAAACAGCTCACTATTATTCGCAGTAATTATTCATTTTCAATAGCAACCGTTTCGGTCGTTAAGGAACTCGCAACTATCATTAAGGCTGAAATAGTCCTGCATTTGTAAAGAATTAATTTCAATGAAAAGTTAAGATTGAGATCTCGCCGCGGCCGGTGGCGGATTGTGATCGTTGGCCGCCGCAATTAAAAGTGCGGAAAGTCTTGTTGGAGCGACCTTTTTCATTTCTATTGAGTCTCGTGAAATTTGGTGCTAAATTACTTATTTACTACTAAAGAATCGTTTAAAAACAAGAGTAACGTTTAGAAAAGGATATCACGAATCTTCCTTGTGACTAATATCGCGAAAACCATTGACGATCTTTTAAGTTCTCAGTAGAAAAGCGTTTTCTTGAACTTCGAAGCGGTAAAAAATAAACAGCAAAACCTAATACAGGTACTATTCAAAAAGTCTGTAATTCAACATCACTTAGTTTAGTCATATTATAAACGAAAGGAAAACAACAGTAATCTAACTGCTATGTCATAAAAATATATTTTTGACACCATTCGTATTTGTTATTCGGATTAAATTTATTCGTTCGGCAATAATTAGGAAAGTATCGACAGCACACTTTGGCCGCTAGTTCTCTCGCAATAGCAACTACATTTGCGTGTAGTAATATTAACCATAAAAGATCGGGTCGCAGATATAAATCACGTATTGTATGGGCGAAATAAAACAATTTTCCTCTCGCTTGAGATAAAGATATGGCGGATACTTCGCCAAATTGTGGCATCGAGTCACAATCGAGTCGCTAGGGATGTGCGCGCCTGCCGCCTGTTGTCGATGCTTTTTTTGTTTATTCGCGCCACTTCACACTTCGGAGCGCTTCACTAATCACTCGGCTTTCGTATTTTGTTTAATTAGATGCCAGATAAAATGCAAGTCAAACAAGTAAGTTTAAAATAAAGAAATATGATAAGTTACGATTAAGACGAATTCCTTGCTATTATCAAAATAGTTTTGTTTCTTAAAATATGAAGGTATTTTAATCCTACTTCCTCAATAAATATTATCCTAAAATATTTTGAGGGTCGAGTTATGAATGTAATCTTGTCATCATTTGTCAAAGATATGGATGATAATGATGACGTGTTAAATATTTCCAGAATCGCGCTGGCCCTCATGGCCGAATCGAAATGACTGAATAAGCCGCAGTTATTGACGCTTTCACAGTGAGCGTTCGCGGCGTGTTGATGTTACGTATACGCGGAGACCATCACTGCTTGCAATCTAGGGAAGACGTTCTCTATACACGACATAATAATATGAGATTCCCAACAACATACTTCAGATTCATTGGGGGCTTTTTTTCTTCATGAGGCACGATATGATAACAGTCAGATTCGATGCGTTTTTATCTAGGATTCTGTTTACATCCTTTCGAGAAGTCTACGATTTATAGTTTAATATACCTAAATAAATATTGAAAATGTTGCTTGTATATAGTTCACATGCATAGCTAGTACGTACACACGCACACACACGCGGATGGCATACATCAGTGAACTTGATACAATTTGCTGCGGAAAGTCGCCACTTTGATGTATTGCCGGAAAAATAACGCCACATAAGTGTACGGCTCGGTGGAAGTATGGTAAAACTATCCGTAAGCTCAGGGGATAAAGTAGAAATTGCATTGCCACCAATCAGCAGTTCTAAGAATGTGGTAAAGAATTTTCAGGACTAATGCAATTGACATAAAGGTGGTTTTTGATTGCGCAATGTTTCAATTTTTAAACGATTCTCTGTAAGGATTTGAATGTAAAGCTCCATAGGATTGTTTAACGCTGATTAAGTGAACTCAAAGGAGATGTAGGTAGGTACTTCATTATTTTTCAGTATCTCTTTAAATTAAGTAAAAATATAGAGCTTACCTCCATCTTCGGTAGCCGGTAACAGCTTCGCAGAGGCTAATATGTTACTGTGGCATTATGAGTGCTCATGGGTGGTGATGGTCGCCACATTAGGTGACATGTCTGCCTGGTTACCTGCTATTTTACAAAAAAATAAAAAAATAGTCACGCAGGTTATTAAAAAAGCATATTATAATATTAAAATCTAGCATTTGTTTATATAATTATATTTGACGTAGTGCGTCACACACGGTGAAGATACTATAATATTTTATCTTAAGTTACTGTAATATATTATATAACAGTATCTTAAGGTATCCGGTATCAGCGTTCTGACCATCATTTTTCTTTTTGTCATTGCGTACTAAGGACCCCTGTAGAACCGCCATCCTGTTACAAATGACCCGAAAATTTTTGGGTCTTTTGATACTGTAATATAAAATAATTTGGAAAATCCAAAAGTGCACGCCTCATAATTTTTTTTTAATAAATATTTATTAATTATTATTTTTGTTTATTTGATAACAATTAAACCACATCGAATCAGACCCTGAAAAATGAAAGGGTTCTATTCCTGAGCATACTCAAGCGTAAGAGAAAAAAAAAGACTCGATTAGTAAAGTATTTCGGTCGCTATCGTGTTAACAAGAAAAAGGATCCGCACATACAGACACACGGACGTCCAAGACAGAACTTTTTTAAACTGTTTTTTAACTAGTTTAAATAACAAAAATGACATCAAAAATATCATGAACGTTAAAAATAGTGTTTTTTCTTAATATGTGTGTGTATGTATTATCTTACAAGTGCAATGTATGATACATAAAGACATTTTAAGTTTGAAAAATCAGATGTTTTGCGCGAAGCGACAGTAGTACCCACCTCAACGCTTCGCTTATGAGGCGTGCAATATTACAGTATGTTAAGATGAATATAATAGTATCTTCACCGTGTAGCAAGGCCAAAGTTATAAGTCAATAATATAATATACTACTAGCTTTCCACCCGCAGCTTCGCCCGCGCTGTCAAAGAAAAACCCGCATAGTTCCCGTTCCCGTGGGATTTCCGGGATAAAACCTATACTATTTCCCGGGGTAAAAAGTAGCCTATGTCCTTTCTCGGGTATCAAAATATCTCTATACCAAATTTCATGCAAATTGGTTCAGTAGTTAAGGCGTGATTGAGTAACAGACAGACAGACAGACAGACAGAGTTACTTTCGGATTTATAATATTAGTATGGATAAAGAATATCGTATATTCTTTGGTTTTTATGATGCGACAATGGATAAATCCCTGCTTGTGGCGATAGTCGGCTCTCGTCATTTGGATCTACTACAAGATTATTTGCACAAACCAGTTAGACGTAACAGCGCAATAAACAAAGGGTTTATTGAGACAAGTTATTACATAGTAAATATTACAAGCTCGGAATATTTTTGTTTGTATTTCGTTATTGCCTACGTAATGCCTTAACGACCCTCCACTTAATTAAATTATAATAATTCTGGAATATTGTGTGTATGAAATAAATATATTTTTCATTTTTTTCATTTTCATTTGCGCTGAAAACATAAATACTATGAACTTTTGCATTTTGAATGCGAATGTGTAAAGACGTCCATAATCCAAATGTCGCAGTCATCTGGTTGAATCTGCTACTTGATTGAATGACGACATTCAATTGAATTACTAAACAGCTCGTCTGTCGTCAAGTTAATGTAGGTAACATTCAAGATCTTGACAGAACGTCAGTAATTAGCATACTTGTTGGTTTGGATAAGGGAATGGGTTTAAGGTTAGTTCGTTATTTTTTATCAGCGCAACGTTTTCTTGTGAATGTGTTAAAATTAAAATCTGTCGTCATTCAATAAATGGCCTAGTCATTCAACAGTATGGCTTTTGAAACCCATTACGATATGTTTTTCGAAAAACAAGTTGTTACTAAATACTCGGGTTCTAGTTGTTACTAATACAACTTAATTCAAGCGAAACTGTCGATTTGGACCCAAATCGAACCCTTTAGATACAATATAATCCCTTATTATATAGTGTCAAAGTTCTTGCTAACTGCGATGTGTGTCAGTGGCGCCCCGGCGTGGGCGAGGGGTGCGGGAGGGGGGCGAGAGGTTGGCGGGGGGGGGGATGCTAATTACCGCAGTTTGAGTGAAACACAACAAAGCGTCGAGTTGACGCTACTTCATATCACTACTCGCACTGTGTGATGTAAATAATTAGCCGAGAGACGCGAAGGGGTTTTATTTTTAAATTTCATTGGAAGTTGACTACCTTATTAGTTTACGGCAGCGTTATTACAGCGTTTTTTTATTATTATTGCCGATGTAGTTATCGGGTGTTCTTAAAACATTGAAGGGATTCATAATATGATAGAACTTTATAGTCCTATCCTATCCTAACTTTGAAATTATAAATGCGAAAGTTTGTGAGGATGGATGTATGTGTATGTATGTCTGTTACTCTTTCACGCAAATACTACTGAAGCGAATACAATGAAATAAAGTTAAACACATAAAATAGAGAGTAACTTGGATTAACATAGGATTGGTTTTGTCCCGGAAATCCCACGGGAACGGGAACTTTACAAATTTTTTTTGAAAACCCGGGCGAAGCCGTGGACGGAAAGCTATTATAAATCAATGAATTAATAATAAAAATTAAACAGCAAATAGAACAAGGCGTGAGAATTAAAGAAGGTCATCGTCAAAATAAATCGTTAACTTACTTCCATACAAATAAGATAGCTTGAAATATTCCCGCAATATATTTATTTAAGCAAATCTATTAGAAGCGTAAAGCGCTCATAAAGTAATTGTGATTGAAACAAATTCGCAATAAAAAGCGGCACTTGAGTTGAGCGTTGAGATTCAGCGCGGTTGCGGCGCTCAACGGGACTCGATACATACATTCGGAGCTTGCTACATTGCGTACGTACGATACATCTTTAAAATAACCTAAAAGTGAAGTACATAGGCTATAAAAAATATAACTACAATGGCATAACATGGAGGTATGTTCTGGTATGTCTACAACATACTTTGCAGATATGAATGAAAAATGTGAGTATGTGCGACCAATTCGATTGGATCACCATTGTGACAAATGCTAATAAATAATAACTAATAAGAAATCATACAAAAATATATAGAATATCGGACCGCGTCACGCGACAAATATGAACGATTTGGAGGCCAGGAACACGCACGGCTGATATTAACAGGACCCCAACAGAACATTAATAAGAAAATTATTCACGAAGCAACCGCGGCGCTAATGCGATTATTCGGGCGTTCCGCTTCCAAAATAAACATTTGACTCAAACGATTTACACGAAAAATTACGTTTAAATCCATCGCAATAAATTCCCCCTCGCCCCTCGCCCGCGCTCCCCGCGCCCCGCTCTTCTGCTAATGAATAAATTAGCGATTGAAGATCTGCCGAAAGTCCAAGTAATGGATGTTGCAGCGGAGATTGAATTGGGAAACTTATAACTAGCTCAGAGCCTGATTGATTTGTTCGACTTATTGGCATTGAAGTCAAGCGGCCAACGGCGCTTGCAGCGGACACCGGCCTGCTACTTGCGACTTTTGTGACGGTTTCTTGTATGTTCAAATCATGGTTATATTATCATAAGTATCAGTTATTTTGTTGTTTAATTTTTTTTTGCGAAAATAGAACTACAATAAAAAAAATCTATTCGTTTTAATGCAGTCTCATAATATATTAATTTTAAATTCAGTTTAGGTTAGTCTAATCCATACTAATATTGTAAATGCGAAAGTAACTCTGTCTGTTTGTCTGTTACTCAATCACGCCTAAACTACTGAACCAATTTACATGAAATTTGGTATGGAGATATTTTGATACCCGAGAAAGGACATAGGCTACCTTTTATTGCGAAATATGAACCACGGGCGAAGCCGGGGCGGACCTCTAGTCTAGAATAATTATTGTCTCTCTAGTTCATAATTAATAGTAATAGGTAGTCGTATATGTACTAATCACAAACAGAATTGTTAACGACGCTAATACGCCGACAAACCCGGGTGCTTGAGATAGCTAGTGTATCTCAAGCTCACATGTTTTTAGCACGGATCTTGTGAGTACTTACTGATAATTCGAGCGTGTACGCATTTAATTAAAAAGACATATTTCTCAATTAGAAAGGGTTAGAATCATTAATGTGTTTAACTAATTGGAGCCCAAAATTATCCTTTTCGGGGTCGTCGAACGGCCGTATGCGGTATGGATAAACATTTCATTATTTTCGTATCATTACACTTTATTTAACTTAGATTTGAAATCATTTTCTCGGTCGCAATCTCTTAATGTTTTATGATGAAGTAAAATTAAGTTCTAGACAGGTCAAATGATGTCTGGTGGTTCAAATGATCCATACCTTTTTCTGAAGTCTATTAGACAGTTCAGAAATTAACAAGTTTATAATTATAAGAACTTTACGATTTAAGAGAAGATTAATACTTAAACAATTATATTACAAATTATTTAATGAATATTACCGCGATAATTTTACAGCGGAAAATGTTTCGCTAAAAAGCAAAAGTTTAATAAACTAATATTATCAAACAACGTTTGTAAACTCCTAGGCATTAGATACCATAAGCAGTCTCTTGTAAATGGTTCGAGTGTTGAGTAGCGAATGCACAGTTTGCACTAAGAATTCCTTGAGGGGGTAGTGGTAGTACACATAACGCTTCCCTAATCGAGCTCAGGTATTCAGCTGCAGACCTAGTGTTTACGACTTGTATTTTTTGTGTTTTCGCAGCATTGGAACTCGCTGTATAAAAGTTACAAACCTAATTGGAATTATTTGAGTGATACTATAATACCGTCTGATTTTATTTTTCTATTAGTAAAAGACATTGTTTTGACGTACCTGAAAGACCACATCTTCACTTACCATCAGATGAGATGGCGGTCAAATGCCTGAGCAGTGTGTTAAAAAAAAACCTAATTTTTTAAGTGATGTTGTTAAAAAGTATTAATATTGTTTGTCTTGTTTCACGGATATTGTTCCAAAACAAGCCTTACAATGCAACATTCACATTACGTGAAAATCACAAAAGAAAACTTCTGGCGAGGTAATAAAATAGTAAATTTGTACGCTCATTATTATTCGTCAACAAAAGTTTAGTATACACGATTATATCGCACAAAGCATCCAATCAGGGGACGGGAAGGAGCCCGCGTCGCTTCCCAAACTTGGGATATAAATATAGCAAATTGAAGACATACATAACTTAGCAAGTTAAGGTGAAGGCACCATAATTACGTAACCTTACCTACATCTCGCGTAAATATTTGTAGCACAACCCTGCAGGGACAACCCTGAACACCGAAATCGTGGCAAGCGAATATTGTTCTTCCACCCCACTAATAAGGATCAGTGTCCCGTACGCTAATTCCAAGTTTTAATTGCGAGTTACGGCAGGTTGTGACTTCAGTTTAAATACATAATTTATCAAGCTGACGTTAAGGAATTCGTGAATAAAGGATCTACGGGAAATTTTATAGAATTTGTGATTTTTAGCGATTCCAAAGAGGTTGGCATGATTTGTGAAAGGATCATAGATGAATTATCAGTAAAACAATACCTTGATAAAAAAAAATGATCTAAATAGTCCTGACTAACACGTTAAAATAATATTATGTAAGAAGTTAGAACTTTTAGAAAACTTCGCAACCGTGTCCATAATGCTATTCAGAATAATTATTAGTTTCCTACATTTTATTATTTCCATTTATAATCCCAAGAAAGAAGAATATCATATACTCATAATATTATAGAAAAGTAAGCTGTTGACTTGACATTATCGGGTCTCCTTAAGGCAATCAAAACGAATAAATTATTACTTATAATAAAAAAGAGGAAATTCATAACGTTCGCGTTATCATGTCAGGGTGGTTCATTTACATCAAAGGAGCGAATGCTCATATTAACCACTATTAACACCACTGTGTCAAATTCTTTTAAGGTAAACAATGTCCCAATACTAAACAACACTGAATACGAGAATAAATGCTACGAAAGAATGTTCTAGCTCCACGTTCGTTTGATGTTAATGCACCGTTACAGGAATAATTATCGATGTCACCGTTTTTAAGTCGAACTTTGTCATGTTATCAGATGCTTTTCCTCCATTAATTTGCATACATTAATTACTACTTCTTAATATTCAGTACGTCTAATATCTAATCTCTCAATATATTATACGTATCATAATCTTATTTGGCCGTTTTGAATTAATTTAACCCGAGTTATAAATACAGGCAAGTGCATAAACCAAAAATTTCATATTGATATAAGGCTTGTGTCCTAGGTCCTATTTCTATTATGTGTGTGAAGTAACCCTATGATGCTTCTTCTATCATTGGTCTACTCGGCTACTATGTTCGAACATTAATTTGTTTTCATTTTTTGAAAGTCAAAGGAAACAGGAAAATCGTAAGAAATAAAAAACGAATCGCTGAAATGTATACGCAGATAACTTCCGAATGACTTCACCGAAATTGGAAAATTATTTTTTTGTATGTTTACGATATTATGGTTACTATAAGATTTTGTACAAGTTGGTAGGTAGAACACAAATGATTAAATTTTGTATACGTATGTAAATTGGATAGCGATGAAACATTATCATGACATAGAGCTGCTTCGACACATGTAACACACAACATGTGAAAAAAATATACAGGTCGAATTGAGAACCTTCTCCTTTTTTTGAATTCGGTTAATTAGACAGATCATCTTCTTATATATAAAAATGAATCGCAAAATGTGTTGGTAAGCGCATAACTCGAGAACGGCTGAACCGATTTCGATAATTCTTTTTTTATTATATTCCTTGAAGTACGAGGATGGTTTTTATGTAGAGAAAACGTAAATATGTACCACGGGCGAAGCCGGGGCGGACCGCTAGTTCATAATAAAATCTTAAAAAATAATTCATGTGTATCTTATTAATTGCATAGTAGTAAAATAATGACATGCATCTCGATGCATCGGTAATCAGATATAGTTCAGGTCCAAACACATGTCCCGGGCGCACACCAAACATTTGTTTACAGATTTGAGCTCTTCAATCAGAAGATTTACGTTCGCAGCACAATCCCAACGCTCACGTGAATTTCGAGGTGTAAAGCTTATTAACGAATCCAATACAGAAATCCCATTTGAGGATTTCAACTTCGAGTCGATGTTTCTTTTCTGTAAAGGTTCATATTTTCCTGTTGAAGTTTTCTAAGTCATAATAATGTTATGACACATACAATTTTTCTTCACATATTGAAAAAAGTATTGATAATCGTACATGTGTTAAAAAGCATGTTCTTCGATAGCTGTAATTTGACTGGCCGGTTGGCTTGGTTGGTAGTGACCCTGCCTTTCAAGCCCCTGGTCGTGGGTTTGATTACCACCCGGGGCAAATATTTGTGTGATGAGCATAGATGTTTGCTCTGTGTCTGGGTGTTAATTATCTATATAAGTATTTATTTAAAATTATATATGTACGTTTATCAGCTATCTGGTTTCCATTATACAAGCGAAAGCTTAGTATGGGATCAGATCGTGCCGTGTGTGAAAATCACGTGAAAATTGTCCTGAAAAAAAAATTTTAGAACGTCAACGAAGCCACACCTAACTATATTATGCTCTATGTCTTTTTTGAAAAATCATAATTTTTTACAATAGTCAAATATTATGTGTTACAAATTTTTTAATGTAAAATTACATTAAAATTTGTTTCGTAAGTAAAATGTACAAAAGCGTTTGTTTTAATATTGTTTATTATAACTGGAAAACTCTTTTTTTATGTCGATAACCCAAACAAAGCCGGGATGTGCGGCTAGTGTAGTGTCTAGCGAGTAGAGTACATGTAAACTTGTCTGTCGGCATGTCTTGTAAAGCGAACTTCTTTGTGGGAACACAAAACATCGCCGTGTCGTATTTATTTTCCCGAATGGCTATTTTTGTGGCCGGAATTTTTTTCCGATATCGTTGTATTTTTTACCTAACACCTTTCGGCTAAAATATACGTCAGAAATAAAATGGACGCCAAATTAATTTTGTTGTCTTTGACCTGAAAGGGTACGATAAAAATCTAAAGCAAAAATTTCTCATCAAAACCGTTGAACCGTTAACTGAGGTAAAATTAATATTACTCGAAGTGAAATAAGGGTTTATTATTTAACTGTAAAAGATGAAATTGTACAAAATATATTTTGAAATAATTTATCATTTTTTTAAATTATGATATTTTTTCTGTAAGTTTAATAGTATCTATTGAGATGCGTGACTCCGCTGATGGATGTACGAAGGCTGGCGGGAGCCGAGTTAGGTCGTATAACTATGTAATATAAATCTATACTTAGATATACTTATTTATTGATTTATTATTAAGGATAGCCAACAATTGTTAACACCAAATACACTTACATACAAAGACACACAATTAATTAACACGAACAAGTACAACGATCAATTTCAGGCTAACATCACGTCATGCCTTTAAAAAAGGTTATGATAAAAGAAACATAATGCACAAAATTTAACAAAAATATTATAAAAAGGTTTGTAGTATTTGAGCAAAATGTGCAAATATTGTATTGCTTAGATATAGTTATAAGTGATAAAATGCCTTTGTACGTGTAAGATATAAGCGTTGATCATACCGAGGACACAGATTAGAGAATAGTTACTTCCGAGGACATCTAATTTTGTTTTTTTGGTAAAACGTCTCAGTGCCCACGATACAGGCTTGCCTAGTGTGGGTACTATAGGTAATCCTTTTTTAATAAACCTAGATTAAGCCAATATGTGTAAAGTGTGCAACGTCAATCAAAGTGTATCTGTGTAAAAACATATGGTTTTTAAATAAATATATTTTTCATTTTTTTTTTCATAGGTTCATTACTAGCTGTGCCGCGCGGTGTGATGATATTATTATAATACTAGCTTTCCGCCCGCGGCATCGCCCGCGCTTTCAAAGAAAAACCCGTTCCCGTAGGATTTCCGGGATAAAACCTATCCTATGTCCTTTCTCGAGTATCAAAATATCTCTATACCAAATTTCATGCAAATATGTTCAGTAGTTAAGGCGTGATTGAGTAACAGACAGACAGACAGAGTTACTTTCGCATTTATAATATTAATAATATATTAGTATTTTAGTATTAGTATATTAGTATTAGTATGGATAGCCTATAACCTTCTTTCGATTGGGCTATCCAACACCGAAAGAATTTTCCAATCAGCGACGGAGCTGATGGCTGGATATTTGAAAATTGAAACTAATTATGAGCTATACTCCGATATTTTGCAACTCTTTATCGTTTCCCGTTCATTTATTCTCAAACATCGAGCAACAAAGGAAAGAGCATTCTTCTACGTATTAGGAATAAAGCCAAACTACATTTAGGCCTTTGCCACACTAGACGGAAACTCCGTCGCCGAACTTCCGCGGCGGAACGCCAATACATGTTATTGCATATAAAATACAAATAACGGGCACACTACGCGGAAGATCGGTCGTTCCGTCGCGGATGATCCCGCGTTCCGAGCGGACCGTCACTCGCTCGCGTCTGATCGGTCGTCCGCGCACCGATCTTCCGTCAGCGTAAGATCGGCAACGTTGCATTACAGGTATTTGTATGCATCGCGCCACATTCAGCGGATAACTCGCAGTGACGACCACACCGTATAAGGGCAGTTAGCCGACTGATGATCTGCCACTGAATATTCAGTGTGGCTGGTACCGTATAGAACGGATTGACCGCCGCGGAAGTTCGGCGACGGAGTTTCCGTCTAGTGTGTCAAAGGCCTAAACCAAACATGCCGAGTGGAAAAATAGATCCCCCGGGGGAGGGGGCCGGCGGGGTGCGGGGGGGGCAGCGTTTATTCATAATGTGCTCTCGATTCCGCTGATATTCGCTGAAGGCTATCAATATTGCGATCCGGGATTCAACAAATCCCTGGCCATTGAAAACAGGCTTCGCTCCCCTCCCGCACCGCCCCGCCGCTGCCCCGCTCAGGGGAAAGGGTCTAATGTGACACTGAAAGCTTGCTATTCAAAATAATGTTAATATTAAGAAAGTATGGATTTGAATCGGAATTAAGGATAAATTGTAAAACTTGTTAAACACAAATCGATGAAACAAGTAATTTTCTCAGACCTAATCTAATAAATAATATATATTACTAGCGGCCCGCCCCGGCTTCGCCCGTGGTACATATGAAAAATAGATGTTGGCCGATTCTCAGACTTACCCGATATGCACAGAAAATTTCATGAGAATCGGTCCACCCGTTTCGGAGGAGTATGCAGACTAACATTGTGACACGAGAATTTTATATATAAGATAAATCCAATGGTGCAATAAAAACCAAAGGGAATAACTCGTCTTACTCCTTTATTCACTGGAGGCACAGATATTATAAAGGCGAAAGTTTGTAAGGATGTATGGATGTATGGATGTTTGTTACTCTTTCACGTAAAAACTACTGAACCGATTACAATGAAATTTAGCACACATATAGAGGGTAACTTGGATTAACACATAGGATAGTTTTTATCCCGGAAATCCCACGGGAACGGGAACTATGCGGGTTTTCCTTTGCAAACGCGGGCGAAGCCGCGGGCGGAAATCTAGTATTATAATAATTTCTCTTGGTTTAGGTTCTTACGCAATTTTGTTTTGGTCTGTGTTTGTATTTTTATGAATGAATTAAATTTAATAAAACGCGTCCTCAATAACAATCTTAGTTTAAATTCATGACATTAAAATTGTTTTCATCGATGTATAAAGTATGGCCAAATCGCAACCTGCAGTGCCGACTCGTCTCCAGCCGACACTTGCAGCGTGTTTCATTTCGATCAGCTCTCAGAGAATAGGCGAAGGAAAACAATTTGGTAAAAGCACATTATCTGTTTCCATCTGATGTTGCGGATAAATTGTGCGAACGGGCACCCTGTAAAGTGCCCGGCTGACAAAATAATGTAAGAATATTTTTACCTAAACGTACTTGTTTAAATAGCAGTTCTACGATAAAATATAATGGAACAAATTTAATAGAATCCCGTTTATAAACGATTGGAAACTATTATAAATATTATGTAGTAAGTATTCTTGGTAACCCTATAATATAGATCGACTTATATAATAGATCGAAAAATTTTGTCTCTATTTTCACTTATGGACTTCAAGATCAGCAACAATTCCTGAAATACCAATCTACCTACTAACTTCATGGAAATATTTTCTGTGACGTAAATGCATGAAACTTAAACCTTCGAGTAGGTAATTATGTAGCTATGTATTATATTATCATTTCCCAATATATTTATGTAGTGAATTGGGTATTCTTTACTGACGAAAGAAAATACACAAATACAATATTTTAGATTACAACTAATACATTTTAAGAACAAAAAAAATTACATTGGATATATTTTAGTATTTGATCAGTATTTGTGATAAGGTGGTCTACTCAGCATTTGCCTCTCCGTATTAGTGGAGAGGCGCCGGTTTTCAGTAGTCCCCTCGATTTGCTACGCTTGGAGCACCACAACGGTCTTTTTGGACATTAATTAATTTTCTAATACATTTTAATACAGAATCTGGCATGTTGAAATCAGTCTAAGCATTTTTTTATAATCCCACTGTAGCGCTTCCGCCGCTACTTATTGCAATATATTAATAACAAGCGCGGCGTGTTATTGGAGGCGCGGCGCGGATTACACGGTCGAGCGGCGCCGCGCAGGCTCTGGGCCCTGGGCGGACAGGAGCCAGTCGCTACGTACACTTCACACTTGATCATCGCACCATGTCATGTCAACGTAGCAATACTAGAGTAATTGGATGATTTGTTATTGCGTTTTCCGACTTTCGGTTCGCTTGGGTCTTGTTTTGATTTACAGTTGAAATAGGTACCTACGCGAGTGGATTTTTTTCGGATTATATTGATGTGGTGATGAGCATTACATATCTAAAGCCTTCTTTTTATCTTTATTTATGATCCTTTCTGTCAGTGACTGTATCTACAGACGCTCCGATTTGGTTGGTGCCAACCATCCGACCACGACCAAATCGGAAAGTGTAGAGAGCGGTCGGTCCGACATAATTATTATTAATATTGGTTTGACGTGGTCGGATGCGCCGGCGATACCGACCAAACCAACTTCCTATCCGATCCAACCAAATTGGAACGTCTGGAAGCTTTGTTCCGACCAAATCGGCTCATTCCATAGAGTAATATAGGTAATTGGCTCATTCACATTCGCAACGCCGCCGGTGTAGGACGTCAACATGAACGCCGAGGGATTTACGGTCACCGAACGTGACATATTAATAAAATTGCTGGAACTATATAAAGACTTTCCCTGTTTGTGGGACTTAAGTAACAAAGATTACGCAAATAGAGATGCCAGAAATCAAGCGTATTTTATTATGTTAGAAGTATTAAAAAAAATTGACAGTGCGGCTACATTAAAAACCTTAAAAAATAAGTTGTAAGAGCCGCATATGACTGTAATTTTCTCTATTTCTATAGTAGAATTTAGCCCATTCTCTTCGTACTATGGTCAACTGACATATTACTCTATGGTCAACTGACAGCTGGAAGGCCAACCGTCGGACAATCTGTAGCAATGTTGGAATGGTTGCCTTGTCGGTTCCGATATGGTTGGCACCAACCAAATCGGAGCGTCTGTAGATGCTTTAACTATCTTATAAAAAAGATTATAGGGTCTTGTCATACGCTAGAAAAAGCAGACACGTAAATATAAAAAAATAACAAATTCCTACCGTTTGTCGTATATTGATTTTTCTGTACTCCTTGGAATATTAATTAAAAATAAAGGCGATGAAATTTTAGAAATTACAACGTAACAGTTGCTATTTAATAACAATATTATAATATTATATTAGGGGTATTGCCATCGACAAATCACGTATCTACGTACGTACGTGTGCGTGTGCGCGAGGAACATTGCTACGCGTACGCACACAAAAATACACATTGAGAGCATTGAGTTGTATTTGGTTCACAATCGAGAGCGTTGGCCCAGCAAATGATCGTCGATGTTTGTCGCCACTAAGGCGATTATTAATTAATATCTACAATGACTGCCGATCATATGTACATTTAGGCCGTCTGTATATAATAATACTTATAACTAATAAACTATCGTGATTGCCTCTACTCGCCCAACACTGCCGATTGTGAAGACCTATCAGATACTATTTATGTTTGTGCGACGAAGAGCTCACTCTTGTGTATACGCAAATTAAGTATACGTTTTGAAGTAAAGCCGATAATGTTGCAAATGAAGTTATCGCACTGATGAGAGCTTTAAATATTATTCATTTGATGTGGAACGTCTGCCGAGCTACGGGCTCACGTCGCGATTCAATTTGCGAACTACAGTCGCGGTGTCGGCTGATGTAATGATTTCCCTATTTGTTTTTACTTCCCGATGCGACATGCAATAATTTAAAGGAATATCGAACTTTCATATTTTGCCCAATTTATGTGTTTTTGCTTAAATCTACAGCATGTCGCGAGGCGTATTCTAACCTTAAATTTTTAATTTCAAAAGAGATTTGAAACGAGAGAGCGTACCTATAGATTCATGCTAAAAACTTAAAAACATGACGTCTAAAATGTCTTGCAAGTTCCGTCTAATTATTTTTTTATGAAAGTAACAACTTCCATATTTTGTTCTGCATCTAACAATCATGATGAAACGTCTTACTTCCAGGAAATAAAATTCTATTAAGACAGTCTGCGATATAATTTAACGAGCCTGTAATATGAAGTAGGAACTGACTGAGTACTGGGGAATGACTCCTAGCAGCTTGTGTTGTAATATTATTATGTCGTCTGGTTAAGTGGTTTGTGTGTTATTATGACAAGTAGAGATTGTTCTTGGATTTAAGGATACCGTTTACCTTTGTATAAAATCAGCCACCATTCGTTATTAAGGACTTAATTCAATCACATTGAATGAAATTTTGTATATAAAATATAGAACTTATATAAAAGAAAGTCGTGGTAGTTACTCCACTTATAACTCAAGAACGGCTGAACCGATTTAGCTGAAAATTGGCAGGAAGGTAGTTTAGAGCCAGGAGAAGGACATAGGATACTGGTAGATACATAAATATGCACCACGGGCGAAGCCGGGGCGGACCACTAGTTTATGACAAAACACAAATGCCCACAAGTGGACAATGCCACAAATAAGAACAAGTCTTCAATTTGAAGTTCATTCGACTTTAAAAACTCAAGTAATATTTCCGTCTAAATTTCGCTGTGCTGAATAAACAATAAACAAAACTTTCAGCACGGAAATAGGGAATTCAGCAAAAATATGTTATGCGAGTTTCAGCGCTTTTGGCAGCCATCTTGGCCGAGTCGCCCCCCGATATGTCAGACTCTGATGTCATTCATATCTTGTGTGGCAAAAAATATAACTATGTGCATTGCATGTACAAAAATGTAAAAAAATAATACTTCCAGACGAATTTGATATTTTACTGTTGTGCGGCTATTAAATGGGCTTGGTAAATATTAACGTGAATTTTGAAATTTTGCCCATTTATGACGTCATTTGTCTTCATAATATAAGTAGACCGTTAAGATTGCTCCAAAAATAGGTAGGTACATACATAACATTTATAACATATTTTTGTGACGCCTAAAACGACTGTAATTGACACTTAATGGCGTGTCATAGTCGCCTCAAATCGATAAGTCATGGAGAAAAATCATCAATCTCACTTTGTCCAAGTTACGGTGGCAAATGGGAAAGTTTTGCAGACGTTTACCCCCTGCACTGATCCGGAGCAATGCTCGAAGATAAAGCTACAATTTGTAATACACTTTGAAGAGTTTGAACAGTGGGTATAACAGAAGGGCAGAAATGTAGGGAATGGTAGTGGTGTGTTGGTTCTTGTTAGTAGCTAACAAAATTATCAGCATTTATATGTTTCGTGAGTCTCATGTGGTTTTAAAAAGCTTTTGTGTTTGTACACAGCCGCTATAGCGTAAAAGATCTCTGATTCATAATTTACAACACACGCTACAACACATATTAAATTCGTTCATAAAATGAAACCCGGCGGTCAATACTAAATCTAAAGTTTTTATTGTACTTCTGTAAATCTATTTATTTATTTATTTATTTGAAAACTACACAGCTTACAGTAATAATATCTATGATACAATACGCCAATTACGAGTTTTACAATTATTATCAATTATATGTATATTTAAAACAGTAACTAGGTACTAGTATTAATTATGTTCTGCGTTATGTTTCAGAAGGAAATCGGTTGGCTAAACATAATATTATTGTCGAGTGCAGTAGAGTGAATGACTAAAGTATACACTTTAGTTATATATTTTTCATTTTACTTACATATGCAATCTTAATATATATAAATCTCGTGTCACAATGTTTGTCCTCAATGGACTCCTAAATCACTTAACTGATTATAATAAAATTTGCACACCATGTGCAGTTCGATCCAACTTGAGAGATAGGATAGTTAAAACATGTAGGTACCACGGGCGAAGCCGGGGCACTAGTTATAATATACGCGATTGTAATAAACACATGTTGTTATAATTATTATTGTTACGAGCTTTTCATTCACAGCTTTGCCCGCGTAGTCAAAGGAAACCCGCGTAGATGCCGTTCGCGTAGAATTTTCGGGATAAAAACTATCCTATGTGTTAATCCACGTTACCTTTAAATTTCATGACAATCAGTTCCGGATTTTTTGCGTGAAGTACTAACAAACATAAAAACTTATTATATTTGTAGGATAATAGTATTTTAGTACTTACACGTCTTAGATCTTTACAACCTCCACTAACAAAATACTAAATAACTGCAAATATATCGCTTTCATGAACGTAAAACTCCATTTATGACGCAGCGCGCACACGGCTACGTGCCGCATACCGAGTGCACACAACTCGAAAGTTGGTAACTTACAATAACAAGAAATCAGGATTTTTCCGCGACCCACAACCTTACTAAGAGCGGGGGCACACGATGCGTTGCGGCGGCGGTGCGGCGCCGGAGCGGTGTCGCTGCGTCGTCTTACATAGAAATATCTGTGGCATGTCACACGATGCGCTCCGGCGCCGCACCGGACTTGTAACCACCAAGACGAGGCGGGGAGGGGTGAATGCGGTGCGACGTCGGAGCGGCACCGCTCAGTTGTTTTGCGTCACAAGGAAGGACACGCTGTGCAACGCTGCTACGACGCCGCTGCGACATAAAAACGTTACGGCGCCGCACCGCTCGTGTGCCCACTGACACGGTGAAATCTTAGCGGTGCGGCGCCGCAACGCATCGTGTGCCCGCGCCCTAACTTAACTTTCTGCTGCGTATTAATTAACGGGAAATAAACATCGCAATCTTTCATAATTGCCAGCAATTACTCACGAGTAAAGCTCGACTCTTATTTCTTATTTTGGCCCGACTTCCTCAGAACATGTCAAAACAAAACACTTTCTTAGCTGTTATATTTATTTATTAAAGCTCTAGTTTGATAGAGCGCGATGATGATTCGGGATATAATATTATATTGTACTAGCTTTCCACCCGCGGCTTCGCCCGCTTAGTTTAAAACATAGTAAATTATATACTTAAACCTTCCTCTTGAATCAATCTATCTATTAAAAAAAAACTGCATCAAAATCCATTGCGTAGTTTTAAAGATTTAAGCATACATAGGGAAATAGGGACAGAGAAAGCGACTTTGTTTTATACTATGTAGTGATGTGAAGATACGATCCGTTTAAAGTTAAGTGATAAGAAAATCACTACTGCACACACTATCCTATCATATTTCTTATTCATATTTTTAAAGTGGTATGTGTAACTCCTGAAAAATTTAATATGATACCGTCAGAATATCGTGCCATACAAAGGATGTCTTCTTTAACAAAACCTACATACAGATTGATGACATTAATATAGTATAGTACATCCCGCTATAAGACGCGCGCCTTAATCCGACGAAAGTTTCGTCTGAAATTATTTTATATGGCGGAGTGGATGTGAGGCGGCATCTATTACTTGTATAGCTTTGGATTCGAAGACGTGTCTATCTCTTATGTTATTACGACGCTGCGAAAACAAAAAGTAAGTTTTTGATTTATATACATTTCTTTTATGTCATGCTTTTATAATGTTTTCAATGTTGGAATAAAATATAACCTATTTTGCAATACTGTATTATACTGGTTCTTCTCCATAGAGAAACTACTATTCAAATCGATAAATATTTTTCTGAATGTATTCAGGTTCCACCTCGTAATCGATTTTTTGATGTGACAACGTCTTATAATTCGATAGAGCCGGCTGCACGCATGAAAAAACATGACTCATGCGGCGTTACCTCGCTCTGAGGCGTTCCATGTAAGGCTTGAAGTGCAAGCGAGAGCGCGGAAAGAGCGACAAAGAAGCACAATCGGACGTTGTCACGTTCAACTATCGTCAGTAAAACCGACTTTACAGACAACCAATTTTTTTTACTAAAACTAATGAAATGATTGTATTGTTACCGTACCTTGATAGGTGAAAAAGTTTGAATTAAATCTATCCGTTTAAAGTGGGTGAAAATTAAGAGTCAATCACAAACAAATATGCAGGAAAATAAATACGAGTTACAAATGGTAAAATATATCCTTTGAATCAACGTGAAACTGAGAAACGGGAAACAAGTGACTCAAAAGAAATTTTGCTAAACTGCAGATCGCATTTACATCGAACGAGTAACGCAGGCTGGAGCGAATATACAAATCTGAATTACAAATCTGCTCTGTAAAGGCGCTTGCACACTGGGCTTAACTGTTTTTGTCGTCTTTTTTTTAATCAGAAATTGAATATTATGTTTAGAATGGTTTATTAATAAAATCCATTAATAAAATTACTCGTATCGGTCATTGTTGTTACAAATATGTAATTGTAATTGAAAAAAGTTAAACAAATGTGCAATTCTAATAAAACGAAATAACATATTATTCAATGCCGTCGTTACTAGGTTATACGTTTTTTAATTTTGTTGAACTGTCAAATGTTGCCTATTAAAATGGCTTTAATAAACATATAAATTAGTTGAATATCGCAGAAACAAAATCGGTAACGATAAACGATTCCGATTCTCTTTTGTTTGATAGCACCAGCGTATTTAAATTTTGTCTACACAATTAACTACATATTTGAAGGCTGTTTACTATTTTTGAAGCTGTTGCATAGCTTCTATCGCGGGCGTTGAGCGCGGGGACCGAATCCAGAAATTCCGTAACGAAAAATACCTCACGCTCCCCACTCAGACGGCACGCTTTACCGCGGCAGTCCCCGAGTGCCACACGTCTTTTTTTAATAATTATACAAAACATATAATTTGAGGTAATAGTAATAGTGGTGTAGGACATATTATTATTTTACGTTTACATGTATAAATTTTAATCTATGTAGATTGTAGGTAAACGCCGACGTGTATATTTTAAAATTCTGCTTCAAGTGAACCATCATAATATTATTTTAGAAAGTGCTTAATCGGCATGAATCATAAAATGTTTAATGTTATTCCTCTATTGGAATGAAGATAGAGCAATGACCGTTGTAGAGCAGCGCGCGGTGTGTCTCCACCCTTTTCTGAATCAACGCTCGCTCATGTCGACACGTCACGTCACGGCCACGTCACGGTCACGTCACGGTCACGTAACGAGACACGCCATGACTGTACTGCGAGCAATTTATGTCCATTTCACTTTGTTTTAATTGTATTGAGTAACGGATTGCAGTTGCGTTTTATAATGCCTGCTATTTGTAACGCTTTATAATGTGTTGTAGTTCATTATTTATGTAAATGAATAAATAACTTGATGTTCTCATAGAATTTCAGTTTTTCAGTCTCTATATAATAAACATGACTCTATATTTTAATTACTTTGTTAAAAAAACAATTAAGTAAAGTTTGAATTGAACTCTTAGGTAGGTACATTATGAATTTGATATACGATTTCGGCGTTTGAGGGTAACAGATACATAGAACCGCATAGTCTACGATTCTTTTGTCTTCCAATTCATTCATTTATTATTTTTATAATATAAATACTTTATTTAAAAAAGAAACTGTCAGTAATCTAATCTTTACTAATATTATAAAGCTGAAGAGTTTGTTCGTTTATTTGAACGCGCTAATCTCAGGAACTACTGGTCTAATTTGAAAAATTATTTCGGTGTTAGATAGTCCATTCATCGAGGAAGGCTATAATATAATATTATTATCACGCTAAGACCAACAGGAGCGGAGCCACCGGAGTGAAATCGCGGAGCGCAGCTAGTCTTAAATAAAATTAAAATAACGCTATTTTAATCTTTAAACCAAATATCAGACAGTGAATAAATATAGATTTTGAACCCTTAATATAATTGGTAAATAAAGAAAAGATTTCTAAATAAAAATGGCTATGAATCTAATCACTAAATGAAATTGAATAACAAAATTGAAAGCAAATATTGAATTGATCTACATTAATCAATAAAAGCAAAAGCCGAGACATTTCATAATAAATATTAAACGAGAAAATGTATTCAAAGAGGTTCAGCAAAATTAAAAACGTCGCGCAAACTCCATTTGAGGCGACAAACAGACAAACAGTTTGCTCAGTCGTGTGGTCGCGGCCCTAATTAATATCTGTAAACATACCTTCGTAAGATGAGGGATTCCCTTTATATTTTTACGGGAACACGCTTTCCTGTGTTACAAATGTGGGTGGATTTTTTAATGACGTGATATTATACTGTATAAAGATTATTAAAAACGTTGGAGTTTGTAGGTTTGTGTTATTTATTATTTAAAGCACTCAAAAATTTTAAATTAAAGTATTTATTTATTTATTTATTTATTTTATACTTTATTGCACACACATAAGAAAGTACAAATACAGAAAGAACATAAAATAGAGAAAGATATGTACAAACGGCGGCCTTATCGCTAGGTAGCGATCTCTTCCAGGCTACCATATGTATATGCGTAGGAGAAAGTATCGTGGTAACTGGTTAATAAATAGAGAAGTACTGAATTATTTTTCAATGATTAGGATTATTTATATATTTTTTTATTCCTTGTATTGGGGTGAAGCAAGATTTGAACCATCCATCATCAGATCACTTAAATGCATTTAATACAGGATCCGCAGTTTTGGATAATTGGATGAGCATTCTTAAAGGACTAATATTTACACATATTAGTTGATTCCTAGATATTAATATGCACGTTTCAAAACCGCAACAGTACACGCTGCTTATTAATAAACTCAATATATCGGCAACCCCAGAGGCAGTAATGATCGGCGGTCATTCATCCCATAATGTGGCGGCTCCGGCATTAATCACGGCTTTATTAGATAACTATTGCCATTACGTGATAATGTTCGGGGCCACGCGTGTGAGACGGCCACGAGTAATTAGCTCGTACTTGGCGGGCCGGTGCATGGCGCTTGGCGGGCCGGTGGATGGCACTTGGCGGGCCGGTCGACAGCACACGTACCTGCGGTGGTATTGTTTATAGTATTATGATAAAATAAATAAATAAATAATAAAAATCATTTATTGAGTACCAATACAGTGACATAAAATAATACAAACTCGACGATCGACGATAGATTACTAAAAACGAATAACATAATAATAAAATGTTGTTTTAAGCACTTCGGACAATTCAGAGGTAAACGGATACTTGTTAAGTTTGAATCAGCGATTGTTTGATTAATACGAGACATACATTTTTTATACGAGACATAGGTACATACATTTTTCCATTTAACCATACATAGCTTTGCTAGGTAACTAATTTCTGTAATATTTTGATAGTCTTGTTACTTTTACAGAAATTCGCTGTAAGTTTTGAATACAGATTTGATTAAAATACTTCATTTCTATTTTTACCTGAAAGGCGAACCATGTTGTTTCGATAGATTTCGTTGAGTGAAATTCTCATGAATGGCTGCTTTGGATTTCCAAAGTTATAAAAGCGAAACCGAGTCGATAACTAAAGGTTTAATTAAACGAAATTTCATGAATGAATTCAAAAACATTGAACGAATTAATATTGAATGAATAAATATTATAATCTTTAGTGTTGAATGTTTTGTAGAAAGCAGATTCGGTTTCCAAATGTGATTGTAATAGACGTCTCTAAGGAGCAGGCAGAGATTTGTGATCAATCATCATCTACTTTCTTGTAAAGATATTAATCAGCGAAGCAGGTATGAGCCGGCCCCCGCTCCACGAGGGGTCAGAGAACTGCATATTTGGTATTAATATTCATGCCAAATAAAAATAATAAAATCTCTTATTCAAATTGCGAATAGCGCAGAATTTTTATAAATTTAAAGTGAAAATTAGTCAGATAAAATGGTTTGAGATCTATTGTTGTGAGTGAAAAAATATTGCGTTCGCGATGAAAAAGTTTAAAAATGGTTTGTCGAAAATTGTGCATGGAAAATAGTTTGTTATGAAATTAAAAGTGGTGGCGCATGAAAATTTGACGAATTTGTTTTTGGAAATGCTATATTTTTTATCATATTATATTTCAATTTCATTCAAATAGGTATTACCAGAATCACAGAAATATAGTATACTCATTCGATATTATGTAATAGTGACGTTCATTAAGCAATAATATAAATGTTCCATTTCAAGAAATCTAATCTAATAGGATCTAGGATGTATGGATGTATGGATGTATGGATGTTTGTTACTCTTTCACGTAAAAACTACTGAACCGATTACAATGAAATTTAGCACACATATAGAGGGTAACTTGGATTAGCATATAGGATAGTTTTTATCCCGGAAATCCCACGGGAACGGGAACTTTGCGGGTTTTCCTTTGCAAACGTGGGCGAAGCCGCGGGCGGAAATCTAGTCTAGTCTAGTCTAGTCTAGTATATTATAAAGGCGAAAGTTTGTAAGGATGTATGGATGTATGGATGTATGGATGTTTGTTACTCTTTCACGTAAAAACTACTGAACCGATTACAATGAAATTTAGCACACATATAGAGGGTAACTTGGATTAGCATATAGGATAGTTTTTATCCCGGAAATCCCACGGGAACGGGAACTATGCGGGTTTTCCTTTGCAAACGCGGGCGAAGCCGCGGGCGGAAATCTAGTAGTAACTAGACTTATAAATCGGTATTGAGAAAATATTATTAACTATCCTATATTTATTCGATAAGATACATGATAAGACACATACACATCTTTCTTCATATTCTTCCGTCAGCATCTGCAATAAGTATCACATTTAAATATAATTAAAATGAACCATTATCAAAGACTGAATATAGCCAAATTAGATTGTATGTGTCCGGTATGCGCGGGAATGGGAATGCAATAACGCTGTGGTGTGGATACCGACATCCGACAACTTTCTATTAAAGCTTACTGATATTCTAGGTATGTACCTAATTATATTTAACAATGTGTACACTAATTAATGTACTCCAAAATAGTTTCTTCACACTAATATTTTATGGATTCGATTTATAAATCTTGAAAGCACACTAAAACCAAAAAGCCGTCATGAAACTTTTATTAGGTACCTATATGTGTTTTTGTATAACTACATTGTCAGATTATTCTAAACTCTGTACATAATTTACGCTTCTATTGCGTATAATAATTAATAATTACGATTTTTTAGTTTCTTAATTATTAATATTTACATTATGTAAACAATTTTAATATATAGCCAGTTTGGTCAGTATCAATGTTTTCACTATTCCTATTTATTCAGACAGTAACCAAAATGAATGGGACTATAAAACGTATTAAATATCTATTCTCCAACTGAAATAATAATACAAATACGAATATAGGACATTCAATTATTGTAATGTGTTTTTGTACACGTACTTCTAATAAAATATATCCTCGTATTAAACTCATCACCTGCACAAGTAACGTGATATTTCAAATACATCGATATATTTTATGAAGAAGAACATCTAAATATGAATTACTTTCTCCTCATTTGAGCACTGTAATCGAACGAATTCAAACACACGTAGCATATTTGAATAAATTCAATAAACAGAACACTCAATTTTTTATTTGTTTGCCTCCACATATCGGTTCAAACAGGTTTTACAGGGCAAACGTGCGCGAACATAACTAGGCTACGAGACTTTCATCCCTCTACTTTTACTGCGAACCGAATTACGTGAGCGGTGTACATTGCGCGGTGGGAACTCGCTAATTAAAAGTTGAAGTAACTGAATCAGCAATGTATGTGCGGCTACGAGATGAGTCTGCTAGGCTGATGTACTGGGTTAGTTCGCGTTTAGAGCTCATTACGGCTCCCGGCAGCCAATCAGAAAGGCAAACAGTCGTATGAGCTACTGTGTAAATGACAAGTTGAATTTAAAGGTATTCATTAGCTGACCAGTGCAGGTCGTGTTTGCAGCCTGATTTGAATTAGTTGTTTTTAACCTGATTTAGTCCGACTCGACCTGGCCTGTGCGGTGTGCAGTCAGCAGTAGTGCATTTACTTTGCTTAATTCACATAGTTTCATGTTAGATATCGGTTTTTTGGATGTGGATGATACTTTTGTATTCAGATAAAGTATATCTATACTTCTATACTAATATTATTATAAACCTGAAGAGTTTGTTTGTTTGAACGCGCTAATCTCAGGAACTACTTATCCGATTAAAAAAATTCTTTCGGTGTTAGATAGCCTTACATTGAGGAAGGCTCTAGGCTATCAGCACGCTAAGACCAACAGGAGAGGAGCCATGCGGGCGAAACCGGGAAACGCAGCTAGTAAATGGTAAAAACTAAAAATAATGTATAAAAGTAATTGTAACAAAGTAATTCATATTTTTCAAATAGGCACCTATCGATGTTTTTAATTATTATATGGATGCGTTTTAAATAAAATTATTTCAGAATACAGCAATAGCATCTAAATAATTTAATACTAGCTTTCCGCCCGCGGCTTCGCCCGCGTTTTCAAAGAAAAACCCGTTCCCGTAGGATTTCCGGGATAAAACCTATCCTATGTCCTTTCTCGGGTATCAAAATATCTCTATACCAAATTTCATGCAAATTGGTTCAGTAGTTAAGGCGTGATTGAGTAACAGACAGACAGAGTTACTTTCGCATTTATAATGGATTTGTAGATGTTTGATCAAATAATATGAACTTTTGCTCTATGTTAGATTTATAACACACTCTCATATCTACACGAATATCACTGATCGAACAAGCAGGTCTGCAGAATTGTGTAGTGTCGGACGGATGGACAGACAATCCTGTTCACATTAATAGATCGAGTGGTGCTCAGATTGTTTCGTCTCCTCGTTACATTGTGGGGGTACAAGGGTCCTGACGCCTGTAGCACAGAGAGCATCTATTACAGTAGTTTGAATTCCTTCGATGTGTATTAATATTGTAAAATAATTTTATTTTATGGATGCAAAAATGTATGTGTTTGCATTGAATATTCACATCTATACAACATCAACAAGGCAATTTTTTTGGTTCTGTATCTTTCTGTGTAAATTAATGTACAATTATTGAATAAATTAATACCTATGTCACACCCCGGACACTCCATACAAAATTATCGTTTTGACAGTCACACTGTAGAGACTGCAAATGTGTGCGTTAACGGTTTATGGTTGGCACATTTTTGATTAGCGTAAAAAAATTCGCGTTTTTCTGATGAAATAATCCGTAAACAGCACAATATCTAACCATTTTCTACGAAAAACGATAATCACAAATCCAGAATAATAAAATTACTTTAAGTCAATTTGATTACTTAATGTTGTCAATCTTCGTTGCGTATCGTCCCTGTAGAAAAATATGGACCATTTTTAGACTGATCGTGCGGGGGAGGTAACTGTTTAATTTTGGCGGGAGGCGGACAGTGTCCGTTCTGTAGCGTTTAGATACTATTATGTATTCTGTGCCTATGTATAAAATATTTAATAAGTTTTTTAGTTGTGTTATTTAGTTGATAAATCAATTCTCCTGAAATGTACTTCATGTTTTAAGACTGTGTTTGTTTGTGACTTGTGTGTGTATTTAAAAACAGTGTAATAAATCAAATAATCTATCAAGTGTTTTATTGATCATTTTAATTAGTACTTAAATTATAGTATATCCAGGAGCCATCGTGACGCATTTGTGTCGAAGCATGATTGAATATCGATAAAAACTGTAAGTACTATGGAAGAAGAGCGATTTTGGCGTGGCATGATTGCGTGGCAGTTGAACTGATCCTAAGTATCTACTGTTTTATTGTTATCATTAAATAACGGTAATGTGATAGCAATAAAACCACTGAAACCGCAAGGTATGCTTTTTATAACAATAAAGGTGGGCGTACACTAGCTATCGACAATAAATAATAATGATAAATTGTGGCATTAACTTTATATTAGACCCGAGAGCTGAATAATTTCTGAAAAAAAAATTGAAACATCAATCAAAAATATCGTAAATTATGTAAAAGCATAACATAAGCATAGGTGAAATAATTCTTACAAAAACTATTACTGCAAATCTGCTTTGATCGATTATAGCCAAAATATAGTTCGCAACTGGTCAAAACGGACGCGCGCTATTCTGTAATCACCTTAAAGGGAAAGGCTTTAACTTAAGGCTCAGCCACATCACCTCGCCGCTTTAGGTCAGTTATATTTAGTACAGGTAGGAAAGAACAGCTTCAAATTTTGAGTTTATTTTTTGTCTATTATCTCTAAAATTTAAATTAATCCCTAATTCCCCTGGTCATCACGCGTTAACGACTGGACCGATTACGATATTTCTTTTATTGCTCTTATGAAAAAATCTTATTAAAAAGAAAAATTCACGTGATTGACATTTAACGCGAAGACAGGACAACGTCTGTCGGGTCTAGTTATTATTATAAAATATGTACAGCCATGTCCATTAATGCAAATTTAAATTTGCTCTGTTGAGCAAAGAAAACTGTAAAACAAGACAATATTATAACTTCCATGCATTACCTATACCGTATTTTTAGAAATAATACATTTCCCATTAATTTATAGTGGTTATAATATTATAGTGCAACAATTCTGATGCGAAAAAGTTAGTAGTGGTTAGTACTATGACAATATTGTGCATCATGAAACAATAATATCCCACGCCATGCCCCGCTGTGTGACGTTGTGTCGCAGCCCTTACGCGGCGCGGGTCTCCGGGGGGAGGAGGGGGAGGAGCCCGTCTCACGGCGACGCACGGCTCACTAACGACCGTTTTTATTTCACTTCCTACCTCTGTTTTTGTGCACACAATTTATTCCTCTTCTAAGATAATCGCCTTTGTCCAGTGAATTCCGTCTTGAAAGTAGTAAAGAAGTTTGCTTAAGATAATATCGCTTAGTCTCCGAGAGATAGCGACTAATTCTACCAGTTAATTACTATAAATTTAAATGTAGGACAATAGACATGACTTCTGGTTTATTAAAAAAAAAGACGGGTTACACTCCGGGAGTGCCGGCAGAAGTGAAAACTTGATTATTAACGTTCAGCATGTTTGATATTTTGGAATGGTATCCGTCTTACGCATGGAATATAAGGGCTTAAAAAAAAAACATCCGTCCGACGGGCACGGAGGTGTAGCTTGAAGGCATAGCATGCAATAACTTTACCGCGGCAGTCCCCGAGTGCCACACGTCTTCTTTTAATATAAAACTAAACCACCTTAAAATTATCTGAACTGGACAAAATTTAAATGACACCAAAGAGAGAATAATCAAAATCGCTTCACTCAGTCGAAAGTTCTGAGGTAAAAAAAAACACAGTAGTATTGAAAACCTCCTCTTGAAGTCTGTCAAAAAATAAATGATGAAAATACGCAGACAAAACATATTATATCATTAGTCAGAATATTGAAGCAAGTGAGAAACTAACTATGTAATCCCGTACAAAAAGATTTCCTTTAGTCAGATAGAACTTACCGACCTTAGACCTAGACTATGAAATCTTCAGATTCATTAATTTCACGACTTCATCAATATTAAGTGACGAAAACTTAATTACTATTATAAATGGATTTTGCTAACCTTGAGCGACATAATCAGCGACTCAAGTCACTGTGCCCATTATTTCGCAATTAGTCGAATTGTATTTAAGTGTTCGAGCATTATAAGATTATTTTTCACCAACCCGAGCCTACTTCGTTGGACGATAATTATTTTGCTGGTGCAATTATGATATTATTTATAAAAGCAAAAATACTTAATAAAAAGGTTTGGGTTGGGCTGACTGGTTGTTTGGTTTTACTAGTTCTACGAAAGGCTCTAGTTGTAGGCTCGGGTTGGTGAAAAATAATATTATAATGCTCGAACACCAAGCCCAAGAAAACAAACAAAATCACATCTCACCAGCTTTACTTCCACTTGATTGACATAAACTATGATTTTACTCTGAATTTGTTCAATCTTTTCTTTTACCATATGCTGGCCACATAACGCCCAACAATTTATGTCCGAAGAAAATTGTTCAACTAATTCATAATTAATATGCAAAAAAAAACTACTTCAAATAACCATGACCTTGCACTAATGTGTATTGCTAAGCGAACTAGCCTCGCCCTGCGGCTCTGCTTGGATTATGCCACGATTTAACTAAAGCCATGTGGTCGAACTTGTTACTGAACTATTTTAATTGACTCAGCCGTGGTCACAGGTTCGATGCGAAGTCTTCCAAACTTCTCGAATTAGCGTATAAGCAGAATCAAACCAATTAAATAGTTTCCCCTTCATTATTAATTTTATGATTAATATATGTATTGAAATTATTTTCGAACTTTACGGAGAATTATTGAATTTTCAACTATGCCTTAATTAATATTAAATTTGTTAATAACATTAATTTAAGATAAATCATCATTATATTTTGAAAACCTAAAACACCTGCCTATAATATACCTACTTACAAAGCTTAAGATAATAGCTGTTCAAGTTATTTATTTATTATGATAGAGTTTCAGTATGTGGAATGTAGTTTAGTTTTATTTAATGCTCTTCAAAATTATTATTATTTAAATAAACATGACTACCAACTACTTCGACTAATAAACATGCTACACTATCCATAATGTCGAGAATATTAATAGTGATAGAATTGATTATATTATATTTAAGACACACAGCACTGTATAACAAATCTCTACATCTCTGAATTTGCACTACTACTACACGTGCTACACGACTCTACCGCTACGAGACGACTCTAAACCAAACTGGGGCGCGTTATTACGGCTCCAACAAAGATTTTCTAATAATAATTAAGCGGCGCACAAGCATATTGCAAGGCATTATCCGTACACTAAAGCCTACACAATTTCATATGTAAACGAACCTGCATACTATGCTCAAACTATATACGAAATAATGCAATGCTACGTAATGAGCGTAGAGGCCCGCTACGAAGCTACGGAGCGCTACGCCAGTCGCGTTCGAGACGGCGTGCCGGGCACACGTTGTCATGTCGCTACGGGTAACATAGATACGCACGTATTTGGGGAATACTCTTCGTGAATTAAGTGTTGTGTAACTCTAGTGTTGTGCTCATTCATCGATAACTATTGAGTAAAGTTGAGTATTATAAATGATCAAGATGAAAAGGATTTGTCATCTCATCTTTCGATTGCTGTTTTTACTTGACGGTGAGTAAATTAAGGAAATGAGCCTCAATAAAAATTGGTGGATGTTTATTTCGGTCGGTTATGAGGATTATGTGGCAATTAAGTTAAATGACTTGAAAGTCGCTCGGCGCCAAATAAAGCGAGAGGATATTGAATTTTTTCTGTGGAAAAAGTTGGCACATTTTTTTATAAAAGTTTTGCCTTAATTAATATTTAGCTAAATTACTAGTTAAGAAACTAAAATTAAAAATTAGAATATATATTCAACATCAAACAGCAATTTGATATTTCATAAGGTAATTGAATGTCGAAGGTTTTTGTGTACCTTTCAGTAGGGAGGAAAATGATTTACTCGTATATTATTATCAAATGTTCGAATCTTTGTTACTCTTATTTACGAAATGTATTTACGCGTGAAGTGTTGTACATCAATTTCCAATTAACTATGCGTGTCAATTCTGCAATAAAGAGCGTGTGAGTGATTTAAAATTAAATTTTGAGTAGTAATGAGTCCTCGTTACAATTAACAAGTGCAGCAAAAATTGTCGACGGTAAATGGAATAAGTTTGATCAATTCCCGGATCAATTTGATTTCAATTTACTTGTATTGTTAGCGTTGCTCTACAATGCACTAACTATGTAATACTATTATCGGAACTTCTACTGTACATTAGCTATTCAATTTACTCTCCAATCTATTATATAAAGGATGTATATCTTCTTCTTCTTCTTATATATAAAATTCTCGTGTCACAATGTTAGTCTGCATACTCCTCCGAAACGGGTGGACCGATTCTCATGAAATTTTCTGTGCATATCGGGTAAGTCTGAGAATCGTCCAACATCTATTTTTCATATGTACCACGGGCGAAGCCGGGGCGTACCGCTAGTATTAATATATTATTATACTACTAGCTTCCTACCAGAGGCTTCCCCCGCTCTGTCTAAAACCTAATAAATTCTATATCTTGAATCAATCAATATATTAAAAAAAAAACCGCATTATAGCATACATAAGCATACATAGCTTTAGTTTTGCTATATATACTACTAGAGGTCCGCCCCGGCTTCGCCCGTGGTACATATTTCGCAATAAAAGGTAGCCTATGTCCTTTCTCGGGTATCAAAATATCTCCATACCAAATTTCATGCAAATTGGTTCAGTAGTTTAGGCGTGATTGAGTAACAGACAGACAGACAGAGTTACTTTCGCATTTATAATATTAAGTATAGTATGGATGTAGTGATAACATAATTTATATAGTGAAAGGTAATTAAATACCTAATTTTTGTTGTTATTTTTGTAATGTTCAGTGAGTTTCGCAAGTCTAGAGATAATTGTTGAAAATAAATTAATTTACCGGCGTATGCTGAGTTAGCAAAATACTAATGAAATACTTTAAACGCAACTGTGTTTAACAGGCTGCCGTCTACTGGGAAATAATATTCGTATCATAATTTAAATTTAATAATAGTTAGCACTGTAACCAAGTTCTTTTGGAATGACTTTAATTGCACTGTATATTATTTTATTTTTTAATTGTATGTTTTTTTTTTAATATACTGCTTTATGTTTTAACTGTATTGCGATTGTCCTTGGATAAAACTTATTTGTCGAATCCATACTAATATTATAGTTAAATGCGAAAGTAACTCTGTCTGTCTGTTACTCAATCACGCCTTAACTACTGAACCAATTTGCACGAAATTTGGTATAGAGATATTTTGATACCCGAGAAAGGACAAAGGATAGGTTTTATCCTGGAAATCCTACGGGAACGGGTTTTTCCTTGAAAAGGCAGGCGAAGCCGTGGGCAGAAAGCTAGTAATGTATCAAACTACCATTTTAAAAACGTATTCTAATTGCCCGTATTTGACAGTTTACGTGACATTCTAATATTATCGTGTTATACTTTATTGGACGGATAAGTTTTTACCAAGCATTGCAAAATCGGCCCTTAGTGTAAAAAATATTGCATGTCACATCATCAACTCAGTTAAAATGTTACTTGTTGGAATGGCATGCATGTATTACAAGTATAGTATATAACTATTAGTAAAACTTTCCCCTTTTATTTTTACGAAATAAAATTAAACTGAAACTCGATCGGATGGCGCTAACTCACACAATCCGCAGTATTACAATAAACACTTGTTCACTCGGAGCGAGAGGACATTTACAAATGAAATGAGTCCACTTTATGTTTTCATTTCCTCTCAACTAAACAGAACTCGTGACGAACATAATTTATTAACGATCGCTCCGAATAAAATAATTCACGAACGCGTTAAGTCTTGTCACAATGTAAACGCATTTTTATGTAAGATATTTTTATTACGAAGACAGTTATAGTCCGGGATACATCGCCCATTTTTGCAAGTGATTACTATCAAGCTAATTTTTCGTGAGTAGCTTTATTTTGATGAGATGCCCAATAATTTCATGTATGAAACTCTCGATTGTGGTAGCTACCAGAGGAAACAAGGATAAAATATTTTGATTTGATGGTTCTCAAATATTAATTACTAACTGAATGTTTTTTTTTTGTTCAATCTCAAGATAATTATCTAAATTATTCGAAAAAATATTTGTCCTACAAAATCTATGGTTTGATCAAAGAGCCCCCCTTTCCAATTTGTATCGATAACGAAGTCATCATAAATGATTACTAACAAGCTGATTTTTTTATTTTCACTTATTTAATACTTATATAATTCAACAGACATATTGTCCTACAAATTGCGTAATAAATATTTGAGAACCGTCAAATCAAAAATTTTTATCCTTGTTACCTCTGTAAGCTACCACAATCGAGAGTTTCGTACATGAAATTATTGGGCATCTCATCAAAATAAAGCTACTCACGAAAAATTAGCTTGATAGTAATCACTTGCAAAAATGGGCGATGTATCCCGGACTATTATTAGCTGCTGTTATAAATTGCTCCTTTATACCAACCATTAGTTCATATTTTTAATTATTCTTACTGACCTGATGGGGGCTGACAACGCGCGTGGGTCGACGTTGGCACGTACTTTCTTGTGATTAAAGTTATTATTTTTACGGACAGCCCTGGAAAATACATTTGTCTACGTTTTTTATTTATACTTATTTTGGTTTAAATTAAATATAGATACTATTGAGATTAAAAAAATATCTTATATATTAGCTCGCACCTAAATTAGCTGAACATGAGATCAGCGAAAACAATCGCTCTTACAAATGGATAAACTTAACGAGTATGTAGAGACAGATCTACATTTTATCTTTTGGACTTATAATCCTTTCTCAAAAGGAACGGTGCCAAAAATGTCGATAAGACGAATCATCAATCAATAGACAAGGTAGCCTCCAGGTAGTAACGTGAAACATGGCTATGAGTGACAAATGGACGAACATTTGTATCCTCCGCAAGCCTCCCGACAGAGAATATGAAAGATATTAAGTTTTTAATATAGGGAGAGACAATGGAAATGGATCTGGGATTCGAGGACTGTATGTTATATTTATCTTCTTGATTTTTTACGTTTCATGAAAAATATATGTAATCGATTTGGCATAATATATCATAATATTATACAGGGTGGGTTTTTATGGGCCCTGTAGAAAAAGTACTTAACGTACTCAATAGCAAATCTTATTGAGAGGCAAAATTGCTTTATTTTCAAAAAGAAAAAGATTGCTCATTTTTCACAATTTATTAGGTTTTGTGTCTGTTTGCAGACAGATATTTCGGTAACAATAACTTGTCTGTTATTTTTAAGCTAGCATTCAGTTAATTTTTAACACAAACATCAATTGTTGGTATATATACCAGATCTCTCATCTCATCTCAGATGGATGGGGCTCAATGTATTCGCAACGTCTCAAGTAGGAAGAGAAAACAAACTTAATTATTTTGTGTACTCGTGAGCTTCGTGTAAACGATTCTGCTTGCTAGACACAAACACGCGTCTTTCACTGGCTTGTGTCAATAGCCAGTGCCTTCTGCGAAATAAATGCATGTTTAAGTGTTAAATGTGTAGCTTATATTACTTGAAAACTTTACAATATAATGAACAAGTTAATATAATACTAGCTTCCGCCCACGACTTCGTACGTGCATACCCGTTTTTCCCTGTTCCCGCAAGCATTTCGGGAAATCCTTTCTTAGCGAATGCCTGCGTCCTAACATCTACCTGCATGCCAAATTTCAGTCCGATACGTCCAGTGGTTTGGGCTTTGAGTTTTATATATATAGACTAGCGGCCCGCCCCGGCTTCGCCCGTGGTACATATGAAAAATAGATGTTGGCCGATTCTCAGACTTACCCGATATGCACAGAAAATTTCACGAGAATCGGTCCACCCGTTTCGGAGGAGTATGCAGACTAACATTGTGACACGAGAATTTTATATATAAGATTTATTATTTGGTTAAGAACTTTGTATATCGTTTATATAGCCAGAAAGATAATATTTACATCTTTATTCTTAACAAAGTTGCTGCATTCATATCTCTTTGTAATATGAAGGAAAGAAGTCGTATTAAAGAATATAAAAACGAGAGAAGTGAGTGTAAATATAGAGGAAGAAAGTAGTTTAGTGATGAATACGATGAAAGAAGTGTGAAGAAAATAATTCATTTGCTCGTTTCAATATCTGTGGTGCTCCAGTTAACAGTAAGCACATTATACAATCCCTTGAACAACTCAGAGTCGGTTTCGAGTCCCAAAGGGCTTTACTAGTCGGGGGACTACACATTTCAATATTATTCTATTTATTACAATTTACTTGCAAATGATAAAACAACACTTCACTTTTATTAAAACAAATATTAATAATCTGGATCTGTGCTAATGAGAAAAGATTTATATGTTTGTTTCTTTGTTATGAACTCAAAAACAACTTGACCAATTTTAAAAATTATTTTGCCATTGGGAAGTTGCATCTTTACCGAGTAACATACGCTATATTTTCAGTGATATTAATATACATTTGATTAGTAATAATAATGTACACACATCCTTTAATTTATCTAACGAAATAAATAATTTGAAAACATATATCTGTGGAATTTCGAAAAAAAAAGAGAGTACATGTAGAGTTTCTAAGTATGATAAAAGTTTTATATACGAACCTTAAACCATCGTTTTCCTCATTAAATACAAACAAAATGCGGCGGGTCGTCTTGATCTAGTTTTCTTATGTCGCATAAATTCAGTAACAAGAAAGCGACATTACTCCGTTTATACAATTTTGATGCAAAAGTTACAGACTAAATAAGACGAGTATACACACTGCACCGCTCACTACGAGCTGCGGTACGGGAGATATAGTACTCCGAGTAGTTACACTGTGGCTTGCAGACAGCCCGACAGACTGAAGGAGCTATTTGTCTTACCTAATTGTAAATTTAACACTTCCTTTGCAGAAATACGTTGTTTACATTCGCAAATTGTTTTCTTCTTTATTAATTCTGTGCGGAATTACTTTCCTAATAGAAAAGTATTTCTTAACTTGGCTACAACCGCGTTGAGCAAATATCTTTTTGATTTTGGTAATTAATATTATCCTGGCTTGTCTTATATACTTACTTTTATTGAATTTTTGATTCATTGTCCCCATTTTGCGTTAACAAGTAAGAAAATTGAGTGTACGAATGGAAAACATTTGTATTTAATAAAATTTGATGCAGCATCATGTTTTATATTTTGTTCTTGTACCATAATCACTACATAGTATAAAACAAAGTCGCATTCTGTGTCCCTATGTCCCTATTTATGCTTAAATCTTTAAAACTACGCAATTGATTTTGATGCGGTTTTTTTTAAATAGATAGAGATATAGAATAGATTCAAGAGGAAGGTTTTAAAGGTTTAGGAGGAAGGAAAGCTAGTTATAGTATACAAGAATATAACTGCTGTAGTTGTACTCAACTGAATAATTGAGATGATCTCAAATCAGGGCTTGTTCGTGAGTATTGACAAATTGCAGTTCGGGTCGGAGTCCAAGACAACATGATCCCTTTTAATGTGACCGGTTTCGTTACAAGAATATAAAATGGCTTACTTCTTCTTCAAAATAATCGATTTCTGTATATTATGACAAGGGATTTTTTAATCGTAAATTGTATAAATGGATATGGTAATAAAGTATCGCGTATGAAGGTAGTAAGTGCACTTTCTATCTACAAGATAGAAATAGAATACCGTAGATAAACCATAGATTAACTAGTTAAGACGTAATTTATAAATTTAACAATTTTTGTGTAAGGCAACAAACATAAAAAAAGACGTGTGGCACTCGGGGACTGCCGTGGTAAAGCTATTGCATAGCATACCTTCAAGCCACACCTCCGTGTCCGTCGGAGTAGGGAGCTTGAGGATTTTTCGTTACGGAATTTCTCGATTCGGTCCCCGCGCTCAAGGCCCGCGATGGAAGCTATACAATAGCTTAAAAAAGTTGTTAAATTACGTCTTTTATTATGTAATAGATCATATTATGGATATATTATTGTACTAGTGGTCCGCCCCGGCTTCGCCCGTGGTACCTACATGTTTAAACTATCCTATCTCTCAAGTTGGATCGAACTGCACATGGTGTGCGAATTTTATTATAATCGGTTAAGTGGTTTAGGAGTCCATTGAGGACAAACATTGAGACACGAGATTTATATATATTAAGATGTTGGTTGTCTTATTTTAAGAGAAAAAAAAACGAGCTCCCTACTGCTTGTACGATGAAGTCTGCGAAGTACTGCGTTCTATTATCTAGAGACGGGGGAAATGGGGCGGGATGGAATTAAATGAAAACTCTTGTTTCCGAAGGCTTGCATTCTGTAGCCTTGGGAGTTGGTAAAAATACTGATTAATTATGTAAAGTATATGATATAGGTGAAAATATGTTAAGAATAACGATTGAGATTTTTAATTATTAGGACACTGTTAAGAAATGTTGTCGACATTAAAGATTTTTAGTTTGGACATTGGCATTGCTGTTACATTTTATTTATTTCGTAACCTTTATTCTAATTATATAAAGAGGAAAGATTTTTTATGTAATGAATTGGACGAAACTTTACAATTATATAGGTTATAATATATCAGAATAACACGTCATGAGCTATGAAAATATTTGATTATATTTTATGCCCACGGGTTCATCCGCGAGTAAAACCGCGCGGCACAGCTAGTCTTGTATGATGATTGTGCAATATAGAATAATCAGTTAGAAGTATATACACTACATATTAAGTGTATGATATATTATGTATGTATACTTCACCTGCTAAAATTAGTGATTCAGTGACCCGTAAAAGGTTCGTCTAAAATCAACAGCCAAGAAGCGAAGTTCATTATAAATATGATCAAACCTTAGTGTAGAGTGTAACTGTGTTCCATTTATCATTGCTTGCATGAATACCGGGGCTCCGGGGAAATCAACTAAACAGCTCAGGTATGATGTTATTGTATCAGCTCTCTAAATTCTAAAACATATTGATTCTGCGCTAGATGCTATTTTCTAGAGTTTCTAATAAAGTAATTTTGAATTATAGTTGATAGAAATTGTGTTTATGTGATGCTGAACGTTATTTAATCGTTGGATGTTATGAAGGAAGTTGTATGGGATCGAACTATTGTTTGCATAAATTATGAGAACCTTTTTATTTTTGATGTAGTGTTATAAAACATAGTATGTATGTTAAATGCTACTATAATTCAAGCCCATAAATGAAATAGGTTTAATTAATGTTATTCAATGAATATTATTTCAAACAAAATGTCTATCTGAAATATATTAAATGACTATAAGGTATAATTTTCAAATCCATTTGGATCCAATATCGGTAGCCGCTCGAGCAATTCGGTAAATACCCGTGATTCGGATTTCAATATAATATTCCGGTGCAAAGCTTGTTTTGTTCGTCCCACCAAATGAAAAAAACAACAGCTATTTGAATTACAATTTTACGAATAAGCAAATAAAGTATAGGTTTTTGCATATAATATATTCATATTATTGAATAAAATAGCATGTTAAGTACAAGCTATTTTATTCAATTTTGATATTATTTATTGATATATTTTGAAATATGGATATAAAATATCTAATATAATTTTATCTACTGAATTTTTTTACCTCCGTCCTTATAGGTTATGATTATAGAAAAACAATCAACATTAAAATTATTCATTATAGCATGAACCTATTAGCATAAATTCTGTTTTAAATGATGACCTTTCGACCTTTTCATATTTATATGAGAAATGAATTAAAAGTTTATTTGTTGAGAGTGATTCTGAATTATGTAGATAATAAATTATAAAAGGTTAACGAACAATTAGCAAAACAAAAGAATCGAGGAATAAAGTCAATATTGTATCTGAGGTCAGACATTATTTATCTGTGAACTTGAAAGAGGCAGGTCAATAAACTGATTATAAGATTTATTTCGGTTGCTACTTTACTATTCTTTCACTGTTTGCTTTTGTTATAAAAACAAGTAGCCATAGTTTATCTTAAACTAGCTTACCGCCCGCGGCTTCGCCCGCTTTGTCTAAAACAAAATAAATTATATACTAAAACCTTCCTCTTGAATCACTCTATCTATTACAAAAAACCGCATCAAAATCCGTTGCGTAGTTTTAAAGATTTAAGCATACAAAGGGACATAGGGACAGAGAAAGCGACTTTGTTTTATACTATGTAGTGATAAGATAGGAAAATTTACAGGTGCTTTTGAATGGTTTATACTCTCAAAAAAATTACATTTTTGAGACCTTAGAGGTTTTTTTTGCATTAGCACTAGGAAAATACTGATCTTAAGCATAGGTAATAAAAATATTATATACAAACACTACATCAATTTGATAAATTTTGTTGATAACATAATATTTTGATTGGATAAAATATAAAACTAATGGCAATTAAAGTATATGCAAATATTAAACAATTACAACAATTAAATACTGATTTTATAAATGGTAGAGTCTTTGATATATAGAAAATAAGACAAATATTATTTACTGCGCTTAAATATTGTAGCCTATAAATTTATTTAAATCAAGTCGGCGGCTGTTCAGAGCGAGCTGCAATCTTATATATAAAAATGAATCGCAAAATGTGTTGGTAAGCGCATAACTCGAGAACGGCTGAACCAATTTCGATAATTCTTTTTTTATTATATTCCTTGAAGTACGAGGATGGTTTTTATGTAGAGAAAACGTAAATATGTACCACGGGCGAAGCCGGGGCGGACCGCTAGTTGTAAAATAAAAATAAAGCATATGAAGTGAAACCAGAGAGTACTATACGAGATATATTGTTCTTGTAAGTTCTTGGAACTTGCTACAACTTATCGACCACTCAGCTCGCTGTAAACAATGGAAATAAAGAAATATGTAGGTAACTTGTTTTCCGTTCTAGTTTGAAATCTATAGCGTTTAGTTAGAAATAAACATCTCAATATTGTAATTCTGTTTTGTTTTATTAAACGATTTAAAAAACGGATGAGTTTCTATGTACCATTGTATATTTAACTTATAAAATTGAGTCATATCGGTTTTACTTGACATATTATTTGATCACGTAACTCTAATCAACGGAAGTTTCATTTTGTATGTGAATCATCGCTGTCCCCTTCGTTGTATGACATTATTTTAAACAATGAAACAAAGTAAATAAGGATTTAATAAGTATATTTATTGATTACTCATACCACATAATATGGCTCTATATAAATCAATGTATCGTAGTACATTTGAACCAAGATAAAGCTTTCACAAGAAAATTCAATTCTATCGTATTTTGGTACTTCCTTACGTAGGTGCTACGAAATCAAGTATTGAACACATGTTTGGGCTCTGGCAGACCATCACGACGGGGTCATTTAGCAATCTGTCGGAGCCTGTATAGCTGATAGTTCGTAGATTACCTCCCGCGTCCTCTCGCATCATTCCGTGCCGGTGCCCTCTGACGCCTTATCACCTGTGCTGACAAAACAAATGATTTGCGGGAAATTATCTTTTAGTATCGAATGGGTTCTTTCAACTTTTGCTTGGGTCAATATAGATTACGGAAATAAACTATTTTTATAACTGGAAATTGTAATTTTCAAATTTGTATAGTACTTAGTATTTTTGAACTACCTCCATCTATTTCTCCGCAGGTAGTTCACAAATAACTTTTTTGTATGATCTTCAAGTCATCTAATACAAATTTGTATTTTTTAAGTGAACTCTAGATAGATCCAACATTACAAAATATATTTACAATTCGTTCAACTGTAGGTACTTTAATTACAAGTCATTAATTGGCGTGACTTTCTTTAAACATAGAGATGTTAACTGTATAGAGATACAATTTTCAGAACCTGGACAAATAGGTTCACGAAAATGCTTAATGATTTTGAGGGAATATCGACACAATATGATCATAATTAAGCCCAAGCGAATAAGGTCGCTGTTTCTATTATAAGCAATAACCAAAGTACATGAATATTGCATTGAATTAAACCATCAATAAACGTATGCGAGTAACAATAGAGGAAGTTTGTTGTTCCTAAGTGTTGTTTACATATTGATTGCAGCAAAGTTGCCGGGACTCGACTCCGCGCCATCTTAGGGCTTCAAACTATATGGTGATATTGAAGCATAACCTACACTGTATAATTAGATTTGGTTGCGCAATGAAATACTTTGTAAGTTACGTGTGTTGAGTTTTGACTGGTTACGGGAAATTTTCAGTGGAGTATGAAATTTTGTTGTTTCAAGTGTTGTTTCTCCCTAGAAATTGTTAGATACATTTTGTTTATTTATGCAGAGCTATATTTTGTTATAACTTAGCTCCTGTTTTGTACGATAGGAATTTCGTTTAATAAAAATAGAATGCTACGCAAAAGCTAGTGTAATAATATATTGAACAATATTTCGCCCGTGGCTTGTCTCGTATGCACTTTACTTAATAACACGTTGTGTGTATGCCATGTATCTTCTATTTTATTTTTTAGGTGTGAAAAGAGAACAGAAATACATACTTTTTTGAATAAGGGCCCATTTTTCAATGCTTGGATAAAACTTATCCGTCCAATAAAGTATTACATGATATCTAATATTAAAATGTCACGTAAACTGTCAAATACGGGCAATTAGAATACGTTTTTAAAATGGTAGTTTTATACATTATTCGACGAATAAGTTTTATCCAAGCATTGAAAAATCGGCCCTAAAACGAATAATTTTGATTAGATAATATGATGATCCAAAAATATATACAACTAATGACCTTAGACTGGATGATAATATTATATTGCGTCGATTAATGAACTCTCAAATACATATCCATATCGAAATATTATGTACAATCAATGAGGTTTCAAGCGAACACAAAAAAATCAATTATTTTCCTAATAACCATAATAAAGGTTCACTTGATTGTTGCTAAACACGCTAATCACTAGACAAACGGAATAGTTAATAGATTAATATTTAATATTGTTGTTTGCCGCAGCCTCGATTAATTGATAATAATTATGCTCAGAACATTTACATTGCATATTATATAACCTAATTTTCAGGTCAGTGCTTGCAAGTTATAATAGAGTAGTTAATTTAAAATAAAATATGGCTGTTAGACCGTAAGTTGACTCTCGATGGTCTCTCGCTAGGGCGGGGATAATTCTCGATAAACTAGTGACGTGGTCGAGCAGAATCGATTATCTGTTACGTTGGCCCGTTACAACACTTAGGGGTTGACGTACAATTTGGAACTGTGTTCCGATAATGTTGCTGTGTCGTTCTTATCGGTATTTTGATATTTGTTTTTTAAATCATGTACCAGGCAGTGAACATTGAACAATTTTGTAAAACATTTCGACATTAAGGAATTAATTTAAATGCTAAAAACCAAAGTAAAGGTTAGTGGTCATTTTGTAACATTTTCACGTATTTTTATCGATAGTATTAAATTTGTATATGTATTAGTAGGTAAATAGCGGATTACAAAAGAATCGTAAAAATAAAGAATGCAAAAGTATTGGAATAGCGTAAGTAACGCAAGTAAATCATAGGGCATAAACTTTATTATTACTTACATACATATTTGTAAAACATAAGGTAACAATATGTGCACATGAGCCACGCTGGGACGGGGAGATGTAATGTGTACTTTATGTATTATGATAATAAAATCGATATTGCATTATACGCCGCTTCTGTATGTTCACGTATCGCTCATGTTTTAAATATTATATTCTCGTTGTTTACAAGTTTAGAATCGAACTTTGCACTTTTTATGAATGCGCATTTTTATACCTAAGAAACACATTTTAAAAATAAGAATTTATAGGTTTCTTATTTAGGATGAGCCAACATAAGCTGTCAAATAATATATTTGTTACTCAATCACGCTTCAAAAACTATTTAGTTGTTGAAGTAGATGAACGATATAATTTAATTTAAAAAGGAAGTATTATTTTGAATTTTATAATCTTCGTATGTAAATATACGGTCTGATTCAAATATGCTTCAAATGAAAGCTGTTATACTTCACGACATTGAATTTATATTTTTGGTTTTATGGCATTCAAATGCTTTATAAATATAAATTTATAAAGAATAGAAAAAATTCGATCACGAGGCAGGACTCGAACCCGCATCCTTCGCGCCATTCCGGGGCGGATGCCTGACCAACTCAGCCACTCGTGACCCGCCAGAGTAATCGAATTTATTCTATTCTTTCAGTTTTATGTGTCTGAAGGGACACACCGCGCGCCATCTATTGAGATGATTAACAACCATTTCAACCAATATGAAGCACTTTTCAGTGAATACAATATTGTGACGATGGAACACGACCTTTTTTGTTGAATTTATATTTTTGGTTTTATGGCATTCAAATGCTTTATAAATATAAATTTATAAAGAATAGAAAAAACGACATTGTCAAAATATATAATATTATGTTATCCAACGTACCTGAAGTCGATTTAATATGGAAATGCGGTAACTTCTCCCATCACAACATGATCCAATCCGTGACGAAACATACGAAATTTTACTTATACCTGTTTCTTATCTTTTTTATAATGATACTTTATATTACAAAACAAGTTATTACCCGTGGTTTTACCCGCATAGCTCCGCTCCTATGTGATGATAATATGTTGCCTGTAGGCTGTACCTTCCTCGATAAAAAAGACTATCTAACACTAAAATAAATTTTCAAATCGGACCGGTAGTTCCTGAGATGTTCAAACAAACAAAAGCTTTATAATGTTATTAAAGATATCGATAAAGCACAGCACATCCCTACATGCTATTATTGGGCTGCAAGTTGAAATATTTAGAGAGTTCTAATTGCCAGCAACTCTCCTGTGTGAATTATGAAGTATGTTTGAGGGAGGCTCTTTAAGTGGGTTTAACTGTGAACAGATCCAATGTGTGTCTTTGGAACAATTAAGTGTGACTTAGTGTTGGTTTGGTTAATAATATACTACTTCCTGGTAGCCAATAAATCGCAAATACGAAATAAATCACTTTTTTACAACAATGTAGAGTCAGTAATGCGTTAGTATGTAAATAAGGAATTTGTAAGGGAAGGCACTGCCTTCTGAAAAATAGGTAATAACGTAGTTCAGAAGATAAAGCAATATTGTAATGTTATATTTGAAGTTGCTAATAAATTTTATTTTATTATTTACAGTTTGGAAAATAAGAGTTTTTTTCCGAATAAGCGGATAAAGAGTTACGAAATAATAAAATATGGTTTGCGTTTTAAGTGACGATAAAATACTACAAAAATACGTTACTTGTACAAATTTGACTGACCGCTTGGCTTGGTTGGCCCTGCCTCCCAAGCCAGAGGTCGTGGGTTCGATTCCCACCCGGGGCAAATATTTGTGTGATGAACATAGATGTTTGCTCTGTGTCTGGACTCTGGGTGTTAATTATCTATATAAGTATTTATTTAAAAATTGTACAGTGTTATTACAAAAAAGATGTTAAACAATGTCTAAACACGTGTTTAGTTAAACAGCATTTTGAGCTTTAAACTCTGTCTAAAGATGTGTCTAACTTTCTCTATTACAAAACAGTGTTTATCTTTTGATTAGCTAAAACAGCGTTAGGCAGCCAAATGTTATTTTAAAATAGCAACACTACATAACTTTCGTTCAAATGTCTACAGTTCATTCCATAACGTTCCTTTTTAAGTATATCAGTTACGTGATCCTATGCAGAAAATTATGTTTAAATCGTTTAAATAGTCTTATTTTATATTTGGTTGCTTGTATTCTGCGAATATTTGTACTATTTTAATGAATACGCTGTTATACACAGCTGTTATAAATTAGTTTTGGAACAATGAAAATAATCTAACAAACAACAGTTCGAAGAAATGAAACGCGCTTGTCAGTTTGTCATTGTCAGTTGTCACAAATTATTGTTGCGATTAATTGTATCTCTATCATTGAGATAATATTACTACGTTTGGAGGAGACACCACGAACAAAATCTGTGCGCCATTTTTTTGCTCTAAGTTTTAAAAATTATTATCTAGTTAGGTACTTACCGATGAAAGTTATTCCTTTGCACTTTTCCGTATTATTTGTGCAATATCGTAACACACACGAAGTCATATTTGATGCGTTTCACTTTAAAACCATTAAAAAAAACCGCTCAACATACGCCATATGGCGTAGAACATACATACATAGTGATGTAGGCGGTGTCATCTCCATATTAATATTATCTCAATGATCTCTATTTGTATTTTCGTGACGATCGTTTAAGTATTTGATACAAATATGAATGCAGAGAACGAACTAGAAAACAAAAATTATCCATGTAATCTAAATCTTCTCTATCAATATCATCAATAAAATCAATGAAGCCTAGATCCATTGCTATTGATGTTTTTAATTTGTTTTAATGTTTTTAGTTTTGTTACAAAATTTTTATAGCTCACACAAGCTCACAATTAATTATTTAGCTGTAACTTTGAAGTTAAATAGGACTTTAGACAAGCGTTGACTCGTGTCTAAATTTAAACAGTGTTTAAACAGTGTCTAACACTAATCAGGGGTTAAACACGGTTTTGTAATAGACAATTTTTTAAACACATGTTCAACATGCGCTTAACTTTTTTGTAATAACAGTGTTATTGTTTAGCAGCCATCTGGTTTCCATAACACAAGCGAAAGCTTAGTATGGGATCAGATTGTGCCGTGTGTGAAAATTGTCCTGAAATATTTATTTATTTATTATTATTAAATTTAAGAATTAAATCACCTAAAATTATAATAACTGACAAATCAACATTACACAACACGTAAATACCATCCAGTTATACATTCAATTGATTTTAAATCCAAGACAAGTTATCAATTGAAATCTCAGCCGGCATCGAATGCAATCCCGTATCACAGCGCCGGGTTATGAATATTTAGATACATTTTCACATTTATTGCAAAAATGTGGAACTACGATACTTCGTGTTCGCATTTGCATATAGGGGGTGAGGGAGGGGGGAGGAGTGAAGGGGGGCGGTAATAAAGTCCCGTTCAGAATCAGTCGGTAAAGATGTTTCTTGTATGTAAAGTGATCGACGCTTTGTACAGTGTTGAGTACGTATTCTGTTTGGTCGAAGCAGCTCTCGACGGATTTGAACTGTGGGCGGGGGGGGGGGGGGGGGTAGAGTAATTGCTCGCTTCAACACTGGATATACAATTTTAGAAGAAACTGCTTGAAAATTTCCTGGTTATTGTTACACAAAGGTCGAAGACCATAATTGAAATGAATAGAATAGATGGCATTATTTATATAGAGCTCTTATGGTTCATATATTTTCTGGAAAGAGTTTTATTAACTTCAAAGTGTAATAAAACAAATATTTAAAGTATCTTGTTTTACACAATAAATATTCCTTTTCATCTTCTTAATATATATAAATCTCGTGTCACAATGTTTGTCCTCGATGGACTCCTAAACCACTTAACCAATTATAATAAAATTCGCACACCATGTGCAGTGCGATCCAACTTGAGAGATAGGATAGTTTAAACATGTAGGTACCACGGGCGAAGCCGGGGCGGACCACTAGTTAATTCATATACATGTCTGCTAAAAATGATTTTTATAAGTAATGCAGAACAAAATTATATGATGAAAAACATCAAAACACACTCGGGGTAAATGTATTTTAATATTCGATAAACGTTATTTTACGTTTTATACAATTTAACTTGCTTTCTATATGCTAGGTGTTTAATACCTTAGATAATCAGATTCTAATCTCTAAAACCTATATGTCCCAAAATTTATGAATAATACATGCTTTCCATTATCCAATATGTTGTCAAATTGTCAGTTAATCGCAAATTGTTTGTTCAAAAACCGCTAATATTCACTATTCGGAGTTAGAGCTTCATGCTAAACCATTTTCATTCCAACCTTCCTAATTCGGTTGTTGAAGCGTGTCCATTAATTAACCGAGTTTTTAGGTTAGCAGTAATTACAGTTAATGTGGTAACCGATCGAATGGAACCGACTGATCAAAGGTATAGCTTAATTGGACGTTGCAGGAACTCAAGAGAAGTTTTTGATTACTGGACGTTGACCACTTCAGTAAACGATCCTATATATTGAGAGATATTATGTTGCGGTTGATTCTCTGATTTCTTTTTCTTTGGATTCTTATCTAATTATAAACTGTTAAGGACAAATCAATGTTTATTTATTCTTTTTAATGTGGTTCTTTTTATATATTGCAACTACCGCAACATATTAAAGAATGTTTCAAAAATATATGCTTGTGTAAAATTGTTTATGATCGTAATCAAATATTGAGTCTTTAGCAAAGTCATATCTTATCTTATCTTAATCTCTTATATATAAAATTCTCGTGTCACAATGTTAGTCTGCATACTCCTCCGAAACGGGTGGACCGATTCTCATGAAATTTTCTGTGCATATCGGGTAAGTCTGAGAATCGGCCAACATCTATTTTTCATATGTACCACGGGCGAAGCCGGGGCGGACCGCTAGTATTCCATAAATTCAAAGAATTTTCTCGTCGTTAACGAAGTTATTTCCTTCTCAGAACTGCTCATATTATGCGTGCCTTACTTTAATGAAGATAGACACAAAATAAATAAACACGACTATACGTTTGTACCGAAAAAAGTTGACAAGAGACACAAAGAAAAACACTCGAAAGCCACAAACACTCAATTTCTAATCAGAGCGACCGACGGTACACACTGACAGATTAACAAACACTTAAGACAGTCGCAATCGTTGAGTCAAGATTTTTCCAAACAAGACGCCGGTGTGGAGAGCTCTCCGGGGCACTCCGGGGCACTTCGAGGCACTTCGGGGCACAATGGGACTTAATTTATTCGGCGATGAGATGAGAGTTAGCAATTCTGTTTATTATCAGATTACAGTCTAGAGAACTCTTGCAAAATAATAACTGAAGACATCATTTCTTTATTTTGTGTGTTATTTCTATAAAAAGCAACGTTTTAATTTGCATTGATTGATGAAATTTGTGTGAGTAAACGGTCTTATGTTATTGATGATGAGATATTAGATGATAAAAGTATCTGATAGATAAGCTGTTTATGTATACATACTAGCTTTCCACCCGCAGCTTCGCCCGCGCAATCAAAGAAAAACCCGCATAGTTCCCGTTCCCGTGGGATTTCCAGAATAAAACCTATCCTATTTCTCGGGATAAAAAGTAGCCTATGTCCTTTCTGGGGTATCAAAATATCTCTATACCAAATTTCATGCAAATTGGTTGAGTAGTTAAGGCGTGATTGAGTAACAGACAGACAGACAGAGTTACTTTCGCATTTATAATATAGATATTATATTTAAACTATTGCATTAAAGTATAAATCCCCAAATAAAATATTTGTAGATTACCATTTATGTATATTATTTGTAAACATAGAAAATAATTTACATAACCAAATATATTATATTTAAGAAAAAACAAAGCCCGGAAGCAATTTGCCGTAAATGGATTTAACTGAGAGCTTACGTTATTTATAACATTAATCTTGATCTTTCGAGTAAGTTGTAAATCTGTGTGCAAAGTGTGCTATTAGTTTAGCTTTTAGCAAATGAGCAAGAGGAGGGATTACCGGCCCTCTGCAAATACCTCCTCCCGGCCATTTGCTTGACACTTCATTTAAATCAATTAAAACATCGCTCTACTTTGAGGGTTATTTAATCGTTTAACTTCATCTATGAGTATTTATATTTGTTAAAGGGAGTTTTTTTGTAATTTTTAACGAATAAGCTATTTCTTGTTTCAAAGATTATTTCATAATTAGCAAGCTATAGGTTAATATAGCGATATAATTATATAGCTTTCTAATTGTAGAAAGCTATATAATTCTCAAACGAAATTAGATATATTCATGGTATATTTTTATTTTTATTGGTAGCAGCATCTTGGCATTTTATGCCCGGCTTCTGCGTTAATATTTAAATAACTTCTAAATTGATACTTTTTTGTGTTATTTCAATAACTGTGTAATGTAATGTAACTCTTGTATTTTATTTTTGCCTAACGGATCTTAGTCGTCCATTAATGTACATAATAATTCAATAAAGGATATTTTATTTATTTATTTATTTTATTTATTTATATTCCATTTAGGGCTGATTTTTCAATCCTTGGATAAAACTTATTCGTCGAATAATATACATTATTCGACGAATAAGTTTTATCCAAAACTAACATTTTAAAAACGTATTCTAATTGCCCGTATTTGACAGTTTACGAGACATTTTAATATTATCGTGTAATACTTTATTGGAGGGATAAGTTTTATCCAAGCATTGAAAAATCGGCCCTAATTAAACTGTTTATTAATTATTAAACCACACCGTTTAACATTAAAATACATAAATTACATTGGACGTAAAGTACAAAAGGTGACCTTATCGCAACGTGTTCGAAATCTTTCTTACAGGCTATCTGAAGTAAGGGATAAATAAAATACAAATAATATTTATTTATCCTGTATGAATCCAAGCGGTCGGTGCCAGGAGGAATAGCTTGTAAACTAGTGAATTACATGCGATGCGGTTGGCGTCGTGGTTGATAACTTGGTCCATTTACAGTATGTAGGATGAATAGTGCCTAGTTGATCATTTACTATGTATTCAATATAAATGGTTTATTTAAATATAGCTACAAGCAAGGTATAGTTTTAGTAGAGTCGTTACTATCACTACATAGTATAAAACAAAGTCGCTTTCTCTCTCCCTATGTTCCTATTTATGCTTAAATATTTGAAACTACGCAACGGAATTTGATGCGGTTTTTTTTAATAGATAGAGTAATTCAAGAGGAAGGTTTTAGTACATAATTTATTGTGTTTTAGACAAAGCGGCGAAGCCGCGGGCGGAAATAAATAAATAATAAATAAATATTATAGGACATTATTACACAAATCGACCTAGTCCCACAGTAAGCTCAATTAAGGCTTGTGTTGTGGGTACTAGGCGACGATAAATATAATATTTAATAAATACATATATAGATAACACCCAGACCCAAGAACAAATAATTGAGTTCATCACACAAATATTTGCCCTGACCGGGAATCGAACCCGGGACCGTCGGCTCAGTAGGCAGTTACTTTACCACTGCGCCAACCGCGTCGTCAAAAAGCTAGTTTATTAATATAAGGCTATTTGTGCAATAATATTTTACAATTGTTTAATAAACGGATCTTATATATAAAATTCTCGTGTCACAATGTTAGTCTGCATACTCCTCCGAAACGGGTGGACCAATTCTCATGAAATTTTCTGTGCATATCGGGTAAGTCTGAGAATCGGCCAACATCTATTTTTCATAGGTATGTACCACGGGCGAAGCCGGGGCGGACCGCTAGTAATTACATAAAATATTATTTGATAATATTAGCCAACCAAAAAATATAATTATTTCCGTATCTTTACTCTGACTGTGTATAAATCTTTCGAATAATTTTTCACGTACTTTTTTATTATGTACTTGCAACTTGAGCGAGTTTCATACAGTTAAGTTGATTAAACTAGTATATAAGTTACAATATTATATGTTAGGAATTGTTTGTAGAGCGTCACGAGAGGTTTTAATTTATCTAAAACGCGTGTATTTCATAACGGGTTTTATTTTTAATAATTACAATTTTTACTTGGATACATGAAGTGGTGAATTATGTTGATGTATTCTCTGTTGTAGCTGACTTGATTTCAATCTATTGTATACATTTTTCTTACTAACTGAAAACAAAAACAGAAACTGAGGCCCATATATTTATATAGTGAAATAAATCGCACTCCAAACTAGGTATAGTAAAGAAATTTATTATATATTGTGTATTTTGTAAATAACATGGAATACAAATAGGACTAAATATGAAATACAAGGAAAAAACGACATAATATTAAACTCTGTTATTTACTACATAATAGATCTCTAAGGTTTATTATGAAAGAATATTGTATATCTCGTTTGAACCTTACTCCCAAAAGAAAGAAGTCGAAAATCGATTGGCGCTATATGGTACTAATAATCTGAAAGCATTTAAGGCTTATCCCAATTAATCGTTAATTAATATTTTCTATGAAAAGCGTTCAATTAAGAGCCGCACCGAGCTGCAGAACTTTCCACTTTGTGGTGTGATCGATCATTAAAACCTATAAAAATCATTAATAGCTATGTATTTTGAACATTGTTTCTTATACTTGTTGAAAGTATGTGCAATTGAGTATACTCAAGAGTAGGCAGGTATACTAGAATGGCATTATTTTTATTTTTACGTAACGGTTATTGACCAATAGTGTATCCAATGTTTTTTTTAATATAGGTATATATTCTTACAACTTATTTAGTAAACGATTTAATATATATATATATATATATATATATATATTTATCCCTCAAACAAACAGCCGTCCTCTGAAGACAAAAATGCATTTAAACTGGCGTCCACCTGCTTTTGGCGTCCGAATACTGGACGCCACTTTGATAGCCAGTGGCATTTACGTCCTATTGGTCCTGACAAACCGTAGGACAAATATCGATAGATGCCAAAATATCGCTTAAATGGCTGCAATAATATATTAAAAAGTTCCAGAAAAAATCTTAGCGCAGATGAGGCGCTGCTGTCGCGCGTATATTTACAGTCGTATAACTTGGAGATTTCCTGACTCCGACTCCGCGTATTTGGCGTCCACAACTGCGACGTTGCCAGCTCGTTCGCAACAATAGATCACAATCATAATATTTACCACTGACTGCAATTATAACAATATATTCGCCGTAGGAGGTGTACGCGTTGCGTTTCATTAGGAGCCCGAGTTTATTTAAAAACTTTTAAAAAGTCAGTGAAAGTTTCAAAAAAAAATACGTGCATTACTGGATTTTTTTAAAACAATACTTGAGGCGTGATCTACAATCGATATAGAAGCCAAAAATATAGTTTTTAGAATTTTTGTCTGTTTGTCTGTATGTACGTCCGGGATAAACTCATGCATGGATTTACTTGAAATTATGCATGAATATTACTAAGAGGTCGGGTCAGGCTATAGGCTACATATTATCAAGCTATCACCTACGGGGCAGAAGAGTTCGTTTGTTTGGTTGAACGCGCTAATCTCAGGAACTACTAGTACGATTTGATTGATTTGATTCTTTCAGTGTTGGATAGCTCATTTATTGAGGAAGTCATATATAGTCATAGCTATATAATTTCACGCTAAAGCTAATAGGAGTGGAGCAGTTATGAAAAATGTTACCAAATTGGAGGAAATTTAAGCGACGGTAGTGGGTGAAATTTTTTATAAGCCATAAGATTTAAAGCGAAAAGACCACGATCGTAACTTTCAGTTAAAATAACAACATCCATACTATATTATTAATATTATAAATGCAAAGGTAACTCTGTCTGTCTGTCTGTTACTCAATCACGCCTAAACTACTGAACCAATTTTCATGAAATTTGGTATGGAGATATTTTGATACCCGAGAAAGGACATAGGCTACTATAGTAGTAAATATGTTTATATTGAACGGACGTACAATAGCTTTATACGGACGGCCAATAGCTATATATACGGACGTCCAATTGCTATATACGAATGTTCAATTCAAATCTAGTGGGATATTCTCAAAATCTCTCTTCTTCTCTCTAAAAATATATCTTCCTACTAAATGCCAATAATTCCCATTGATCCCGGGAAAATCTGTGGGGACAAATGAGAATAATCCAATATGGTGCAAGTGATGCAACACGATTGGTAACAGTATTTCCATCATACAGTAGCTTGTAGCCAAACAGTACTGCCTTAAATAGTAAATTATCCCTCAATCGTAGTTCGAAGCGTGTCGAGGGGTTTCATCCTTTCATTGTGGATATCCCTAACATTCGAACTCGTCGCTTCGAGTCTTCTTTCATAATTAAAACAGCCAAACAATGGAATTCACTCCCTACCACTATTTTTCCTGAGCAATACAACCTGGACCTCTTCAAAGCTAGGGTGAATAGGCTTCTCCTAGGCAGACGTGTACCCAAGTAGACCACATCGTCGCTTTTACTCAGGTGGGATTGTGGTCAAACGATGGCCTATCGATTATAAAAAAAAAATGTGTGCGTGTACTAGTGTACACACGTAAGAAGTGAAACTTCTTTATGACCTTATTTTTCAAAAAATAATTTACTATATGCAACTTTACAGAAATACGTCGAATCACGCGTGGTAGGCATAAGAAGATGGCGCGTAACGAGAAAATGTTACACTAAATTTTTTTCCCACCCCGATAAAGAAGTTTCACTTCAAAAAAAATAGTTCCACATTTTTACAATTAAAGTAGCCAGGTTATTTAACGTCCGTATATAGCTATTAGGCGTCCGTATATAGATATTGGACGTCCGTATATAATATTTGACGTCCATATATAATGTTGGTTCACAAATAAAGTTATTACCTACCTAATTTTCTTATAAAAAAATAGACTAGATAAACATGTACATAATTATATGCTTGTTATTTTAGCAACTACCTGCGATTTTTCATGTAAAAATTACAGACATGAGCTTAATTTTCTTTCTCTTATTATAAACTATTTGTGTACTAAACTTTATCAAAGTCCATTGTTACTTAGTTGTGTAGATAGATAATAATAAATGATATAAAAATAATGTGCATCCGTATATGTATAGATCTTACGAAATTAGTATAAATGAAAAGACAAGCGTTAATAAAAGAAACCGAAATCTGGCAACGTCGCACTCACAAAATATGCCGTTCATGCTATGAGGACGCTAGATAGTCGATGCGATAGATAAATCACGATCAATATATCCAGGACGCCTATAATTTATGAGCATGGTTCGGGGTTCAAAAATGTTGCGGCACGAACGCAAGAAGAATATCGCGAAAAATTAAATTATTCGAAAATGACGTACCCCACGGAGCTGGCTATCGAAAAACTAAGCAATATTCATTAACACATGTTAAAAAAAGCAAGGGGAACTGGGGGACGTCGTAATGATGCACGACGTGCATGACGCCAAAAAGATTGTATGATGTAAATATATATATATATATATATATATATATATATATATATATATATATATATATATATCTATATATATATATATCTATATAATATTCCATTCCATAAAATAAAATCTCCATAAAACGTTCGGGCTTTTCATTCGCACGGTTATAAATTCATACAGGCCGTCCGTCCGTCACCTGTCAGGGCTCAAAGCGAATACATTACTCCAACATTTGTGTAATAACTTCGTAGTTGCAGCCCTGGGTGTTGTTACACAGTCTGTTTTGATTCTAATCTCAGATTATGTGCACTTTGTAACTTGTATAATGTATATAATGTATACATACATAGTATAAAACAAAGTCGCTTTCTCTGTCCCTATGTTCCTTTGTATGCTAAAATCTTTAAAACTACCCCACGGATTTTGATGCGGTTTTTTTAATAGATAGAGTGTTTCAAGAGGAAGGTTTTAGTATATAATTTATTAGGTTTTAGACAAAGGGGGCGAAGCCGAGGGTGGTAAGCTAATTATTCATATTACAACAAACTCTACTTTCTTTGAGAAAGCTGAAGAGCTTGTTTTGATTGCGCGAATTTGGAACTACAGATTTGATTTGATAAGTATTATGTTTTTGTTTAATAATTTATTGCTATTCAAGGCTTTATGACAGTGAAAAACATAAAATGGAGAGCAATATTGCTTTAAAAGCAAACAAAGTTGCGCGGGTCACATAATTAATTTATAATTATATTTGTTATTATTTTCGTGAAAATTTGAACGTTTCGGGTTTGCACAGATCACAATTTTATTATAGCAAAAATTAATAACTTCCTTAATTATAAATTGGAAATGGTGAATGTTTAATGTTTTCGTACAAATAATATTTTATTATAGTATTTGCAATAATGCTTGTAATTATTATAGTACTAGCAGTCCGCCCCGGCTTCGCCCGTGGTACATGTTTACGTTTTCTCTACACAAAAACCATCCGCGTACTTCAAGGAATATAATAAAAAAAGAATTATCGAAATCGGTTCAGCCGTTCTCGAGTTATGCGCTTACCAACACATTTTGCGATTCATTTTTATATATAAGAAGATTATATTTTAAAATATTATGTCGTTGACATGGCAAAATGATAAACAGATATATCAATGATCTGGTAATTAGTTTTGGACTAGAATGAGCTGTATGTTTTATTATTCTTGGTTGGAATGATATATTGGAATGATAATGGTATAAAAGAAATGTTTGTGGCAATCTAAGACAATAATAGGTTCGTAAATGAATTATTTCTCAATGAGTGCGTGCGAGAGTATTGAATGACGAGGGTCGAGTTATTGAGTTACAGGCGACTGACGGCGCGTGCGATTCATTGTGTGTGTATTTATATTAACCATTATGGAATAACAAGAATACTGGGATCAATTCTTGAGTACTATAGTTTAATTTGAAATATTGTGATATTGAACCGTTTTAACTTTTTGCACTGTGCAAAGAGGTACCAACTATATTGCGGTTAAGTTAACGTCGAAAAGAAAAATGTAGTGTTAGATTAAAATTAGAATATATTTTTTCCGCCCGCTGCTTCGCCCGAGTTTTCAAACAAAAACCCCCATAGTTCCCGTTCCCGTAGTATTTCTGGGATAAAACCTATCCTATGTGTTAATCCAAGTTATCCTCTATGTGCTAAATTTCATTGTAATCGGTTCAGTAGTATTTGCGTGAAAGAGTTACAAGCACACACATCCTGACAAACCTTCGCATTTATAATATTAGTAAGATATATCATATAAGCAAAAGAAGTATATTATATTATTTCGTGGATATAGAGCCTAGAAACACGTCTTATTCAAGCTGGTATAGAAGGCTAATCACTTTCTAGTACAAAAAAATCACTTACAAGAGGTCTCGAGACCTCATTTACATTTTAAAGGGCGCTAACTGGGTTCAGAAATTAACATGATCTTACACAAAGGCCACTCGGCACTACCAACATCTAGAAGAATGTCTCCTACTACCAACTTAAAGAAAATTTTGGAATCAGAAGCGATTTGTAGTTACTGTATTTGTGTTTTAACAGTTTAAAATCCACAAATAAATGCATTTTTCTATAAGTGTGTTTTATTCCACAAACAAATATTTGATGAACAAATTGATTCAACGTCAATACTGTTATGTAATTGTTTTAATGAATAATATCACTTAATAACACTATTTGTTTTGGCATGAATATAAAATGACATTCTATAATTTGTAAATAATAATTACATAAGTTGACCTTGTAAGCGTGTAAACTATAATAATTATAGTGTAGGAAAATCTAAATTGTTAGGACTCAAGCTATATTCAATATGCATAGCCTGTTGATGGACAAAACATGGTTGTTTTTTAAAGTTTTGTGTAACAACTTCCTCTACTGCATTTAAAGCAAATAAAGTTCTATTCTATTTACGGAAAAAAGTGCAAACTGTTTCAGTACAATTATTCGTTATTTGTTTTCCATCGCACGGACTGAAGTTAGTTTTAAACTAGATGAACTGTATGGACGCTTATTCTCGATACAAATCTATACAGGGTGTCCCACTGTTGGTATACTAAGCTCAAAGGAGGTTATAGTTTTGTATACGCTGAGTTCGTAAAAAATACTTATAAAATTTCAGACGCATTATTTTTCAAATAGATGTATTCTTAAAACTCTATGCGTACACCCATAACAAGCAACCCGCCCAACTTTGCCACCAGCACGTGAGCTATCGTTTAAGATTATTTTTTCATAGACAAAATGCTCATATTAGCGAAGCGGTATGTCGGCTGCGCGAAGCTAGAGTAGAAAACATGGATTTTCAGAAAAAATTTACTTAGCAAAAATTTTTTGACGTAATTTTCTTGTTTAAGTATTTTTTTCGTGATCAGTGTATACTAAACTACAAGTTCTTTCGCGCTTAGTATACCAAAAATGGGACACCCTGTATAGTAGTTTGGTAATACATAATATTATTATCTATACGAAAATACATCTAAAGATACATGTGGTGTTTACAACATCTCATGTAAATGAAGATCGCTGTGCGCAAACAGCCGAAGGGCAAGAAACTGAAGTAAACTTTGAATTAATGAAGCATTTAATGAATTAACCCCCAGCTTTATCCGCACACGTCACCATGGCAACCGAGTATCGGTAACCGTTATCGTTATTGCATAACCGTTATGGGATAACGGTATGATATAACGGTATTATAACGGTTAACCCGCCTCGGAGGGCAAATGAGTCGATTAAAATGCGAGTTTGAATAATTCCGAAAATTATGGATGTCAAGGGCTTCCATAATTCACTTGAGTTTACGCCTTAGCTTTCCCATCCTCTTCTTAAATGGAACACGCTGTATAATGGGTTGTGTTTATGTTTCTAAGTACATCCCATATCACCTTTTCTATTTAAATACCGCAATTTCATTATCAGATCATAAATATTAAACGCTGTATAGGCAATGAATACTTGACGACGTTAACGAAATAAAAATACTTGTATTTGCCCCCATGCATATCAAATAGACGATTCAATTTATTTAAATACCTATATTTACACAAAAAGATTTTCTTTCCACTCTTGTAATTCATTAGGTTAATTTATTAGCTTTTCCGCAACAATGACTGCCATTTTATTCTAATATCACCCTATTTATTTTTAGAGTATGAGTTTTCTACATCTACACTAATATTATAAAGAGGAAAACTTTGTTTGTTTGATTGTAATGAATAGGCTCATAAACTACTGTACCGATTTTGATGAAATTTGGCACAGATAATCTTTAGACCCTGAAAAAGAATATAGGCTACCTTTTATTGCTAAATATGTACCACGGAGAAGCCGAGGCGGACCGCTAGTAAGTATATATTAAAAACCAACTAAAATGTAACAACATGACAACTGATTCATTTATTCATGTAACAACATGACACTATTTCATAGTAATAGGATAGTGAAAAGTATGAAAAAATAACGAATTGGTTCCTTATAGAACTAATAATAAAACCGGCCAAGTGCGAGTCGGGCTCGCGCACAAAGGGTTCCGTAGCAGCAAATATAATAAATTACAGTTAAATCAACCTATCTCAAAAACTATAAGAGATACTTTGATCAAACCAAAAATCGTTGAAAGAGTTAATTAGCATGCATCACCTCTATTTTTTTTAGAATTTTATACCCCGTAGTTATAAAAATAGAGGGGGGGGGACATACTTTTTACGACTTTGAGAGCTGATATCTCAAAAACCGTTCACTTTAAGAAAAATGTTTTTTAGAAAACTTTATATCATTTTAAAAGACCTTTCCATTGATACCCCACACGGGTATGTACATCGAAAAAAAAAATTTCATCCCTCAGTTACATGTATGGGGGGCCCCACCCCCAATTCTTTTTTTTACTATTTAGTGTCATATTTTTGTAGCGGTTCATACAACACATATTCCCATCAAATTTCATCACTGTAGTACTTATAGTTTCCGAGTAAATCGGCTGTGACAGACGGACAGACGGACAGACGGACAGACGGACATGACGAAACTATAAGGGTTCCGTTTTTGCCATTTTGGCTACGGAACCCTAAAAAGGCTCTAAACTACCTATCTGCCAATTTTCAGCTAAATCGGTTCAGCCGTTGAGTTATAAGTGGAGTAAGAGTAACTAACACGACTTTCTTTTATATATATCGATGAAACAATTACTTTATTTCCATGCTAAATGTATTAAAGTAATTAAATACTATAAGAAATAACACGCGAGTAGTTAAACATTAGTTTGAAATGTAATGAGAATGTACTGCGATTCCACACAGTCAAAGGAACGCTGCAATTTATAGTATTCGACAGCTAAACATGTTCGGACAGGAAACAGTGACAATTATTCATCCACAAAAATATTAAATCAAAAGTTACGTCTAATCTATACTATAATATTATAAATGCGAAAGTAACTCTGTCTGTCTGTCTGTTACTCAATCACGCCTAAACTACTGAACCAATTTGCGTGAAATTTGGTATGGAGATATTTTGATACCCGAGAAAGGACATAGACTACTTTTTATTGCGAAATATGTACCACGGGCGAAGCCGGGGCGAACCGCTAGTAATACATAAATTAATATTCTCTTCCTTATTTCTTTTCCTATTTTCATCTAGGATTGAATCGCATGTTGGAAACAGTCCAGCCTTGTTAGCTTCAAGCTGAGGTCTCAGCGTCGAATTAGCGATGTATTTCAGGGATTCATCAAATTTGGCAACTTCGTGGCTTTAGCTGTATTAAGTTTTAATAAATTCAATTACCTTGTTTTCCTTGTTTTAAAAAAATGGAGTACTTATTGCTCTTAACTTAAAATGACTGTTTAGGATCGATTTTTAGCAATCTTAATACTATTATAAAGGCGAAAGTTTGTATGGATGTATGGATGTGTGGATGTATGGATGTTTGTTACTCTTTCACGTAAAAACTACTGAACCGATTACAATGAAATTTAGCACACATATAGAGGGTAACTTGGATTAACACATAGGATAGGTTTTATCCCGGAAATTCCACGGGAACGGGAAATATGCGGGTTTTCCTTTGAAAACGCGGGCGAAGCCGCGGGCGGAAATCTAGTACTTACATAATATATCCAAACTCAAATATATTTTAAGTTGATAGTTATATAAAAAAAATACGTAAAGCTATTGCATGCTATGACTTCAAGCCACACCTCCGAAGAAGTGGGGAGCGTGAGGTTTTTTCGTGACGGAATTTCTGGATTCGGTCCCCGCGCTAGAGGCCCGCGATAGAAGCTATGCAATTAATAAACATTCATATTTTCCTTTAACACTTTTGAAAAATACATACTTGATCATAATTATTATTATGATCAAATAAAACTTAGTGAAATGATAATTTTTGTATAAAATATTGCTCTACATAGAAAAACAAAATGTTCACAACACAAAATTATATTCTCTATTCATTACCGAAACCCTTTGTGTCCGTGTCTAAAAACTAAATAGATGGCTTCATTAACGTGAGTTAAATAAAGATGTCTGCGGTGGCGAGTTTTATCAAAAAATGCAATCGTAATCGCACGCTCTCGCCCGCCATATATTTGGATTATCGAGCCATTGTCAGCGGATAGGGTTGGACCGAACTTTGCTATTAATAGTGATGAATACTCTCAAAATATTATGATATTAACGTATAAGGTAAGTGTGATTATTTATTGCTTTTTGGACGAACCTTTAGCGCTTTATTGTAAAAACTACAAAATAATGTGATTGCCATCTTAATAATCCATACTAATATTATAAATGCGAAAGTAACTCTGTCTGTCTGTCTGTTGCTCAATCACGCCTGAACTACTGAACCAATTTGCATGAAATTTGGTATAGATATATTTTGATACCCGAGAAAGGACATAGGATAGGTTTTATCCCGGAAATCCTACGGGAACGGGTTTTTCTCTGAAAACGCGGGCGAAACCGCGGGCGGAAAGCTAGTATTATATATTTTTATAGTAGGTAATTTAAATTAACAGCGCTGTTTAATTATAATATATATCTTGAGGGTGTAAATTATAATTAAAACCATGGTAAAGAAGCGTGTGCCTGCTAACCAAAACAACTTGATCCGAGTTAAGTAAGGAAGAATTAAGTTAAGATTAGTGGAGATGCAAAAAAGAATTGACTTAAAAATAAATATTCAAGTGCTTACCAGATGCTAAAATTTAAGAAAACTTTTTAAAAGTCCTCCATCTCTCCTCCAATTTTTAACCGACTTCAAAAAAAGGAGGAGGTTATTGTATGATTTCACTTGAACGACTTAAACGATTTTAATGGGACTTTATAAAGATGGAAAACTAGACAACGCTTCTTCGTCTTATCCACTTTGTACAGTTAATATAGAAACATTTTAAGTTTGAAAAATCAGATGTTTTGCGCGAAGTGACAGTAGTACCCACCTCAACGCTTCGCTTATTGATCCATTGAAATGTTATATTTTTTAGCCCTAACCTTGCATTTTTTAGAGGACGCTATTTTGTTTTTTTGATGTGTAGGGGGGGTCAGTGTGAAGCTAAAACTAAGTTTGTGGGGTCGCCACCCTTGTCCCATGGCCGCCATCTTGAAAATAGCGGTTGAAATGGTTTTTACGATATATCTCTTAAACTATTTAACTGATAAAAAAATATCGTAAACATTATTTGTTGCAAATTAAATTCTCTACAACTTTGGTGTAGTAACTTTTAGTCGTAGAACTATAAATAAAAAAGTTATAAGCGAAAATGTTCATAAATTAGAGCCATTTATATTTTTCAATAAAACTTTTTTTTATCATTTTACGAAGAAATGATATCAGACCATTTTTGTAGATTGTTTTTCGAGGAACAACTTTTATGTACAACATTTTTTCATAACGTCAATAACTAAGGTTTTACAGCGCTCTGAAGTGAGTACTATTTTTCAGTACTCTTAACTATTTATATATTGGCTATTGGCTCTTTTCTCATACTCCAGAACAATAGAAGCACACTGCAGAACATTTCAGACCTGCTTTTCGACGTAAAAAAAAGTCGCGCTTCCAGACTCTACCTCCTGGGTGGTGGGGAAAAGATTCAATAATTAATTATTAGTGATATTGCAAAATTAATTATTAAAAATATTATAATAACCAAAAAAACCATTACTGATGACAAATTATTATTAGTACACACATAATATAAGTATACTGTATAGTTCAGAGTACTGAAAATTAGTACTCACTTCGGAGCGCTGTAAAACCTTAGCTATTTAATTAATGAAAAAATGTTGTATATAAAAGTTGTTCCTCGAAAAACAATCTACAAAAATGGTCAAATATCATTTCTACGTAAAATTATAAAAAAAAGTTTTATTGAGAAATATAAATATCTCTAATTTCTGAACATTTTCGCTTATAACTTTTTTATTTATAGTTCTAAGACAAAAAGTTGCAGGATCAAAGTTGTAGAGTATTTAATTTGCAACAAATAATGTAAAAAATTTTTTTTTATCAAATAAATAGTTTAAGAGATATATCGTAAAAACCATATCAACCGCTATTTTCAAGATGGCGGCCGTGGGACAAGGGTGGCGACCCCACAAACTTGGTGATAGCTTCACACTGACCACCCCTACACATCAAAAAAATAAAATTGCGTCCTCTAAAAAATAAAACCCCAAATGTAACTTTTCAATGGACCATATGAGGCGTGCAAAATAAATAATACAATAGCAAGTGTCCAACCAGACACTTAATCCAAGATTAATAATTGTTTGTTACTACGAAAATTTGATCAATTCTTATTGAAAAGTTTTTGATTAATACTCATACAGACAGACATAATTTAATTACAATTTTACAATCAAATTCACAGAACAAGTGTTTCCTTGTATTCCTTTTTCCGGTAGGTATATGCAATATGAATGAAATTTCAATTGGTAAAACAGTGATATTATATTTCTTGGAATGTTGAATGAAATCATATTAAATGCAAAAGGGGAAGCATTCGTAGTATTTATAGGTAAAGGTCGGTACCATTACCTTTACAACTTATTTATAACAAGTACACAAAATATACAGGGTTACTTGTAAAACACCAGCAACCTCGCAGGACAAGATAGCTAACATCATAAGTAACAACATTTGTTCTACGACTTTTGGCATAACGCAAAACATTATTTTTAAATGATTTTTTTAAAGTCTTATAGATTCCTAGAAATAAACGGATACATCCTGATTACAATTTTTATTTCCCAGTTAAGTTAATATTATTTAATTGTTACTTTAGGAAAACATGAATAAAACGAATTCCATCAGCTTCTATACTTTAGTAAAAATGGGCTTTAAAATTGAAATTTATCTGAAAACGATAATTTATCATATACTAGCTTTCCGCCCGCGGCTTTGGCCTGCTGGTCTAAATCTAATAGTAACTTACTACTAGTAACTACTACTTAAACCTGATTCTTGAGTCACTATTATCAAAAACTGCATCAAAATCCATTGTGTAGTTTTAAAGATCTAAGCATACATACATACAGACAGACGCGGGAAGCGATTTTATATTATGGTTGTGATAATATACTATGTAACTGAAGTTATAAGTGCAATGTGGCAGCCCTAGTGGGGTTCTCCGAAATGCTCACTCACAATTGATGCTATATTTGATTTCCCGAGTTGTTCTCGATTCGAGAGTCTCATTATCAATTGTGCTTCCATTTTAAACCATTCACAAGGATGAGTTACAATTAAGCCTTTGTTTGGGGCAATTTTTCGTTGTAATGATACTTATGAACACTTTAATTGTGATCAATCAAAAATAATCTAATATCTAATCTAATATCTAATATAATATAATTATTATAAAGGCGAAAGTTTGTAAGGATGTATGGATGTATGGATGTTTGTTACTCTTTCACGTAAAAACTACTGAACCGATTACAATGAAATTTAGCACACATATAGAGGGTAACTTGGATTAACACATAGGATAGTTTTTATCCCGGAAATCCCACGGGAACGGGAACTATGCGGGTTTTCTTTTGCAAACGCGGGCGAAGGCGCGGGCGGAAATCTAGTAATGTAATACATGTACCTAGTTAAAAATATGTCTCTGTTAAAATAATGAAATATTATTCGAATTTTTAAGCAATTGCATAGCTTCTATCGCGGGCCGTCAGCGCGGGGACCGAATCCAGAAATTCCGTAACGGAAAAACCTCACGCTCCACACTCCGACGGACACGGAGGTGTAGCATGAAGGCATGCTATGTAATAGCTTTACCGCGGCAGTTCCCGAGTGCCACACGTCTTTTTTAAGTAGATTGCTTCCCGCTCCCTGTCGCAAGTTAATTTTCGAAAATGTGTTAGTGCATATTTCTAGTGTATTTTTTTCAACACGAATCAAACGAGCCCAAACTCGATAAAGTTGAGTCAATTAATTACTGAGTTCCTATGGCCACCGATTCCATCATCAAATAAGCTCTATTTCATGATAATTTTTCACTGCTATCCAATTTACATACGTATATAAAATTTCAGTTCAATCGGTAACCGGGAAGTGAATCAAAGTTACATGCTAGATTTCAATTAAGATCAAATTAAATCATCGAGATCAGACAAAAATGCTCATTAAATAAAAACTACTGGGCCTATCCCAATCAAATTTTTATGGGAGATTTTGAGGGAATCTATTCCGCATCAATCTAAATAATTATCACGTAAATTGGTTTAGAAACCTCGGCCTAATCGGTTTACATACATAAAAAAATTATATACCGGTCGAATTGAGAGCCTCCTCTTTTTTTGAAGTCGACTCAACGATCCCGAGTTAATAAAATATTGTAGAATTCAATGTCTTAAAACGTTCAAAATTAATAACTTTTGTAAATATGAATCGCGGCGAATAAAATGAAACGTTTCGGAAGTTAATTACCGTCACGGGAGTGCAACAAAAAATTGATTATCACGCATTTATTACTGTTTCATTTATTGCTCAGCCAGAATGCTGAATTACGTATAATTAATTTAAAATTTCGACATCTGTGAGCGCAGTCCTACACAGTACACTTCATTGTGGGATATGATAAAATTGTATTATTTATTATGTTTCAGCTGGTATTATATTGTTATGTGTTTTTTAAGCTATTGCATAGCTTCTATCGCGGGCCTTGAGCGCGGGGACCGAATCGAGAAATTCCGTAACGAAAAAACCTCACGCTTCCCACTCCGACGGGCTCGGAGGTGTGGCTTGAAGGCATGCTATGCAATAGCTTTACCGCTGCAGTCCCCGAGTGCCGCACGTCTTTTTTATTTATTGTAATCAATTATTGTATAACTAGAAATCACCTACACGGTCTCTCTTAAGGATTATTTGCACGTTTAAAAATCTCTCGTCTTATAACCCGTGACTTATTCATTAATTTTATTTAAATTTATATTGAAACAAAAACCAAGTAAGACACGGTAGGTACATTCTAAAATTTAGCTTAATTTTAAAATGTACCATTTAATTTAATTTAGATTATTCTCTCATCTAATCTTTAACTTACTTTAGAATAAATACTACATCTCACAAAAGAAAAAATTAAGCTATTAAATAGGAATTTTATATTAAATATCTGAAACTACGCTCATCGAAGTTTCAAAACACAAAAACGAAATTCGTTGTTTATCCTTTCATACAGGGATTAGGAAAAAATTAAACGTGCGGTAAACTGAATAAATTATGAGTTTTAAAAAGTTCGTCATGTAAACAGACCCTTAACAATTATTGTCGGTCGAGTTAACATTTTTAAATCCATTCAATTTAATTTCGAGCATTGCGCTTTACGCATGCGTGCGATCATCGCTGGCGGCCAGTTGCGGAAGTCACGTCATTATTGTACAAATAAACTTTTTAAGCTATTGCATAGTTTTAAATCTTCTTATATATAAAAATGAATCGCAAAATGTGTTGGTAAGCGCATAACTCGAGAACGGCTGAACCGATTTCGATAATTCTTTTTTTATTATATTCCTTGAAGTACGAGGATGGTTTTTATGTAGAGAAAACGTAAATATGTACCACGGGCGAAGCCGGGGTGGACCGCTAGTCTTATATATAAAAATGAATCGCAAAATGTGTTGGTAAGCGCATAACTCGAGAACGGCTAAACCGATTTCGATAATTCTTTTTTTATTATATTCCTTGAAGTACGAGGATGGTTTTTATGTAGAGAAAACGTAAATATGTACCACGGGCGAAGCCGGGGCGGACCGCTAGTCTATACAAATATTATAAAGAGGAAAGGTTTGATTTTTTGTTTGTTTGTTTGTTTGTATGAATTAAATAGGCTCCGAAACTACTTGGCAGATTTGAAAAATTCTTTCACTGTTGGAAAGCTACATCATTTCTGAGTGACATAGGCTAGGTTTTATCCCGGAAATCCCACGGGAACGGGAACTATGCGGGTTTTATTTGAAAATGCGGGCGAAGCCGCAGGCGGAAAGCTAGTATAATATAAAATGAAATATAAATTCACAGTTCACACATATAATATAATATAAGCACAGTATTACAATATTATTTGGTAATACTGTGATATAAGTGTGAACTGTGAATTTATTGAGATTAGGTTTTATCAAATCCTGTCTGATTAAAGGATAAATATGTAGGTAGGTATTTTTGAAGTGAAACTTCTTTATCGTGGTTGGAAAAAAAATTAGTGTAACATTTTTCATTACGCGTGACATTTTGCCGTTACGCACCATCTTTTTTTTATCCCTACCACGCGTGATTCGATGTATTTCTGTAAAGTTGCATAAAGTAAATTATTTTTTGAAAAATAAGGTCATAAAGAAGTTTCACTTCTTACGTGTGTACACTAGTACACGCACACATTTTTTTTTACAAATTAAAATTTTATTCAATAATCAAATATAAATATCTATCTATAATAATCAAATAAATATTTTGAGATTGATTTGTCTTTTTGGGGAAATAATATCTATACCAAAAATAGGTTGCTTGTTGTAGTCGCTCACTATCAAATAAATATTTTTGAAAAAACCTTGACGGGTGCAGATTATAATTAGTAAACTGATACATTAATTGAAGTATTAATATTATTTTTTATATTTCTCAGATTTAGTGTGGAACGAAAATATACATATATCTATATTCATTTAGACTTGTTTCAGAGGTGCTTTTACAGTCGTTCTTAGAAATTCCTTTCGTTATAGTAAGTTGAACTCACAGTAGACGTAGCTACGCCATTGCTACGCGAACAAAAACCTACAAGAATCTTATTTCCTGTTTTCGCGTCTCCAAATTGCAGTTCCAACAGTGACGCGACATTAAAAACGCAAATATTTTGCTTCGAATAAATCCAAATGTTTTCTGGAAATAGTTAAACATTAGGGAAGTACAGCTCATATATCACGGATATTAAAAAATCCGTATCCGCCCGGCATCCACTCCTTCGCCGCGGTTTTGGTAACGCGCCAACATTTGCGTGAAATAATAAATAAATAAAGCACTCACATCCTGGAGCGTATCGCATTATTATTAAATATGTATTTAACGATATATTTGGAAAAGAAAAACGTGTAATTCAATATGAAAACCATTAGCAAGCTAAATATAACTATACTAGTGACCCACGCTAACTTCGATAAAGCTGAACAATATTATTTACTGCGATAGAGTGTATGTGAGTTATTGAAATTCCTTCAGCCATTTTAATATGAACGTCAAACATAAAAATATTGAAGAAATAGCAAACAAAGAAAATATGGCAACTTTCTTGAAGAAAAGTCGAGACAGTGTTTGTTGAGACGTTTATTCTGATTAATCTGTTTTTCGTGGAATATTTTAATTGACCCAATTGTATTTTTACTTTACACTATTTTCATTTATTTAAATAAATGTTCATCAAGGACTCTTTAATATAAAAATAATTATAGAATAAGCCAAAACCTAAAATATTTTATTAAAAACGTTCCTAACTACAAAATTTCCTTCTCTTTTCTGTGGAAACTGCTTTCTGTTACGGCACCTAAATAGTTTAATTTCATTTAACGATTCAAATCCCATTCTAAGTGCATTTTTGTAACATAAATAATCTTCAAATAGATTTTAAGTTCCATTTGATGTACATGAGGATATGTGAAAGCTGCCTGCACCAAGGCTGTTAAATCAGCTTGCAACTGTATGGGCCATAAAAATGAATTAATAAACCGGTTCCTCGCTCGCCAAGCGGTCTAACGGATATATACCGCCTCTCTGAATATTTTGCCTTTATAGTTTCAAGACGCTTATGACCCATTTTTGTGGGTATGACGCTAACAGACACATAAATATAATATAGGTACGCGTATATTTGATATTTTAGCGGAACAATAACTGTATTTTGTGTATTGTCTTGAGGCTAAATCGAATTCCAGATTTTATATGAGTTTACGACCGTCTTCTTTTCATATAATTTTGTTACATAAGGCTTTAAATAATTCTCTTAATTTTGTATGACAAATTCATTCGTTACACTTATGAATGGTATAAAACAAAGTAAATTATATAGGTACTCGTATAGGTTCTAACCTAGGATAGGTACCAATAATCATTACTACATAGTATAAAACAAAGTCGCTTTCTCTGTCCCTATTTCCTCCCTATTACAACGTAATGGATTTTGATGCGGTTTTTTTAATAGATAGAGTGATTCAAGAGGAAGGTTTTAGTATATAATTCATTAGGTTTTAGACAAAGCGGGCGGAGCCGCGGGCGGGAAGCTAGTATTATTATAAATGCGAAAATTTGTGAGCATGGATTGTTACTCTTTCACGCAAGTTCTACTGATTCGATTAGAATAAAATTTGGTATGTAGGTAGCTAAAGACCAAGAATAAGACATAGGCTACACACATAGCATAGGTTTCATCCCGGTAATATTATAGGAGCGGGAAATATGCGGGGTTTTCTGTGACGCGGGAAAAGCTGCAAAATATATGGCTTAGAGACTAATGTAGTGAATGTTCATCCAACTGTAATATACTAAAGCACTTTTCTTACTGTTTGAATGACCTTGAAACACCGAAAATATAACAAACAGAAAGCAATAAGCATAAAAATTGAAGAAATATTATTGAATAGAAATATAACTTTGATTATAAATCAATAATTCAATTGACGTATTGTCGTTCGCTTTGTTCAAACATGGAGTGGGCGATCCTGGAACATTCGTATTTTTGCTTTCACTCCTACACTGCTTTATCTTAATACTATAAAGGCGAAAGTTTGTAAGTATGGATGTATGGATGTTTGTTACTCTTTCACGTAAAAACTACTGAACCGATTACAATGAAATTTAGCACACATATAGAGGGTAACTTGGATTAACACATAGGATAGGTTTTATCCCGGAAATCCCACGGGAACGGGAAATATGCGGGTTTTCCTTTGAAAACGCGGGCGAAGCCGCGGGCGGAAATCTAGTAACTAATATGTAGCTGTGGAAATCTGCAGATTTATTGTTATCCTAATCCTTAGTTCGTTAACTTCGACACGTTAGAAAAATATTGTAATAACAAGGATAAAAGCATTTATGTAACGTAACATTTGCGACTTTTTACATCAAACTTAAAAACTATATACATATTTTGTGTTAATTTTAAAATTATTTTTATGAATCCAAATAGAATTTAAAAAAATGTAATTTTTATAATTATAAATTGAATTATGCACACATACTGCAGCCATTATCAAAACTAATAGGTCTCTGTATATTTCGTATCTTACAGTTAAAAAGTTGTTTTCAGCAAGAGTCAAGTTTTGCGAGGGTAATGCCCTGCTCATTAGCATTGCTCCAAACTTGTCGAGCAGTTCTTTGTGTGCCAATTTACAAGTTTGCACACATGACACTCAAATGGAGACTGTCGTGAGATGTGTAATTTGTTTGGATTTGTTTTTGTTTTAATGGTGATGATAGACAATTATAATGAATGGGATATCAAGATTATTTTTCCGACCCAAATATCGACCAATAGAATTGCACCATCGACGTCACGTGGTACAACCTACATGGTATTATACTGATAATTTTTGAAAATTTTCTCTGGTCGTTGGCGTCAAACTGACAGGTTGAATTCAATTGTGAAATTATTGGCCGACATTTGGGACGAAAAAATAATCTCCCGAATACCACACGAGCTTCAAAATTATCTGGCATTTCCCTCAAGGTTCCCTGCAAACAAAATATAAAGTCGTCAAGTTTTTCAGGAAAAATCACTCGCGCTTCGCGCTCGTGATTTTTTAAACTTGACTAAAAACTTGACTCCTTCATTTGTTTGCAACGAACCTATCGGAAAATACCCGATAATTTTGAAGCTCTTGTGGTATTATAAGTGATAAATAATGAATGTATTTTACTAGAGTATTACTATTTATTAACTTGGTCCGATTTCGATGAAACTTGGAATAATTATACCTTACAATACTGGGCATAAAATAGGATACTTTTTATCCCGAAAAGATACGTACAAAAAATAATCTTAATTTTTCCGCGCGGACGGAGTCGCGGGCGGAAGCTAGTTCGAAAATAAGTCCTCATTACTGTTCACTTATAATATGCTTATAAGCACTTTCTCTACCATATTCTCGTATCTTACCTTTTCAAATTTACACATAAATTTATAAATATGAGTCAGTATTAGCAGTAATCCGGTACAACGTTAGAAGCGCAAAAATAGGAAAATCTCCGTCTGTTATTGAATGAAAAGCAGCGGAAATGGCGCTCGGATGGTGAATTATGAAAAAACTTCGCGCGTTCCGTACACTCTCTGTTGCTTGCTCGATGTTGGCTTTAGTTAATGTTCATTTATAAACATTTTTGTTTATGTTATACCTTTTTAAAGTGAAACTTCTTTAGGCGAATGTAAAATTTCAAGGTCGCGTTATGGCAATACCGTCACGTCATGGAGTAAGCTAGTATTAATATAGATTACGCAACGAATTTCTTGCAGATATAAATTTAATAAAATGTCGAACAGTTTTGAGCAGTATTCGCGTAATGTCGAGGTCACGATGAAAAGCGAAAAGCGTATTATTAAAATGTAGATTAATGAAGACGTGAGCTTTTAATGCTGAATAATGTGATCGTCTTTGCATTTGTCTAACACTAGCTGTTCCCCCGGTTTTGTTTGCGTCGAGGCGAGAAAAATATATGTAGAGTCGCTAATGAATTATCGTTGATATTATTTGTTGTTAGGCTAAATAATGTTTTCCTTTCAATTATCGTGTAGCTTTATATTATTAACTAGCTTCCGCCCGCGACTCCGTCCGCGCGGAAAAATTAAGATTTATTTATTTCTACGTATTTTTCCGGGATAAAAAGTATCCTATTTTATGCCCAGGATAATAAGGTATAATTATACCAAGTTTCATCGACATCGAACCGTTAGTTTTTACGTGATGCCTTCACATACAGACAGACAGACAAAAATTTTTTTAATCACATATTTGGGTTTGGTATCGATCCAGTAACACCCCCTGCTATTTATTTTTTTCAATATTTTCAATGTACAGAATTGACCCTTCTACAGATTTATTATATGTATAGATTTTGAAAATTAATTTATATAGCTTTTGTACATAGGTACAATATTTAAAAAATAAATCGGAATAAAACTTATCTTTTCGTGAATAAGTTTTCCTCTTAATCACTATTATAACTACAAAAATGATTTTCGTTATGAAAATTCTGTGCCTCCAGTGAATAAGGGAGTAAGACGAGTTATTCCCTTTGGTTTTTATTGCACCATTGGATTCAGCTCGTCAAAATACACAACATATCAAAAGGTCATATCTCTAGCTGCGTCCTAACCCATTTTTTCGAATGACCCAAACGGTATAAGTAGGGTGTGATTAACGGTATAAGTTACCTTATCCATCATTTTAGGCAATCGCAAAGGAAATATTCGTCTCGAGTCAAAAGTACCCACGAACACAAAGACGTATGTGTAGTTATACTTTTTGAATAAAGACTTAATTCATTTTGTTCCATCAGTCCTAACACTATTTTAGTATAAACGCATTTGTGTCATTTTTCTAACATGAGCATAAAGGAACAACTCTTTTAGTGTCATTGGTTCAAGTGACGACATGAGACAGTTTGGCATTAATGCCGTGTTGCTATTGGTCTATTAATTGAATACTGCACGGAAACAACACACACTATTCCTTATTATTTTTAAATCGTTTTTACAATAAATCTGCAACAACAAATCTTTATATTTTTTAAAAAAGGTTCATCAGTTAAATTGGGATACTAAATTAACTATTTTTTGCAATAGATATTAAAAATACAGTTAAAACATTAAGTGCATTTAATGATATTATACTCTTTGTTTATATAAATACAGAACGATAGTTGAATAATCTAAAAAAAGCCAACAAACTAAGTTATAGTATGTTAAACTTATATTTTCTTCTTATAATTGGGTAAGTTTTTAAAAAATAACTCGTTTTTAATCTTTTTTTTTTAAATTATCTAACTACAATAATCAAGACAATAATACTATAGTCTATAATAGTGGCATAAAAAAAAGTATTTATAACCAGTCTTGACAATAATTATGAATATTGTTTTCTCCGCATATAGCGTTTTAGCTACTGTGCTTTGGTAATTTGCCTTTTTTATAGGAAAAAAATCCGCAATATCAATACTTCTTTGGTCCTGCATTTTCGTAAACATTTTATGGATACTCTGGTACCACATATTTTGAAAAAATTGGGCTATTGTCACGTAGAGTCTCTTCAAAGTGCGTGCCACAAGTCGTATTTGCATCCAAGGCACCTTCAAATCTGTGCTTAATTTTTTCATAAAATATTTGCGGCTCATTGTATTTTCTTTATTTATCTACATTACTTGGATATTATATGATATAGAAATTGTTAAAATTCTATATCATGCCGTAAAATATCGCCACTGACCACCTATAACTTTTCCTGTATTAACTGAACATACAGGAATATGGTTTTCGGGCTTCTCTTATCTCTATAAAGTGCTTGTATCCTCAATGTATACCACCATGACATTGTGGCGTTGCCACTTTTATTATCTATATTTTATTATCTGTGGCGTTCCGAAATGGAACGCACTTGATCGAATTTTAAATTGATTCGACGATTAATTTTCACTAGGACAATACCTAGTTAATACGCAAAACGCAATACGCAGTTGATACCTACGTATTTAATACCAATACTCAATGATTGTCTCCTGCTAACCTGTACAGACTAGACTCATTGTGGTGACTGGTGAAACATTGTATAGCATTCATTAACATAATACTGTATTATTGAAAGATCGATTAAAGGTTTATTTTACAATCTACGACTTTCATTATACATGGGTAACAAAACCCCATAACATATTCGGTTTTACTCCGGACAACATCTTCAGCCACCCAATCCCCTTGCTTGAAGTCCAAATCCAGCGGAGGACAATAATCGTCATTTACTAAGATTGAAGGTTTTTTGTCCTAGTATAAAAGTTGTCTGGATCCCATTTTATACTCAATCTATAGTATAATACTATAGATATCATGTGAAACGTGACTTGGAAAAAAATTATTCAAATAAATCACAAAATAAAAATTTGAAACAATCTTAAAAGTTACGAAAAGCCCAATTATACGTCAAAATGACGCACAACATCCTCTTTACAACCAAATGGCGGAATTTACCTGGATGAGCCAACTATGTACTGCGAGGTCTCGACGGCTAATAAGTTGGTTCTGGATTTTGCAGCGATTCGATGGTAAATATAGAAGAGTTCATACGTCAAATTTACGTAGATTGGACTTCTAGGGTTAAATGCATAAATACCTAAATGTTGTTTTGTTTTTATTATCTAATAACGATAAAAAATCCCGTTGATTTCATTCGTTTTTCAAGCTACGTGCATAGTTTTTCCACTAAAATGCCTCAATTGAGTCATAAAGTACACAAATTTCAAGCATAATAAGTCACATCATTTCTATAAAACCAAAACTGGCAATAATATAAGTCGTGTTGTGCGATTATGAACATAGTGCATAAGGGCATAAGTCGTTATATTGCAAAGAGTAAAAAAAATATTATGTGAATACATTGAGTTATTCCATGAAGTACTCGTTCATAAGGCCACAACTACAAAAAAACATGAAAAAAGTATATTTATGGGGTTGTTACAATATGTGTTCATATGTAAAAATATAGTCTAACATCATATCTTACACATACAAGCTTAAAATTTTAAATTAATAAAGATTTAGTATAGATATATAGTTTTTTGTCTCTCCTGAAAAGTGCTGTTTTTGAGTTATTCCCTTATTCACTGGAGGCACAGAATTATTCGTTTAATTACAATAGTCTACCTTTTCAAATAAAATATGTAATACATCATACATTTCCTTTCCCATCAGGTTGCCTGGTAGAGATTGCTGCTTAGCAATAAGGCCGCCTCTTGTACAAACTATGCCTTCCTTTTGTATTTTTATGTTATTTTTGTCCTAATTTTGTTTGTGCAATAAAGTGTTATAAATAAATAAATAAATAAATAAAATACCTTCTCCCGCTGTAAAGCGTTTTATTTATTAAATAAATAATTTGCCAACCGTTACCTACTCGTCTACAAAGTAAATAATCTAATTCTTAGTGTTGTATACAATTTCTGAAATCCAATTAGTGATTTATATTAGTTGTTAATTGAGTGGATTCGTTTAGGAATTAGTTGAGATTAAGTTTCCTCTCAAAGCAAAGCGGAGCGACTTGAAATTGTTCATGTTTATTTAGTATCTGATAATGCCTTTCAAACAAATTATTTTAATAGCTCGAAATTAGTTTTTATTGAAGACTTTTAAATTGTTGTCTAATTTATCTATGAATAAATTAAACTTACTTTGAAATATTATCGTCATTTTATTTATGCAAATGCCGATTCGTTTCCGAGAGGTATTTTATAAGCAAATAATTTCATCCAAGTTAATTTATTAAGTTTTTTTTTCGTATACAAATATGCATGTACTGTTTATATTTCATAGATATAGCATGTTAAAATCAGTCACTAAAATCAGACACGAGAGATAGATTGAGGATTGTGGATATATTTGTGACTAGCGGTCCGCCCCGGCTTCGCCTGTGGTACATATTTCGCAATAAAAGGTAGCCTATGTTTTTTCTCAGGGTCTAAAGCTTATATGTGCCAAATTTCATCAAAATCGGTCCAGTAGTTTATGAGCCTATTAATTACAATCAAACAAACAAACAAAGTTTTCTTCTTTATAATATGAGTGTTGACAAATAGAATACACGGCGATCCAGTTTTATGTTACTATTTTTTATACAGTACAGCTTGGGTAAATACTTGTAAACATTGAACTACCGTCCTGATTATACGCTAACAACATAAAAGTCCTCCTAAATTCCACAAAATTAAAGTTAATTCAATAAGTCGAAATTGTGTCGTGTCAAAACAACATTTTCCCGAGCGATGGGGCGGAATGGAAAGTTGACAATTTACGCGACTTCTTTGTTTCACTGTAACTGTATAGTTTAGCTGCAACATTCCGACCGGACTCCACTCGCAAGTTGCATGCACTTTGCCTTATTGGTTTCTATCGTTGTTTGTAGTTATATGTTACTGAAATAACTGAGGTTCTTGGTGTTATTATTAAGGAGAAAATTTCACAAGTTGTATTTGCGAGTGTTAATGTAGTTTTATGTTTAGGTATTTATGAAGAGAAACTTATTTAAAATATATGGAATTATCTTATATATATAAAATTCTCGTGTCACAATGTTAGTCTGCATACTCCTCCGAAACGGGTGGACCGATTCTCATGAAATTTTCTGTGCATATCGGGTAAGTCTGAGAATCGGCCAACATCTATTTTTCATATGTACCACGGGCGAATCCGGGGCGGACCGCTAGTAATTTATAAATTCCTATATTATTAATCGTATGACGTTTCATTGCTATACAGGGTGTAATCGTTATGTGTCCACAGGCGATTATTCCGTAACTATTGCAGATATCAAAAAACTTTATACTGATATTGAAAGCCCTTTAGCTAATTTGTAAAATGACAATAAATATATTTTTTAAATAAAACGAGAAATATCCAAAATATTTACATCAAACACACCCATACATTTAGTATAAGATATGACTATCCCCAACATGTAATGTGAAAGGTTCTTTTTTGGTTTGTGCTTAAATTACTTCGCAAATTTTAATGTAATTTCATTAAGAAACTGTAAATAGAGCTCGATGTGGAATACAATGGTATTCCAAAAACGAGGATGTCACTGTAGGTATATGGTCTTGTAATTGTGTACATAAATCATGATTGTAAAAAAAAAAGATGTGACGATTAGCAAGCCGAAAAATGTCACAAATAATTTATTAGTAAAACACATTTGAAATGCATCTCCTCCTTTCTTTTCTCACATAAATTTCCGTACCTAATACTTTAATCTTCAGGAGAAAATCGATAGTTTGAAAAATAATCTCAATATTTTATACAGCTTCCTCAACTTTAAATCCGTAGCATTAACAAAAAACATTTCCGATTCGCTGCATTTCTAAGCGTTCTTTATGCGTGCACAATAGACGTAAGATATGGTACGGTATCGGTATAGGTATCGGTACGGGTACGGGTATGGGTGCGGATATCGCGGGGCTCTCACACGCCATCAGAGGTAAAGAGATGGGACTCAGTGCTCGGTGACCTGGAATGTAGCACTGCTTTAAACACTACATTTATGCTGTTGCAGGTTATACATTTTAAAAAGATGTTCACGTGTTTCTGTTCTCTTGTATTATTTATTTACATTTCTTGTAAAATATCTAAACATCGAATGATTATATATTTTACGATTAGACACTAATGCATCTGAATCAATTTTGAAACATTTTTCATACAAACCGGTCAAATCAAATCAAGTACATTCATTAGCTCGTATATTCGGTTAGTTAAACTTATATTACATAATACATATACTAACTTAACAACAAATATACGTAAATTTAAGCTGATTCAAGTTATTATGTGAGCCACGTGCTGAAGTTGCAATGAATCGTGAATTAAGTGCAATTCGCAGTAAAAGCTTTTTGACCAAGGAACGTATGGAATTAATGTCGGTCCAAACCGCAGCGGACGTGGACTTCTAGCTCTTTTAGTCATAAAAATTAATTCTTGAAAGGTAATTTTATAATACTTTTTTGATGTTAATGAATACGAGGAAGCTGCAAGTAGTAGTACGAGAAGTTAGTATAGTTAAGAAGATAAAAAACTGAGTTATTAATATAATTTTAACCTGTTTTTGCAAATATTGAGTAATGGGCCCTCTTGACAATGGGCAGCGAGTGACAACAACATTCAAAGAAGCCGGTTCGGACACGGAAAACCGTGCAGTAGCCGATTTGTGCTTACGCGGCTTACAACTCCTCTCATCTTGGTGTTCAGTATTAACTGAACTTTGTTCTTGGAAGCTATTGCATCCTACAGATCATGCTACCAACCCGAGGTGTCCGCCTGACGCTGAGGAGTATGAGAGGGTAAGTGGGGAGGATGGGTGGGGAGGATGGGTGGGATGGGTGTGGGGAGAGGGGAGGATGGGTGGGGAGAAGGGAGGATGGGTGGAGAGAGGCGAGGATGGGTGGGGAGAGGGGAGGATGGATGGGTAGAGGCTGGATGGGTGTATAGAGGCAGGATGGGTGGATAGAGGGGACGATGGGTGGGTAGACGGGACGATGCGTGGGTAGACGGGAGGATGGGTGGGGAGAGGGGAGGATGAGTGGGGAGAGCGTAGGATGAGTGGGTAGATGGGAGGATGGGTGGGTAGATGGGTGGATGGGTGGGGAGAGGGGAGGATGGGCGGGGAGAGAGGAGGATGGTTGTGGGGAGGATGGGGAGTGGCAGATATTAGTAGTGTAGCACATAAATAAATTCACAAAGTTATAAAACTGAGCGAGTAGAGGTAATCACGATAGTTAGACTACGGGCCCATGTTGAAAATTTTATGGGTCATTTGAACCAACAGGAGATCTATCTAGAACGATATAAGAGCATAAGATAAAAATATTCAGCGCTATGTCGTCACTTGTAAGCTGTCCACCTGAGTGCAGATGAGAATTCGAAAGTGCAGGTAGAGATTTTTTCCCCTTGATGAGTCAAATGTTTATTCGTAATAGCCGTAATGGTGGAGTTGTGGTTATAATTCTAATAAAAAACCAAGCAACAATAATTTGAGTATGATTAAATATTACAACTCACTATCTAGAAAAAGGTTTCATATTTGCTACATAAACTAGAGGTAATTTTGCATTCCTTATTTTACTTTTGCTATAAGTACCTTCTTGATGCGTAAACCCGTTTTCCTATTCCTATCACAAAAATAGTTTTGTAAGTATAAAAGGATAAAATACACTACAATATAATAAGTGTTTCAAAGCGGCTCGATTAAAAATTCTTGTCCAAACATTACACGATTTGACCCTAATAAAGAACAACGCGCCCATGAAATAGTTCACAGAATTTAACTGTTCAGTCCATTGGGCCCTTGCGGCCGCCCTTAGCAAGATAATACACAAAACTATGCCAATTGTCACATCTAACCAAATTGAAACCAGACTAACCCTGTAATGAAGTTGTTTTAGCCACTTTTGCGACACAATTCAATGAATGTTTGGGATCTATGTAACCCTTATAATGGTTTTCTTGTACAATGCTGGTATTATAATGCCATAATGGAGGCTGAGGAGGCCATTCTTGTGAGGGACACGCCCTCTAGATTTGGAAGCTTTTTCAAATGAATGCGCGGAATAAACAGTATGTATTTGTGGTTTCCGTTGATAAAATAGGTAGCAGAAATGTGTATATTTTTCATTGAATACTACTTCAAACGGAATTTTGCTATTGTACGTGTTTTAATTAAATTAACACTGCAAGTTACTATAAGGCGAAATTCAATAGCTTTCATCTTTTTGATATAATATTAAGGCAAAATATGATATCTAATGTAGAGTCGATTTTAATATGATTACGTTTCACTTCAATAATAACTTTCTATAACTAATTATTTTCTATTCCCATTTTAACTAAAACACACGCTCAATTCTCTTCATTATAATAACAAAACTAAATCATAGCCACACAAACAGTTACTAATTGTAACAACACTTGCAAGCAATTGCAGACGAAGTAGCCATAAATAGTTAAATTAGAATTGCTTAAACTGTGAGGTCGTAATAACAATTAATGTGAGTGCATTTACGTCGGCGGCCTGTGACTGGAGGCGGCTATAAATCAAACGCCGGTTGAGTCCTCCCCCGCCCTCCGAACATGATATTTAAATAGGGATGTATAGTGTCGATGGTTTGGGACGATTTAGTAAGTTTAGTGACACACGTGATGGATAAATAAGTGAACAAACAATGTGACATGAAATGGTCAATGGAGTTCCTTTTTAACATTTTTAGCTTATAATATAAGGTCAATCTGTACTTTTAAACTAATGTTCTGAATAAGTAACGTTTGAAAGTTTGTAGGTATCTCTATAACTACTGAACTGATTTTAAAAACCCATTCTGTATTTGTTTCATACTCACTAACTTAGCTAAATGAAATTTCTAACAAAAAATTTAAGTGGTACAAAATAAGATAGAGTTGTCTAAAAATGCTGAGTTTTAGTTATATCTTGCCTTTTAATGTATATTTGTACCGGGATATGAATTATCCCATACTATCTTTCTTAAATTATAAATATTATCGACACAATCCCACCACTAGAGTCCCAAAGACTCAGCGCTTAGAATTATTACGTTTCGCGATGATTATGAGGAGCGCAATTAATTGCTGAAGTGCCACATTGATTCATGTTCCTGTTATCAGCTTGATGTGTTTAACTTGCAATTGTTTCATTGAGAACAGTGGCTGACATTTTGAATGGAATATGTTTTGGAGGCATATTAGTAAGGTTATGACGATGTTACACCTTATATCTGTATATGAATGTATAAGTTTTTGTTTGTCTTTCTATCACCTGGTAAAGGAGTAAGAGACTAATTAACGATAGTCAAGCATCTAATTACTATATTTTAATCTATTTTGTTTTTTTTTTCATTGCTATTTCTGGTTATGTTAATAGATTGAATTAACGTAGGAATTTGTTATTTTATTCGAGTATGCTTGTTAAGTTTATGCCCTTTCTAGGGTTAGGGCTGATAGTGGAATATTTTGAATTGTATGTTATGATATTGTAAGAAATAGTTCCTATTTTTCATATAATTTGATTTTTCTATATATTCTTAGAGCAAGGATTAGTGCGTGAGCGTTCTAATGTAGATGTAACAGCCCTCAGGTTCGACAGCTAGAAGTAATTAATTTTATTTATATATTTGTCGAAAATTTTATTATGTGTTTTATTTAAATTATTAAATTATATCAATATCAATTATTGCAGTAAACAATATATATCTATAACTAGCTATGCTGCGCGGTTTCACTCGCGGAAGAAAGCTAGTTTTTTATAGCCTATGCCTTGGTAGTTCTAAGTATTAACAAAATCCATTAAGGGCTGATTTTTCAATCCTTGGTTAAAACTTATTCGTCGAATAATGTATAAAACTACCATTTTAAAAACGTATTCTAATTGCCCGTATTTGTCAGTTTACGTGACATTTTTATATTATCGTGTAATACTTTATTGGACGGATAAGTTTTATCCAAGCATTAAAAAATCGGCCCTTAGTTGTTTTCCCATTAAATAATAGGAAACACACATACATCTATCAATCCATAATCCAACATCACCTTTATTATATTAACATTAATAAGATAAGATATTCGTGTAACAATCACCTACATTTAACGCAATTAACCCTTACCATTGATATGACGTCCACCCGTGAAGTGAAGTGATTAAAATTTCACGAATTTACATAGAAATGCACGTCGGTTGGGCTAAACAGGAAGCTGCGGAATAATTTACTGTCCCCCCACTTGGCCTATTGTGCATCCAGCCCGGCTCCCTCTAGATAATGTATGATGCTATAAAACACTTTTGTATGCTAAATTTTATATCGATTTTAGGCTTGACGTTGACTGGCGTTAATTTATAACAAGTTGCAGTACGTAACAGTTTTATGCCGTTAAGTTTTTTGAAGTGAAACTTCTTTATCGGGGTTGGAAAGAAATTTAGTGTAACATTTTTTCATTACGCGTGATATTTTTCCGTTACGCGCCATCTTTTTCTTATCCCTACCACGCGTGATTCATGAATTTCTGTAAAGTTGCATATAGTAAATTATTTTTTGAAAAATAAGGTCATATAGAAGTTTCACTTCTTACGTGTGTTCTTACGTGTGTAGTACACATTTTTTATTTTCAGTTATTTTGCATAAACCAGGCTTCTAACCGGTGGTATATAATATCAATTTATCATGACTTAAGAGCAAAATAAGCTTGTTTGAATAAATACATGTTTGAGTTAATGTTAAATACATTACCATTACTTTATACCATTACTAGATTTCCGCCCGCGGCTTCGCCCGCGTTTTCAAAGGAAAACCCGCATATTTCCCGTTCCCGTGGGATTTCCGGGATAAAACCTATCCTATGTGTTAATCCAAGTTACCCTCTATATGTGTGCTAAATTTCATTGTAATCGGTTCAGTAGTTTTTACGTGAAAGAGTAACAAACATCCATACATCCATACATCCATACTTACAAACTTTCGCCTTTATATGTATTAAGATTAAGATTAAGATTTAACGCTACAACTGGTGAATGGAGCAAAATAAAAAATACGTTCATATAATAAAAACTAAAAAGATTCCAAAAAATATTTTTCCTTTTCCTATTTTTTATGGTAAAAAAATCCCCTGTCTTCCCTCCACAAAATATATGTGTTTACTTCACTTGTGTTCACACACTGTGGTTTTTTTATAAGAGAAAAATAAATTTATTGCAAAAAACAGTAATGGTGTTTAAAAATAAAGTAATTCTCAGTTTGGATGCTACAGAACATTTTTTATAGAACCAACACTTAAAAGATTTTCTGTTTGAAGTTGGTATTGTTTTACACGTATTTCAAATCTGACTGTGAAGTTAATTTGTTTAGTGAGAAGGACACCAAAAAGTACTCTTGCTTATGTACCTATACTTTTACAAGGATGCCTCTTCTTCCACGATCCTTATGAGGTTATACAGGGACGTTTAACGCATAACATTATGAAAATATCACAAATCCATACTAATATTATAAATGCGAAAGTAACTCTGTCTGTCTGTCTGTTACTCAATCACGCCTAAACTACTGAACCAATTTGTATGAAATTTGGTATGGAGATATTTTGATACCCGAGAAAGGACATAGGCTACCTTTTATTGCGAAATATGTACCACGGGCGAAGCCGGGGCGGACCTCTAGTATGCTATACAAGACAACAAGCTCGTTCTCGAAACTTCGAAAAACTTAACGCAAATGTTTGTCATAACTTTCGAAATGCATGAAAGTAAAAAAGCGCTTATAAAGTGCTCTCGAGCGCTTTATGGCGTGTGTACTCAGATAAAAGTATTATTTGGAAGCGAAAAGCTGAATTACGTTGATATAACGCTAAAAATTTGAAAATTTTGTAAAGCTATTTGCATAAAAAGAGTTGTGGAATAGGATAACGTTGGATTTGTATGTTAAGCTGTTAAATATACACAGAAATAGAAATTTTATCCTTGCTTGGGTTGAATATTGTTACGGCATAGGGTTGCTGTATGTTTAGTAGATAGGTATGTAAAAATATCTATGTAATTTTGTCTTTAATATTATACCGAATAATGTGAATGCTGATAGTGAGAGAGACATTTAGTCAGAATGCGTAAGCGGAGTCCAAAAAATCAAGAGAGCGTATAAACAATATTTAAATGCTCTTAATAACATCAAACACAAAAAGGTGTGAAAGATTTAACCTTTACTTTACACCTTTTATTAATATAACTGCGCGTATAATACATATTTATTGGCAGAGTTTGGAAGTAACAGTAAGGAAGGCTTAATTTGGTTTCGTGGAAGGACTTTGTGTTGGATGAACCGGGCCAATAATGAAACGATGTTAACACCCCGACCCACAGAGCTGACTGAGGAATATTCACTAATTAAATTGATTACGGATTGAGAATGTGAGGAATAAAATTAATATACAAGTTGGCAGAAATTTTGGAGTAATTTTATTGTCGATCGACTCTTTGTACGGTTTTGCTTTGTGAAAATCGTAGGTCAACTTTAAATTTTTTCATAGTAATTAACAGCCAGCAAAAATGTAATTCTTGTCATGTTTTATAGGTTTCTATTTAAGTCATTACAAAAATTCTGGTGTTTTTATCAAGGTATATAATATGATGTACCTAAAATGTATGAAATACTTACTTACGAATTAAAGTACATACTCTCAATTTGCGGTTAATAAAAATTCAACCGAATTTCAACAAACAGGTACATCCTGAACACTAATTAACTGTTCGCAAGAATCCACGTTCCTCATCCCTTCACAACGTATTAGCTAAGTAATGAAAAGTTATCCATACAACCAAGTTAATAGCAATAGTGTACTACACAGAACACGCCCGCGTGCCGGGTCTATACCGTGTAGTTGTAGCGACGATGTGTCTCCATTACCCGCTTAAGATTAACGTACAATAACCTATTCCCATGTAATTTAAGTTTACCTTAACTATTGAAGCGAGCCTCCTCCCCCGCCACCTGAACTTCAACCCTATTCCGAGCAATTAAAGTTTAATTTCGCTCCAAGTAGCGAGATAATTTTCGTTCTTTTGTAGCTTTATAAACTTTCAGAACTCTCACCTTTGCAGTTTGTTTTGGATAAATGTGGGACGATTCCTAATTAGATAAGTTATTAACTTGTACGAGATCAGAGGAATTCGCTTTTAAATTAATTTAATCAAGTTTCATTAAAATTGTTTGAATCACACGGATAAAGTGACTTCATTATGTGCGTTCTTTCATTCGTTTCTATAGCTTATGATTTCTTGGAACGTTGATTATTCGCAGCTTTGAAAACTTAATAATTTAGGTGCATTATTATATTAATTGCGAAATAATAATAATCATCAGTTATTGATAAAAGCTTTATTTTGAGTAGTACACACTAATTTTTGTTCATTTAAAATTTTCAAAACAGGTTTAAATACTTTTTAAAGTGAAACTTTTATTACTTTATATACTCCACAACTGTGGACAAGGTATAAAAAAGAAAATTATCGAATTTTTAGGGTACAATACAATGATTCGTTCCGAATTTTATTCAAACTACCGCGTTGGTGTAGCGCGTCTAGCATGTTCGCGGAAGCCCGCGTGCCGGTTCTCGATGCATTGATCAGGCATCGTGTTGCTAGATTTAGGAATATTCTTTTTACTTTTAGTAACTCGATTATAAATGCTTTAACGAATTTTGGTAGCAGCATCTTGGCATTTTATGCACGGCTTCTGCGTTAATATTTAAATAACTTCTAAATTGATACTTTTTTGTGTTATTTCAATCTGTGTAATGTAATGTAACTCTTGTATTTTCATTTTTGCCTAACGGATCTTAGTCGTCCATTAATGTACATAATAATTCAATAAAGGATATTTTATTTTTTATTTTTTTTTTTATTACATCGTCTCAAACTTTTTGGTCTGTGTAGCGCATGTCGCGTGACGGTCGGCTGCCGAGTAGGTATAAAGCAGTGTTCGGAAAGTTTCACTTTTACCGTGGTTTCATAAAACCACACAACATTTTTTTTTTAATATCTATCCAGATATTAACAACTGAGCCAAAGGGGGGAAAAGGTGCCAAGTTTTTATTGAGGTAAATCATACAAAGGCAACAATGCCGCGCTCGTAAAAAGCTGTGTTTATCCATATATTTGTTATTTTTATTCGCGTAACAAGTCTTAACTGTAAACAAATACAGATTGTTTTTATAAAGATAAACTTTAATAAAAATAATAATCTGGATGTGATACTGTAACACTTATTTAAGTTTCTGAATCATAATGATCATGTAAAAAATAATAATTATAAACTCTTTATCTACACTAATATTATAAAGCTAAATTTGTTTGTTTGAACGCGCTAATCTCAGGAATAACTTGTTTTTGAAGTGAAACTTCTTTATCGGGGTTGGACAAAAATTTAGTGTAACATTTTTGCGTTACGCCGTACGCGTGACATTTTTGCGATACGCCGTACGCGTGACATTTTTGCGTTACGCCATGCTCGTGACATTTTTAAGGTCATAAAGAAGTTTCACTTCTTACGTGTGTACACTAGTACACGCACACATTTTTTTTAAATAATTGTAAATTATGTCTTTAATTACTGATCCGATTTTAAAAATTCTTTCGGTTTTAGATAGCCCATTTATTGTGGAATGCTATAGGCTACCTATATATCATAAGACCAACAGGGGCGGAGCACTGCGGTTAAAACTCATACATTTTTTTTACTCATAGGTTACATTATGTAATTGAAATAATCCCAATTAATAATACTTTATTTATTTCACTTGTAATTAATATAAGTCTACTAGTGGTCCGCCCCGGCTTCGCCCGTGGTACCTAGTACCTACATGTTTAAACTATCCTATCTCTCAAGTTGGATCGAACTGCACATAGTGTGCAAATTTTATTATAATCGGTTAAGTGGCTTAGGAGTCCATCGAGGACAAACATTGTGACACGAGATTTATATATATATTTTAAATAAGATATAACTATTAATTAACTAATTACCGTGTAAATCACGTTTGTAAGCTGTAATCCACTAGATATGTCACTTGGTTTATCCTAAAGGAGACCGTTCTGCTGGTCTCAGCGTGTAAGCTTTTGAAACCCTTCAAGGTGACTAAATATATTATCATTGTATTACACTAATAGTAATTCAAATTCAAATTCAAATTCAAATATATTTATTTGCTCGTATATGGTTCATAAGGGTGTTACACAAAATTTTTTTTTATCGCATATACTGCCATTTTAAATGGCGTGCAAAAATTCTCTTTGGTTTTAGGTCAGTAGTTATGATTAGATTAATTTAGAAGTTTAATATGTAATTTTATTTATCATTATGCATAATATAGTGAATTTTTTGTGTATGAATAAAATAATTTTCGTATTATTACATACTTCCATAATATTTTGGTGGATAAACAATTTATGTACGTAATGTGACAACATAATAAAATAATATTAAGACACAATTAAACTTTCCAGGTACTCTGCATACCCTTTAATTACACCCACTAGCATAGTTCTCGAGCAATGTGTGTTAAAATTGTTAATTATTGAAGTGAAACTTCTTTATCGGGGTTGGAAAAAAATTTAGTGTAACATTTTTTCGTTACGCCGTACGCGTGACATTTTTGCGTTACGCCGCGGCCGTACGCGTGACATTTTTGCGTTACGCCATACTCGTGACATTTTTAAGGTCATAAAGAAGTTTCACTTCTTACGTGTATACTCTAGTACACGCATACATTTTTTTTATTTCTTTTCTTTACTCAAATAATGAATGTCAGAACATCTAGCCAATCCCCAATTGGCTAGTCTGTAACCTCACAGGAGGCCTGGCAACTGTAGTGGGAATATGATGCTGATAAACACATCAAGCAAGTCCAATATATTGAATTCGGAAATCGTATCAGTTCTATTGAACAATGTTACCAAATTTTAAAAGTCTTTTCAGTTCAAACGTACCTACATTATTAATTCTAAATGAAATCCTAAAGGCTGTTCAAAAGGCTAGTTGGTATTACACCCCCGCCCCCTGCGCCCCGGACCCCGGGTCAAGCCGCGCACAATTCGAACACTTATCCGGCATTGTTTTGTTTACGCGGCCAACAATAAAAAATATTATTCCACAAGCGAATACATTTTTTGCGAGATTTCGCTCCTTTTCGTCCGACGTGACTGAAATATTTGGCGGGATTCATACAGCGGACAAAAGAAGTCTAATATCATTTTTTTGGTGTTATTTTGCAATCTCGACCTTTCGGAATTTATTATAACTAGCGTTTTGTGCGGCTTCGCTCGTTTCGCGGTCGAATGTTTTGTGGAAAACGATAAATATAACTTGTTAATTTGTGAGCACAATACAAGGAAAAGGTATTTCGTTACCTTCGGCGATTGGCGTGGAAGTTATATTCAATTAAGTTATATAAGAAGGAAGGAAGTATAATATCACTATATAGTATCTATAAAACAAAGTCGCTTTCTCTGTCCCTATGTCTCTATGTATGCTTAAATCATTAAAACTACGCAACGGATTTTGATGCGGTTTTTTAATAGATAGAGTGATTCAATAGGAAGGTTTTATAATTAGGTGTATATAATTTATTATGTTTTAGACAAAGCGGGCGAAGCCGCGGCCGGAAAGCTACTAAGATATACACCACACAGTATTTTAGGTACGAAAATTTATCGAAATAAATGAACACATTTTTAAGTATCTTAATTATTAACAAAATGGTTTGTGTAACGTCATCATTAGTTACAAGCTTACCCAAACGCTGAGCTCAGCACTCCACATTGAAAACAGCCTGAAAATGAACCGTATTGAATGGACAAACAAAGTGAGCAGCCGCGAAAGGAACTCAAAAGAAAAACAATGCGTTTTCGTAAACAATCCAATTAGTACTGTGGAGGGGGTGAGGAAGGGACGGGGTGTGGGAGGAGGGGGTGGCAAATCGACAATTAAAAAGGGTATTTGTAATGCAGATCAAACGATTGGAACAATATTGGCGGTGACAATTGTTTTACGTTTAACGCTTTGTACTTGTTCTGGCGTTTATGATTTAGGAAAGGTTTGAATTTCTACACATGTTCGTGAATTTCATTTAGTTGGGATTCTGGGATTCTGCTGTGCTCTTAAAACTTATTGACGATGAATAATTATGAAGTGTACAATATGAATGCAGGTTTTACGTTTAGGAGTACCGAGTATGAGTTTGAACTTTGAGTGTATGAATTTATTTTGTAAGCAAAGTTGTTGGTAAGCAGCGCTGTTTGAATCTTATTTCAATAATACGTATAGAGCAGGTACGTCCGCTTTTACCATTAATGGATGTTATGTAATCGTTATTGGCAATAAAAACTTTGTGAACGGTTTAGGCCTTTACTTGCTTGCTAATGTAGGGATTATTATAATAGGATCGCAGATTACTAAGCTATTAGAATAAAAAAACTCATACACACATAGAGCAAACTCTATGATATTATTCAATAAATTTCAGATCTCAGCTTTAGATATAAAAAAAGATTTATAATAAAGTCATAGTAACATACGTAATTGAGTAAAAAATGTATGATTTAAATTTTATTTTGTATAATTTTGTATAAAAATAGCTAAATTACCTAAATCATTATTTAAGTTAATATTATGCTATAATTCTGTTATTATTCTGTCATTAAGGAAGGTGGACCCCAAAATACAGGCTGTCCTAGTTTGGGGTCCAAATGTTACATGTTTGTACCTAACCCAGAAATTGATCAATAAATGATTTTTATTTTTTTTATTTTTTAACACCATTTAAATATAGACAAATATAGATAAATAAAACATAAATCTAAATAAAACCAAAGATAATATTGACTATTCGATATTGAATTTAAATGACAAGTAATAATTATAGAGTTAATATCTAAATAGTGCCGTTAACCCTCTGTTTGACAACTGATTAATATTAAACGAGCTTAAACAACTGTTATATTAAATATTAGAACAAAGCTATTGATTTTGATAAATTTAATTTTGTGGTTGCAGTTGATAACTTCGGTTGGATGGATATTTAATATTGTGTAGGTTGAATGAATAAACAATTTGGAATTAATGAGTGGAGGGAATAAAAAAAATGTGTGCGTGTACTAGTGTACACACGTAAGAAGTGAAACTTCTTTATGACCATATTTTCCTATAAATAATTTACTATATGCAACTTTACAGAAATACGTCGAATCACGCGTGGTAGGGATAAGAAAAAGATGGCGCGTAGCGGAAAAATGTCACGCGTAACTAAATAATGTTACACTAAATTTTTTTCCAACCCCGATAAAGAAGTTTCACTTCAAAAATGTGTTCACTTTTATGTAAAATCTTCCTTGTCAGATTAGGCAAGTAACAAATTTTTGTTGACAAAAAAAGTAATTGATATGGGAGCTAACACATTCTTATATTTTTAAAGTTAATTTGATCAAATAAAATTCATAACTGATCGTCTACATGAGAGGGAAAAAGTAGGATTCTTTCATTTAATTAATATCAGCAGCCAATAAACGATTCAGCAATGTATTTACCAATATTTGTGTTGTTTCCTTAAATTTATAGGTTTTTCAATTCAAGCTGAGTAAAAAGGTAATTAACAAGAATTAACATCATTCCGTCATGCAATTACAAGCAGAGTTAATAAGACAACTCGAATTCATGCTATTTTGAATTACTTGTGCAATGTGTGAAGCTGTTTTCTTTAACTTAATACCTAGTTACGTACCTACTAGAGCAGAATACATACCTACTGCTATTATTGTAGTATGTATTCACAATAATACTACAGTGTGAATACATACTACACAGAACCCTACTGAACAGAACGGACACTCTCCGCCCCGCCCAAAACACTTACCTCACCCCGGACGATCACGCTATAGTTGGCCCGCATTTTACCGTAAGGACGATACGCAACGAAGATTGACAACATTTATCAAATTGACTTAAAGTAATTTTATTATTTTGGATTTATGATTAACTTTTTGCGTAGAAAATGGTAAGATATTGTTCTGTTGTTATTGGCTGCTTACGGATGTATTTCAAAAACGCGAAATTACTTACTGTCGTCACAAATGTGCCAACCCTAAAGCGTTAACACACACATTTGCACTCTCAACAGTGTGACTATCAAAACGATAATTTTGTATGGAGTGTCCGGGGTGTGGTACACTCAAATTCATACATTTATTTCTTCAATTAGACTTCTTCTAGAAGCACTTTTGAATCTATAATCATAATAATATTTTTAATATAATTTGGAAAATCCAAAAGTGCACGCCTCATAATTTTTTTTAATAAATATTTATTAATTATTATTTTTGTTTATTTAATAACAATTAAACCACATCGAATCAGACCCTGAAAAATGAAAGGGTTCTATTCCTGAGCATACTCAAGCGTAAGAGAAAAAAAAAGACTCGATTAGTAAAGTATTTCGGTCGCTATCGTGTTAACAAGAAAAAGGATCCGCACATACAGACACACGGACGTCCAAGACAGAACTTTTTTAAACTGTTTTTTAACTAGTTTAAACAACAAAAATGACATCAAAAATATCATGAACGTTAAAAATAGTGTTTTTTCTTAATATGTGTGTGTATGTATTATCTTACAAGTGCAATGTATGATACATAAAGACATTTTAAGTTTGAAAAATCAGATGTTTTGCGCGAAGTGACAGTAGTTATACCCACCTCAACGCTTCGCTTATGAGGCGTGCAATTAACCAGCAATGTGCACTTCTGTAGATAATACGTAATAAGTATAGTTTTCTAGGAAGCAAATTCGTTAGTCGAGCGTATGTAAACATGTGCATGATTGAAATTCGGAGATATGTGGACTTTATGTAAAGCCATTAGGTGAAGGTTTAATGACTAGCTTTCCGCCCGCGGCTTCGCCCGCGTTTTCAAAGAAAAACCCGCAATTTTCCCGTGCCCGTGGGATTTCCGGGATAAAACCTATACTTAAAATCCTTTCTTAGGGGACGCCTACGTTATGATATCTACCTGCATGCCAAATTTCAGCCCGATACGTCCTGTGGTTTGGGCTGTGCGTTGATAGATCACTATATCAGTCACCTTTGAGTTTTATCTTAATATATAGAAAAGAAATAAAAAAAAATGTATGCGTGTACTAAATTATGAATTACTATTAATGTAATACAATAATCTATTAAGTCACCTTGAAGGGTTTCAAAAGCTCACACGCTGAGACCAGCAGAACGGTCTCCTTTGGGATAATCCAAGTGACATATCTAGTGGATTACAGCTTACAAACGTGATTTACACGGTAATTAGTTAATTAATAGTTGTATCTTATTTAAAATATATATTATATGAATCTCGTGTCACAATGTTTGTCCTCAATGGACTCCTAAACCACTTAACCGATTATAATAAAATTCGCACACCATGTGCAGTTCGATCCAACTTGAGAGATAGGATAGTTTAAACATGTAGGTACCACGGGCGAAGCCGGGGCGAACCGCTAGTATATATATAGATTTCTCTTGTATAATATAATTATAATCTGAACTTTTGAGAAAATATTCGTACGCCATTTATCTTAAAAAAATATGACATGAAATTTTAAAGATTTTTGTTCATGTTGCTTCGGTGCTTTCCTCATGAAGTTATCCTTCGGCTGTTAAGGTAGTTGTTATGAAGATAATCTGCAAACAAATAAAATAAAGGTAAGTTTGCATATTTAGTAAATTAAAAAAAATAAAGGTCACGTTCTCCACTAAAGGGATTAATTAAATGTTGAAAACAAGACTAATATGTTAGACATTATTTAGAAGTTTAGTCCATTTCCAGCGATGTTCGACTGCGCCCGTGTCGTGATGTAACACCAAGAAAAATAAGCAATATTTTCGTTAGCACTAAAAGCATTTCCAGTTAGTGACATCTAAACATCCGCAGTAGGTAACTCGCGTCATAACTCGCAACTTTGCCCCGCTCGCATTTTCCGCGCCATTGTGTTAAATCACTTTGATACGAGTCCGCCGTTTTCCTGTTTATAATCTGCGATATCTTATTTCGGGGGACGAACCCAACTGGCACTAATCTCACAAAACAATAGTTGTAGGAAAATGGATGTGTAAGAAGTTTTTCTTGTATTTATGTTCGCGAGTTGCTTTTAAATTTGAAGTTACTTGATACGGAAAATACAACTCTCATTTCTCTTTTGATTGAGGTTTAAATGATTGACAGAATCTGATGTTCGAAAGGAGTTGTGGTTTTATGAATTTGTGCGAGTCTTTTTAGATACTCCTTGATCTTTACATCAAAGACATTTGTTATTTTTACCAATATTCTGTTTGAAATGTTGTTTTTGCCTATTAATAATTGTGCTAGTATTTTCAGGAGACGTTTATAATATTTGTATGTTTAGTTTTTCGTGAGTTCATCATCGTGGAAAGAAGCTGAATAAACTTCGATAAAAAATATCTTACTATTTTTAAATTGTAGAATTACCTGCACTAAAGATGTTGTGAATATCAAATTCTATCTAAACATAGAATAAGTTCATTATCATTACAAAGTATATTTTTAGAAGGTTTCAATTAATGTTATAATATCTAAGATGGGAAAATAACTGATAGTATCGTTATTAATAGAAACTATTTAAAGGGTCTGATACAAATAGCTTCATCGCCTACATTAAAGCAGATTATGTTCCAATGCCTTTGATCTGAACGGTAAGTGTGTTGGAGTCAACTCAGCCATAATACACTCTATTCATTATCAATTTAAATATATTAAATTGTAATATAGTGGTATACATATATACCATATTATATTGGATGAACATGTATAATATTATAATTGCGTTGGATATACATCTTATCTTTATATATATATAAAATTCTCGTGTCACAATGTTAGTCTGCATACTCCTCCGAAACGGGTGGAGCGATTCTCATGAAATTTTCTGTGCATATCGGGTAAGTCTGAGAATCGGCCAACATCTATTTTCCATATGTACCACGGGCGAAGCCGGGGCGGACCGCTAGTATTACATATATATATATCGCTGTATAATTAGGTGTCGCTGAAAATCAGCTCTACAATGAAGGCTTATGCTTTTCATTGTAAAATGCTGAGCGGCAATCCTTTTAGCATTTAGGTTGTTAGATTAAGTAGATTGTAAGTACTTAAATTGTTAATTTTAATATTGCCTATCTGCTAATAAAAAGTTTTATTTATTTATTTATTTAATTTATTTATATCCAACGCAATGTTCGGTTTAACATTTGATTTTTCAGGATTTGGAATTTTTTAACTTTACGTTGATTTCAACGTAAAGTTAAAAATTCAAAGCTTTTGGCCCTAGTTAATACTGTTTATTACATTTATTGAAAATACTTCGATTCTTTGGAGCACACATGGAAGTTGAAGCAAGGTTGTTGATATAATTCGTTTGTAGTTAAGTATTACATTTAGGGCCGATTTTTTAATGCTTGGATAAAACTTATTCGTCGAATAATGTATAAAACTACCATTTTAAAAACGTATTCTAATTTCCCGTATTCGACAGTTTACGTGACATTTTAATATTATCGTGTAATACTTTATTGGACGGATAAGTTTTATCCAAGCATTGAAAAATCGGCCCTTAACAAAACAATAATTTGACTTTGAGTGTGGTGTCTATTGGGCTACAGACGAAACAATAATTGAAACTTAAAATAATGTAGAACAAAAACCTCAATCAAGTACCAGGAAAGCATAAACAAAAGATAATAAAATATCCGCACAAAGGGGTCGTATCAAAACGCTCTCTGTTTTGAATAAAAACACAAGGACGAAGTGGACAGGGCGCTACTCAAATTGGTTATTTGCATAAAAACAACACGCGTTACGCTGTGTTTATATTTACTGGCGGAGCGGATTATGCACATGCTAATTATTATTAATATATTTGTTTAAAGAAGGTTTCCACACAGTGGATAAAGATAATTATCACCAGCGGTGTCTGTCTCTCTTCATAATCGAGAGCGTTGGCCCAACAAATGATCGTCTATGTTTGCTGCCATTACGGTGATTATGAATAAATATCTACAATAACGGCATAACATAGACATTAAGGTCCTATACACTATCGTGATTGCCTCTACTCGCCCAACGCTGCCCATTGTGTAGACGACCCATTATGTTAAACAATCCTAATTTTACTTCATTAGAAACAAACACTATAAATAAATACCTATGTTCATATTATGTACTTAGTTTCCGCCCGCGGCTTCGCTCGTGCAGTCAAAGAAAAACCCGCATAGTTCCCGTTTCCATGGGATTTCCGGGATTGAGACATTTTCCCGGGATAAAAAGTAGCCTCTGTCCTTTCTCGGGTATCAAAATATCTCCATACCAAATTTCATGCAAATTGGTTTAGTAGTTTAGGCGTGATTGAGTAACAGACAGACAGAGTTACTTTCTCATTTATAATATTAAATAATATGGATTTGAAAGTTTTCGAATTATGACGTCATGATATTTCCTTATATTATTATATAGGAACTAGGGCGGCTACTTGTGTATATAATAAACAGGATTCTTTGTAGCAAAAATATATTCCTACAGAGAAAAATCTGATAATGTTACAGGAAACTTTGGTGAAGGATAACTGGACCCAAAAATATGATTTATAGTTTTTGTTTAGTTTAAATCGAAGCAGGAAGGTATTGGTTATGCATGAAGGGGAAGTGATAAATATGTTCAATTTGTCAAAATAAAAGCATTTCTTAGTGATACAACAATAATTTCTTTTTCATGTTCACGGTAGAGCAAAACAATAAGTGTGATAAAAAATATAGAAAAAATAAGAGTTATCAGAGATAGTTGTTTGTTATCAGTTAACAGCTATAAAATTTCTGTTTTTTTTATATGATAAAGGGTCGTTATTCGATTTCGTATTTAATATTTTTTTAACATTTCAAATAATATAAAGCTATTATTGAAATCAATTTACTTCTATTTATGATATGGTACGGGAGCCAGGTGCAAATTTGGTTCATTATTTCCTCTCAAGAGATAATTCGTCAGACGCCTCAGAGTATAGTATTATAAAGCCTCGTGAACGTCAGCTGGCGCTCGGTTGGGGGGGTGAGCAGTTGTAGCCTCCCACGCACGTAGGAAAAAAAATACATTAATTCATTCATTTCCTCTCAGCTAAAAATTTGTCAAATTGTAGCTAACCCAATATCTCAACGAAAAAAAATAATCAGCTGGTTACAACATGGTGTATTATACGTCAGCTGGTGTCTTGAACATGAAAGTTAAATTTAAAGAAAAATTTATTTTCCGTGATTTCCTCTCAAACAAAAATTTACCTGATGATAGCTTATATGTAACTGTGGATAAATATATAGGTCAGCTGGCTGTATCTTGGTGAAAAAACCGTCAGCTGATACGGGAGGCTACAACCGCTCTTCCCCCCAACCGAGCTCCAGCTGACGTTCACGAGGCTTCATAATACTATACTTTGATGCATTTTACTAATTACCGCTTGAGAGGAACTTGGTCATAAAATCTGTTCCTGGCTCCCTAACCAATAGGTATCTTCATTTTTTCGACGTTCAATTTCCTATAGTTGACTATTTATCGCTTTCGCTTAGCTGAGACCGCACCCTAAAGCGGAAAATTAGCGCAGGCGATGATTTCGTTAGTAATTCAACGCAAACATTCCAATAATTTGTACATTCATGAGTGGGGCCGATGATTAGCGCTTTGTTTCATTCCACTGCGATGCTGAATTACACGAACTGTATTTGTAGTGTTTGTCATAGACTTATCTATTCATTTCGTGATAAAGTTTTTTTTTTTTAATTTGCTAATATTAATGTAGCCGAAGCTTTAAAAACATTATTATTTTAAAGTGAAAACGGAAGAGGTATCTCTGACTGACTAGAGGAGTCATATTATGCTTCAATTCATATTTCAATACTATATGTAACGAACATTTTATTATAAACTCAGTAAATTTATAAAGGTATATGACGAAAGCTCGTTTACGACGTTTTCAATAAATAAATAAATAAATAAATAAATATTATAGGACATTATTACACAAATCGACCTAGTCCCACAGTAAGCTCAATTAAGCCTTGTGTTGTGGGTACTAGGCGACGATAAATATAATATTTAATAAAATAGATAATAACACCCAGACCCAAGAACAAATAATTGAGTTCATCACACAAATATTTGCCCTGACCGGGGATCGAACCCGGGACCGTCGGCTCAGTAGGCAGTTACTTTACCACTGCGCCAACCGCGTCGTCGATAGTATCGTATACGCTCTAGTTAAATAAATAGAGTTACATATTACTCCGTGCCAATCAACCGCTTTAGTTAAAACTGTCGTATAGTATTAAAATTATGGTATGAAAATCTTTTGTTCTGTATCGGAACTTGATCTTTCAATAATCAATGTTTTAGTTGACAATGTTGTAGTCAGCTTTTCGCCGCTGAGTCATTTTTACTAGAACTTAACAACACCTATTAACATTTAAACCAGAAGCAATTCATTATTCCTTAATGATACAGTTAACAGATATTATTTATAGTTCATTATGTCGGACCGCATGTCGAAATAATAACTTATTAAATTTTAAATCACATTCATGCAATGGCCAATGCGGCGACGTGTCGCGCGGTTACCTTAATAGTACTCATTATAATTATTTATACACTCCATGTATATTCGTCGATTTATACTCTTTCATTTATTTTTATTCATAAAAGCATTCATTAGTTCATACAGCAAACAATATGGTTAAGCAGCGTTGGGTCCGGTTAAACTTTTGATGGGTGACCATCTTATGAATTCAGCGCAAGACATTAGTTCTGATTGTTTCTAGAAAACAATCTAGTACAATCTGCTCACAAACAAAAACAAACTGTAATTCTAGATAGTAATCAATGAAAGTGATCTATAGATCTTTGGATTTATTTATTTGTCACCGACGGCTACTTTTTCATGAAAAACTTCGAAAAGCGGCACTGTGAGTTCTGACAACAAATTCTTTAACGAAGAAGCACGCAATTCTTTAACTTTCTCTCCTATTAACAACATTAGAGTATCTAACTTACTTACTCAGTTTTATTAGTTCTATAATAAAATTGAGAGATGGTAGAGCGTTTAAAGTCCTCAATGTGGTGAACACATTTCTACCATGACTATGTTTTATGAAACGATAGATGAATGGTTCATAAAATGCAACAAGATTAACTGTCAACTGCGAAACCAGCCTAAACACTTCATCTGACTTATTGATACGAGTGTGACCCAATTTTTAACTCCCAATATCACTCCCTTATTGCGTTACAGAACGGTTTATGTAACTAGAAGTTTTCGAACGCAAACGAGTTAGCGCATTAAGAGAATCATAAACATTGCTAGGAAATGTGCCAAAAGAAATACGCAAATGCCAAGGCTAATGTTTTGGCAAGCTTGTTGTATTTATATAATGTACCCCCTTTGATTTGGCTTCAGAGGAAATAAGCTTCATAAAAATAACCTCCAAAAATATAGTACTTACGTGTTTACGTTACAGGGACCAAAATGACCTAAGTATAGATAATATTATGCGTCAAATATTTTAATCATTTAAAATTAATAAAAATAAAAATTTTGCACAGAACATGAAATTATTTCATTGCAATGTGTATTCATTTTTCATTAGTTATTAAAACACGTATTTTATAATATTTTATTCAACTAAATTTTATTTATTTTGTTGTACAAAAGCACTGATGTGTAAAATTTTATTTTTCAGGTAAGCTACTGCGAGTATAAATAAAATCAGATCGAGACGTAAGTAACGAGATTTCTTTCTATTTTAAAAAAAAACATTTGCGTCATTGTTTTTAACCTTAAAGTTAAAAGGTTAACATTGATTGCACTTGAAGTTAAAAAAAAATTTAATCTTATTTAAACATTACTTTTTCGCTCTGGCTCGACTTGGGTAGTTTAATAAGTTTTTTTTAAATGTACGTAATCATTTTATTCCCTACACCCAGCGGAGACGAAGCAAACGAGCCGAAAATCATTAAAATCGGTTCAGCAGGTTCGTTATTGCGTTATAAACAGTGTAGTTAACATGGCTTTTTATATAATACTAGCGGTCCGCCCCGGCTTCGCCCGTGGTACATATTTACGTTTGCTCTACATAAAAACCATCCTCGTACTTCAAGGAATATAATAAAAAAAGAATTATCGAAATCGGTTCAGCCGTTCTCGAGTTATGCGCTTACCAACACATTTTGCGATTCATTTTTATATATAAGATAATATTAGAAACACTAACTACGGAAAGGGTGTATCACTACAACAATTAGGAGAGTCATCTTACGAGGCGAGCACTCCAGACCGTCGCATCTTGCAATGTGCATTTAAATTAAATTTGTTTGTCTCATTTTAATAAGCCCTGCTAGTTCCGTAATACAAACTTTAAGAGGTTGAAATATACGTTAGAAATAGGTCGTGTTTACTACGTGAAGTCAGCGTGGAGAAGATAGAAATGTTACTTTTGCCCAAGGGATGAAATTTGAGATAATGCAGTAGTGTCTAGACTATGAAATCATTCTAAAGGGATAATCTAGTTTGTATTTATGATATATCGTATTTCAAAACATGAATTATTAATTAAAACTTGAAATATTTTTGACAAACAAATTTATATATTTTAAATAAAAGCCGCCTCTTGGTTCTATTCTTATTAATAAAATATACTTATTAATAATATCTATTTTACGATAGAAACAAATTAAATTTAGTCTCAAATTAAAATATAGGCATTTGACTATCATAGAATTCATCGTCTCATAATTTGTCACAACTAAAAGTTACACAAAAGATACGCAATCTCACGAGAGACAATAAAATATTAATTATCAAAACAATATTCTGGAAAATTCCAGGGAATCTAAATCGAACCTGCTACCAACAACGAAAACAAGAATCAGCAAGTCGTATTCGAACAATAACAAAGAGTGAACAAAAACTTTTCTTGGGGTCAACCGGAATGACTTATTATTTCCCAGTCTCATTAGCCGTGGCTTAAATAAATATCCTGACATTTCTTGAATTGACGATGAATTTTACATCGCAATTTATGGGCTCCCGTTCCGATTTGCGGCTGTATTTTTAAGTATTTAACTAATAAATTTGGTTCACTAAACTTCCTAAAATTTCAATTCGTAGCGTATTTTTTTGTAAACCTTGTAATTGCTAGAGAGTTTAAAAAAGTGTTGCTGATACAAATCAAAGCATAAGTTTAGCTTATGTTTATTTAGGTACTATCGGCACACTAAAGTCTATCTGTCTACATATTATATTTTTTCTTGTGAAAATTTTTATCAAGATAAGATAACGTCTTCACATGACCACGGTCGCTGTAAAATGTGCGATTAATATATGATGAATAAATCGTGTTTAAAATTCGTTCCAAGTCTTTTATTTCCAAACATTTAATATGTTACTTTACCTGTTCCCCTGTCTTTACACCTATATTAATCCGTGGCTTGACAACAGTTACCAACGATCCATAAACCATTAACACTCTAGAGTATTTTAGCCTTCAAGGAGGATTTCATTTAACTCATGTGAGTTCCTTAAGAGGTTCGTAATTGTCAGAGACAGCCACCGTTTACGAACACCTCGTGGAATAATGGGATGTGGTGTTATGGTATTCATTCAATTTGCCTTGTTTTGTGTCGTGTTTGTTAACAGTTTTTAATGAGGTGAAATGGCGTGGCGTAGAACTGAATATGATAGTGTTTTTGTGTCCTTTTACACATCTTATATTCTAATATATATTATAAAGGCGAAAGTTTGTAAGGATGTATGGATGTATGGATGTTTGTTACTCTTTCACGTAAAAACTACTGAACCGATTACAATGAAATTTAGCACACATATAGAGGGTAACTTGGATTAACACATAGGATAGTTTTTATCCCGGAAATCCCACGGGAACGGGAACTATGCGGGTTTTCCTTTGCAAACGCGGGCGAAGCCGCGGGCGGAAATCTAGTTTATTTATATACAAGATGTTTCTACATGCTTCGAGTATTGTTATTTTGTAGAGTCGGAACATTTTTATCAGTTGACAGTTTTAGTTAAGATGATTATACCTTTATTTGTATTCCATTCTGTAGTTTTATATCGTTAAACATTTTATCAGTTAATATATTAGACGAAGCTTAAACAATAAAAATAATTGAATTAAAACAATGTTACACTAACAACGATTATATTACATATTTTATTATAAACATGCTTAATAAGATTTACAAAAATACGTACACTAATGGAGTGTTAAAAGCTCCAACAATTATTTCACAAAAGCTCCTCTAGGTGGTAAATTAATTTATTCAGATTACGTTGAGAAAAATTGGACGTGAAGATTGTAATAGGTTTAACGCGTAAAATCGAGTGTAGCGGTGTGACTATAGTCTGTAGTCTGTTGGCAAATGGCGGCCATCTTCATAGATACCATCTAGAACTTTCGGTTGTTTTATTTACGGTACGTTTTTGTTCTTAAGTGACTGTAGTGTGAGATTTTTTTACTTGCTTCATAATCTATAACGTATATAAAAAATTAACTATGGAATTATATCGATAAAATAAGTGTATTTTTTGATATAATTACTTTATTCGAAGTGTCGAATATAATATTTGATCGTTTATAATTAGAATTAATGTTATTATAATACCTATATTATGATATTACATATCTATTTTGTTAAATTAAATTGTAAAACTGACATGATTTAAAAGAGCAACTATGGAGTTTCTTTCCAGTTCTTCTCCGTAGATACTGCTTTCCGAATCGGTGGTAAATTTTAAAATATGTAATGACGTTTCAAAAGTGCTTCTATAAGAAGTCTAATTTAATAAATAAATGTTTGAGTTTGAGTTTGAATTTTCAGCGACTTCAACCGTGTTAAATGTTGTATAATATTATGATTTTTTTAAAGAATTCATAACTAAAGAAACATGTGAATGTAGTAAAATATGAGGAAAATATGTAATTGAGAATTATCATGTCTTTTATCTCATAAAATTATGTTTTTGGGTCGCCATAACCAAGGATTTCTTAAACATTTAATAATGATCAACACACATACGGTTACCGTAAATGGGGATCAAAATACCTTATGTTATTTATATTTTCCTGCTAAAAAACATTGTGTTTTACTATGTGTATGTGATAATATTATATCGTCATGTATGTATTTACAAAAAAATAACTAGTAGAAATTCCAGAATTTATATTATAACAATCTTATTCTATGGATAAGCGTTGTTTATTATGTATAAGAAGATATTTATTCTATTCAGGTCAATTAAAATAAACATTCTATTCGTCCGATGTTTTCTTTGTACCTATATTTTCTACTTTAGTCTATAATTAAATATATTTTTACTTACAGTATATCCAAACTAATACTAATAAAAAATAATCGTTAAAATCAAAGTCTTAATATAATACCGTAAAATATTAATAAAATTGTATATAACAAATAATATTCCCTCATAATGCCGTATTTCAAATATTAAGCCGATTCATTGTTGATCAAAAAAGTCGTTCCCGACATGCCCTGACACTAATGAAGACAGACAAAGTTGAAAATAATAAGGATTTATACTTCGGCAGAGGTTTTAAGGGAATTTCTTTGAAGATGAAATGCCAGTCATTCACATACATATTATACGTATATAGGGATTCAATAAGGCACAGCAAGGACCATAAATAATCCATACTAATATTATAAATGCGAAAGTAACTCTGTCTGTCTGTCTGTTACTCAATCACGCCTAAACTACTGAACCAATTTACATGAAATTTGGTATGGAGATATTTTGATACTCGAGAAAGGACATAGGCTACCTTTTATTCCGAAATATGTACCATGGCCGAAGCCGGGGCGGACCTCTAGTAATATTAAAAATGTGAAAGTAACGCTGTTTCTTTTTAAGCTTAAAACTCTTAACACATAAAATATATTTTAGTGCATTGATCCTACTAATAATGTAAATACGAAAGTTTGTTGAATGGATGTATCTTTGTTAATCTTTTACACGAAAACCACTGAACGATTTTTGATGAGACTAATTGTTAGTGGAAGTAGCTTATGTACCAAAATCATGAGCTACGCTTATGAAATACTTGATTTTGCTCACGGACCGATACAGCTTGTAAACAATAAAGTTTACTCAAAGGTAACATACTAAAATGCATACAAACCAATAGTTACGAATCTTTTACGAATAGTGTAAGAGCGAGGTGACACCTAAGCCTACATAAGCATAGTTTCGTATCGTCGTCTACCTACGTGACTTTCCCATCTTCTGGCTAACTGAAAACTGATGTAATAGCACAGAATACATAATAGTAGCTAAACGCTAGTTATAGTTTAAAAGCCAGCCCCCCTAGTCAAGTAGATACGTTTATCTACAGCCTACGTCAATCTCATACATTTGTAGTCTATTCTATTGAACGCTACGCTAACAGAAAGCCACTTGACTAGGGGGCAGGTTTTATCGATTTTAAGCTAAAGGCTGAAAGCAACATTTTTGAATGTCATAGAAATCGTCTGTAGAAAAGATTAAATTACTTCTCGTATAAATAATAATAAGAGCTTGATTTCGTTACAGACTGACTACATGTTAAATTGTGTTTAAAGAAGTGAAATAATTTTGGCACTGTTAAATTCCACATTAAATCACTCATTACTAAAACAAAGTCGCTTTCTCTGTCCCTATGTTCCTATGCATGCTTAAATCTTTAAAACTACGCAACGGATTTTAATGCGGTTTTTTTAATAGATAGAATGATTGAAGAGAAATTTTTTAGTATATAATTTATTATGTTTTAGACAAAGCGGGCGAAGCCGCGGGCGGAAAGCTAGTATATTATAAAATAATATTAAAACTCTACCTGAGTTTCTCTACATCCCGACATCAATGTTTTAAAAATTCATTGTGCATATATTGTTCTTCACAATTTATAAAGCTACTTTCAATAACTTCTATTATTTATAACCTACTAGAGGTCCACCCCGGCTTCGCCCGCGGTACATATTTCGCAATAAAAGGTAGCCTATGTCCTTTCTCGGGTATCAAAATATCTCCATACCAAATTTCATGCAAATTGGTTCAGTAGTTTAGGCGTGATTGAGTTACAGACAGACAGACAGAGTTACTTTCGCATTTATAATATTAGTATGGATAATATAACTCTACCTGAGTTTCCGTACATCCCGACATCAATGTTTTAAAAATTCATTGTGCATATATTGTTCTTCACAATTTATGAAGCTACTTTCAATAACTTCTATTATTTATAACCTCTATACACATCTCTACCTATCGATCTATCTACCTATCTCGCATAAAATGTTACTTCAATAGATTTACAACTTAATAATGGAGATTTATATCTCAATACGTCATGTTCTCGTCTAGCATATTTGCTTGCTAAGTGGTACATCTAAACCTAGTTCAGACTAGGTTCTAGACAATACATCAATGTCTGAGCAAAGCTGTTTACAGCTGCTAATAGCTCTTTTATTTGAGAGATCTCCATCGCTATCTGGAACTTCCTTGGAACGATTGTTTGATTGTCTCGTCGACTTCGATTCGGTCTTGTGTACTTAACGTTGACTTAATTGTTATTTGTTAATGTTAATTCTATATCAAATAGTGAGCGTTTTCAGAAATCACACATTTGTTTACCTACATCACATGTTAAATGACGATAATTTACCAGAGTTTACTGTTTATATTTTAATATTTAACAAATAATAACTGTGCTATTTCATTTATTTAATAAGAATAAATATGCTTTGAATACATATCATATATTATAATAAACTAGTGGTCCGCCCCGGCTTCGCCCGTGGTAAATATTTCGCAATAAAAGGTAGCCTATGTCCTTTCTCGGGTATCAAAATATCTCCAAACCAAATTTCATGCATATTGATTCAGTAGTTTAGGCATGATTGAGTAACAGACAGACAGACAGAGTACTTTCACATTTATAATATTAGTATGGATAAACAGTGTTATCTATTAGCTGGTAGGTATAAATCTAAGTATAAATCACTGCATATTTTAAAACATAGCTTTCCCACTCGTCTGTCTTTTTGTTTGCGATAAGATCAATAACTACTGTATTGATTGTCCATGTGTTTTCACCAATGTAGGAAACTATGTTTATTTCTATATTTTTTATGCTATTGCATAACTGCTATCGCGGGCCTTGAGCGCGGGGACCGAATCCAGAAATTTAGTAACGAAAAACCTCACGCTCCCCACTCCGACGGGCACGGAGGTGTGGCTTGAAGGCATAGCATGCAATAGCTTTACCGCGGCAGTCCCCGAGTGCCACACGTCTTTTTTAGTTTGAAATTTTGTATGTTTAGTACAACACGGACGAAGCCCCTAAAGCTAGTATTCTGACAACCAATAAAAAAGCGAAAATCATAGATTAAAATCGTGTAACAATAAATCGATTTATAATTACATCGCTATAAAACTAACGTTGCGTAGATCCTGATTGACGTCAGATTATCAGCATTTGATTTATGTCGCTATCAGCCAATGTTACCTGTAATGGATGTCTTTCTGAGATTTGTTTCCACGTGATAAGATTATATTTTAGGGAACTAGAAATGTGTAGATTTAGTTCAAAAGTAATCGTTAGGCTGTTAGTAGAGATTATGTTTTCTCTTATTTTTTTGCTTTCTTACCTCAGAAAATTATAACTAACAGTTATTATAACAGACTGGTTAAATTAAAAAATAAAACACATTCTAAACATTCTTATTTATTGCAATTTTTAAATTATTTTACGTACTATTTTAAAATATGGTACCTAATTTTTAATACGATCTAGAGGCACTTAGCCGTTTAATAAATCAAACTTATTATTGTCAAAGGAGAATGGGCAAATTGGGCCTGAAACTTGGGCTAAGACCAATACACACGAAATATTGTTTTTGTGATAGATCATTACACATACCTTACGAAAAAAATAAAATAAAAAAATAAATCAACCGGGTTCTTGTACAGTCAAGGCAAAAAGTTTTATTTATCTGGCTCTTATTTTGCGCACAATAACGGTGTTTTTAATTCGAGTGAAGTAAATAATATAAACCTAAATGTCACTGGAGTGACTGAATTTAACCACAAAAAAACGTCTAACTACGTTGAATTATAATAAACACGGTATAGGTACATGTTACAAAACATAATATTAGTGTATTTCGGTTATTATAAGGCTTAAGATTAGTACGTATTTGTAAGTGAAAGTGAATTGGAGTAACATAAAGATATTGTCATTGTCTTATAACAGTTATTTATTGCAAAAAATATTATGCACAAAGAAATAAAACTTGATGTGACTGTACAAAAACCCGGTTGATTATTTTTTTATATATATTTTTCCCTTTATGTATGTGTTATGATCTATTATAAAAACAATATCTCATGTGTATTGGTCCAACTCAAGGGTTCAGGCCCAACTTCCATAGTAAAATGCCCATTCTCCAACTCAAGTGTTTATGAATTGTCAATTATGACGATAAAAATACGGTGTATAAGGTATATATACGGTGTATAAAAATACGGTGTACAAATGATAATATTATTAAACACATTTTATTCTGGCTCGAGATATAAAAACGTTGAATAAATCACGTTGACAGTTACTTCGGCCAAAAATAAGATTAAACTTTTATCTTCTTTTAATTAACGTTTTCAGGATATTAAACCTTATCTTTTAACCGACTTTGTAAAGAAAGCTTTTATGGGATATTTTTTTAGTTTGGTGTTGGTCGTTTTGTTAACTAGCTTTCGGAATGCGGTTTCTCTTTTATACTTTATATATTTTATTAATTAACACTCTTCATATTTTTTATCATACCAAACACTAGAGTATTTTTTTCAGTAGGTACGTATCCTGCTATGCTTATTGCATTTCTATGCTAAAATGCATCTTAATACTATTATAAAGGCGAAAGTTTGTATGGATGTTTGTTACTCTTTCACGCAAAAACTACTGAACCGATTACAATGAAATTTAGCACACATATAGAGGGTAACTTGGATTAACACATAGGATAGGTTTCATCCCGAAAATCCCACGGGAACGGGAACTATGCGGGTTTTTCTTTGAAAACGCGGGCGAAGCCGCGGGCGGAAATCTGGTTATCAATATTTTTGTATCTTCACTTAATGTACACAAATAACAATTCTTAAGAATGAATATAGATGTTACAACTTACAAGTACACATGATTTTTCAAAAAATTTAAAACTAAATTCATACATTGAAAGCATTATTTTTTGTTTTTCCTACGAGTGGGTTATTGCATCCCGAAATTTAGCGCAGTTCCCGAGGGAGAAGCGATCAAATCAACATGTTTATTCGCGTCATTCAATCTGGTGTCGCTCTAATAATATCTGGTAATTTTTAATAAGTATTTATTTTTACTGTTTATCCTACTAATATTATAAATGCGAAAGTTTGTGAGAATGCATCCATCCTATTAGTAGTATGTATGTTTTTTATTCTTTCACGCAAATACTACTGAACTGATTACAATGAAATTTAGCACGCATATAGAAGGTAACTTTGAAGATGCGGGCCAAGCCGCGGGTGGAAAGCTAATTCTTAATAATTCAATAATAATAACTTATAGTTTTCCATGTACTGATTACGTAAAAAGTATTTTTTTTAATTCAGCTAAATTTTTACAAGTCTTGTAAAATAATGCGATTATGCGAGCAAAACCGTAGACCGCAGCTTTTGTATAAATACGATTTCTGTAATTTCCTCTAGTAAATATAATTGGAATACAAGAAACAAACACGTATCCAAATTACTCTAAAAACATATCTGTTTACGGTTATCATAATTCCGAGCCCATTATAAAAACGTCAAAATAAACAACGTACAAAGTATTTTAATCCGGGCGCATTAATTAAAAATTAAAAGTAAAATCAGCTGGTGTTTGAATAATTAATTTTTGGGGTAAATACGAAGCAAGAGGGTTTGCAGAACCTTTTTAGGTAATGCCCGCGCGGCCGCTGCCATCGGATTAGGGTAAACCCGACTAATGCGCTAGACTAAATAAATATTTTTAGCTATTTCGTAGCAAATTTGAAAGCCTGTATTATGATTATGTTTTGCGAGCTTTTTGTACAATAATAAAAAATGTATTTTAGAAATAAGAAGATTTAAAAGGAGAAATAAAGTAGAGATGAATTAGTTTTTTTTTGCACTTAAATTATTTTTGTTTTCAGTATATTGCTGTATACGGTTAATTTTGTGGTTTTGGCTTCGTTAGTCATTAAAAAAAAATTACAAAAATAATACACCTATAGCTATCGTCCCCACGAGATAATAATATTATGATAGACAATGTATTATTTTATTTTTTGTATTGTAGCTCTATTTATAAGAAGACTTAGTTGCCATGGTATTTCAATCCATTTAAAGAGAAAATTTTCCTTTCATTGTGATTGTTTATAAATTTAAATCCATTACGAGAAGCAAGTCCGAGTTTCTTATATTGCTATATTAAGTTTAAGCTCGGTTATGGGGAGTTAGCATTACCATAAGCCTGGCAGAAAGCCAGTCACTGGTTCAACTGTCGTTCTATAGCAAAGAAATCCTGTTTTTACGTCCTGTGTTATATAATTGAGGACATTTTGTAATCTATCTTATTTTAGAATAATTGGTTCATGGTTCAATCGTTTTTAAAATGAATACTATAGTATTTAGTATTATAGTCCGCTGGTTTCTGCACGTCGAACATGTGGCACTCGTGAAAAATGTTAGTCTACTTCAATAACCTACCTTCCTAACTTAATCAATAATTCAATGAATCGCATTTTTTCAAATTCGAATTATTTGATTATCCGGACCATACTCGTCAAATTCGTAATAATCTAATAATTTTAAACCATCTAATCTAATATGTATTATTGTATTATTTGTATTATTGTATTATATATTATAAAGGCGAAAGTTTGTAAGGATGTATGGATGTATGGATGTATGGATGTTTGTTACTCTTTCACGTAAAAACTATTGAACCGATTACAATGAAATTTAGCACACATATAGAGGGTAACTTGGATTAACACATAGGATAGTTTTTATCCCGGAAATCCCACGGGAACGGGAACTATGCGGGTTTTCCTTTGCAAACGCGGGCGAAGCCGCGGGCGGAAATCTAGTCTAGTCTTTTATAATTAAAACGAAAGTTTATCTTACACTTACAATAAATATACCTTTACTAAGTAGTATACAGCTTCTATGAACCTTCCACCTTGCTCCTACAATTAAGGTCTGTTCCTATTTGTGGCTAGGAGTTTTTCCAATTAATTGCAATGCTAATGCACTAACAATTAGTGAGATTCAGTCAAAGCACTAATATGTACAATGTACTATGTAACCGTAACCACAGACACGCAAACCATTAATAATTCAATGATTAATCATTCGAACCACAAACTAATTATAATTTTACACTTCCCTTAGTAAATTAATTTGCCGTTACTTTAATCCCATGTAATGAATTGTATTTAGAAAATACAATTAAAATAATTGAAGCCTTTGATTTTCATCCCATTTCATTTTATCAGAGCTGTGGTTTATCCCTAAAAATGTGACAAACAATTAACAATATTATTAAAAATTCCATAACACACGGGTACCATCATAAGGAAGGTACCCGGTCCTTTGGAAGGCTTACGTGGGGTCACGGATCCAACAGGCAGAGGCCCTTTCGAGAACTTTACTGTGTTGTTGGACACAACAACAAATAACAATATAAATTGTTATTAACAATATTAGTACGGGTTTTGCAGGAGGTAAGATTTAATACTGGATCTTATAGTTGTATTATATTTGTTGAGAAAAATAAATTGTTAATTTTACCAAGCTTTACACTCGGCCAAGGAAGATTTAATGCATTTTGAAACAAAGGAAGTTTTCGTCAGACGTTGCTTATGATAAATGCGTTTAAACTGTTCAAAATACAACTGTCGCTTGTAATAAGTTGAAATTATACCTAACATTACAATGGTGCGCATTTTCAGGAGCTCGAAGCGAGTACCTTATATAATCAATTAACCGGAACAACATTGGCCCGTCTGATTTATTACTATACTACTGATCCGCCCAGGCTTCGCTGTTCGCGATGTACATGTTTAGGTTTTCTCTCCATAAAAACAATCCTTGTACTTCAATGAATATTATAAAAAAAAAGAATTAAAGAAATCGGTTCAGTCGTTCTCGAAATTTTCGGTTATCAACTAATTAGCGTTTCATTTTTATATTATAGATTTTTCAGCTTCTGTTAACTCCTTAATATTATATATGAATATGGAATTTAAACATATTCATCATAAAATATGTAAATCATCATCAAATATTCTCGCAGGCAGCTTAGAGTTATAATGTATTTGAATTTACTGCGAACATGACAAAAGGAAATAAAAACCCTTCTCTAATCATCCGTTATCACCAAAACGAATTAACAAATAATTAACAACAAGAAGCTCGTAAAAATTCGATTTATCGCCCATTACTCCGAGCGTCTGGCACTGACAGACTTCTAGATAAATGGTCTGATCTTTGGGTCATGTTCTGTGATCTGTCATTGTTATCATTCAAACTTTAACATTTATTTACCAGACTTTTAGATAGGCTTTTAATTGATTTAGTAGATAGAAACAATAATATAGTGCCTTAATACACAATAGGATTTTTGAAAAGTTACGAATTACGGTCTCAAGACTACCTGTTTAATGTCTACCATGAAGTCAACATTCAATATTATTAGAAAATAATGTTTCGGTCGCTTTCCTATTTTCATCAAGGAGTAAAAAAAATATAAATTTTACGTCTGGGTATTTTTATTTACTTACGTCGAAAAATAAAATAAAATAATATTTATAAAAAATATCGACGTAATATATTTGGGGATAAAATTAATGTTCCACAGCAAGGCAACTAAACATTTAAGACTGTTAGTATAACTTTTAAATATTTAAGATTGCAAATTATAATAATTATCCCATTGAGCCCCAAGCGGCCCGATCGGTCCCAGACACAATAGATTTTCTATTGTGTCTGTGGTTCCGGGGCCTGGCCCTGTAGACAAAGTAACAATTAAAAAACGATAACGAAGTTAGAAAAGGAAAAATGTATGGGATTGACATTAGATAGACCACGTGATCTAACGCGGCGTATGTCAATCCCATACATTTTTGCCTTTTCTAACTTCGTTATCGTTTTTTAATTGTTACTTTGTCTAAGGCCCCTTAGTTATTAAATCATAATTGGCAATTTCTGTACATAAAAGGATTAATAAAGTAAAGTAATTATATTTTAGTTACTAGGTATATTGTATTAATATTTATCAATCCAGAAAATCAAGCTTTCCTCTCGTGTAGTACACTAAATAAAATATTCATATCTCTAATTGGCTCTCATTAAACAACGCCCTTTATGATTTTCCCTGACTTTATTCAAATATATTTCTTTGAAAAGTAATTTCTTAAATAACTGTTTTTACGCTTATTACTTTTTCCTCAGTCTAGACGTTGAGATTTAACATTTTTTGTGACATTTCAGAAACAAGTACAGCACCCCAAAAATTATATTTTTAGGTAATTTTTGTCTATAAATATTTTTCCTTGATAAAAATATGAAAATTACGTTGAATTCTGTTTCTTAGTAGGGCTTGTAGAATTCAAAAAAATTCAATTTTCACTTTTTAAGCGTATTATTATTTTTTCATACAACAAATTTCTTAAATAATGCATAAATAAATGCAAAAGGTAAAAAAGGTTTTATTTCGCCTTTTTTATACAAGGAAATTAAAAGGGAATAATGAATAGAACTTTTTAAGCTATTGATAGCTTCTATCGCGGGCCTTGAGCGCGGGGCCCGAATCTAGAAATTCCGTAACGAAAAAAACCTCACGCTCCCCACTCCAACGGACACGGAGGTGTGGCTTGAAGGCATGCTATGCAATAGCTCTACCGCGGCAGTCCCCGAGTGACACACGTCTTTTTTTATTATTTATTCAAACTAAGTAGGTTATCTATAGTAACTGCGGTTCGCTCATAAAAACCACTACATCGACTCTACGTAGAGTCGTTTTTAAACGAATGATTTGCAACACACTTTCTAAAAGAATTATCCACTAGATCTCAAACATTTATTTATTTAATTAGACTTCTAGAAGCACTTTTGAACCGTCATAACATAGTTTTTCATTTACCACCGATATGAAAATCAGTTTCTACACAAGAACCTGCAAGAAACTCATTGTTGCTTTTGAATAATCATTTCAGTTCATAATAAGACACTAGAGAAAGCAATAAGCTACCGGTTTGTATAAAGGTTACACTAAGACGTATATCACGGAGGGATACAGGGCTCAACAAAGGGAGGGTAATTCCTTAATTCTGCGTTAAATTCCCGACTCGAAGCGAGCGGTTGTCACGGACTTTACACGCTGTAATAATATACGTGACATTTTTATTTTGGACAAATATTATAAAGAGGAAAGGTTTGATTTTTTGTTTGTTTGTTTGTTTGTATGAATTGAATAGGCTCCGAAACTACTTGGCAGATTTGAAAAATTCTTTCACTGTTGGAAAGCTACATCATTTCTGAGTGACATAGGCTAGGTTTTATCCCGGAAATCCCACGGGAACGGGAACTATGCGGGTTTTTTTTTGAAATTGCGGGCGAAGCCGCAGGCGGAAAGCTAGTTTTGGATACTTTAAATTATGTACGAAAAGTATCCATATTTAGTTAACTTTTCATTTATATTAATAGTTAAAGCACACCCCGGACACCCATACAAAATTATCGTTTTGACAGTCACACTGTAGAGACTGGAAATGTGTGTGTTAAACGCTTTATGTGGCACATTTTTGACTAGCGTAAAAATAAAATTCGCGTTTTTCTGATGAAATACATCCGTAAACAGCACAATATCTAACCATTTTCTACGAAAAACGATAATCACAAATCCAAAATAATAAAATTACTTTAAGTCAATTTGATTAATGTTGTCAATCTTCGTTGCGTATCGTCCCTGTAGAAAAATATGGACCATTTTTAGACTGATCGTGCGGGTGAGGTAAGTGTTTAATTTTGGCGGGAGGCGGAGAGTGCCCGTTCTGTAGCGTTTAGCTACTATTATGTATTCTGTGGTTAAAGCTTGCTTTATTACTTTTAATATACTATTGCAGATATCAAAAAACTTACGGAATAATCATACACAGCCTAACTAGATTTAAGCAAGATACACATGGTTGAAGCAAACCTGCTTCTGTGCGTATACGAACCCGCCCGTTCAAAGTAACATAGAGTTGAAAACTTCCAAATTTGTGTGAGGCTCAAAGGGGGGATACATGTACGTTTTCAGTGTATATCTTTCACGTGTAGCTTAGGTTTATATGGCTTAAATATTGCAATGATAATGAAACAAATTACGTAGAAATTATACAAATAAAAAAAGACGTGTGGTACACGGGGACTGCCGCGGTAAAGCTATTGCATGCTATGCCTTCAAGCCACACCTCCGCACCCGTCGGAGTGGGGAGCGTGATTTTTTTCGCTACTAAATTTCTGGATTCGGTCCCCGCGCTCAAGGCCCGAGATATAGAAGCTATGCAATAGCTTAAAAATTCAAAACATGTTCAAGTTGTCTTGCAAAGTCTTATTTTCAGAACTCTGAAAATGTGAATTTATAGAGTCGCTCTATTTATAAAACGTAATGTTTAAACAGATATAATTTCATCCATGTTTTGAAGCCACTCTATAAAACTGTGTCAAAAAAGCAATAAAACAGATTTAGTATTTCATACATTACCTGACCTTAAACATTTCTTGTAACTAAATTCTCTAGCCATTAAAAAATAACGCCACTGAACAATAAAGGTCAGAATTCACTTTTGCAGCAACGTTAGACATGAAGGGAGATGATCTCCGTTTACTAGGTTAGGCACAACAAACCTTTGTTAGTCTGTAACCGACGCAAACACTAGCGACCGACCATTCAAAGGACCCAACTTTGAATTGGTAAAAGCGCCAGTAGACTTTTGAATTTCAAATCAGAGTTGAAACGGGAAAAAAGTTGTGTCGCTGGATCTAACGAGGCGCTTCCATTTGAGCCAGACAATCAATTGGCTGAAAGATATACCGGAGTTTCGCTTTTGCCTAGTGAACAGCAGGATAAAATGATGAATTTCACGGATATTGGATAGCTTAGAAAGTAATAGTTATAATATTTGTGGCATACATTAATTCTATAAGTTTTCTGTCTTATGCGATGCCTTCTATAATACGCGTTTAAAGAAATTCAGAATGGTGACAACAGGCACAACTAAAATTCCTGTAGGATCTTTATTAAATATTGTTTCTTCAAAGTGAGGGGAAAGTGGCTATATAACGTTATGAAATTGTTTATTACGCTCTGGATTCCTACATTGGATAAAATATTATAACGCAATTTATCCTTATTAAAGAACTACCTCAAGATACTTCAGTATATACAATATCTACAATAGCCAATAATTCTATTAGCCTAGATTTGCCACAGAATATGACAATGGAGCTAAATATTAAGACATAACACCAAAAGTGTCTCACCTTGCCACCCATTAACATTGGGTACGTGATTACAACGTAACGTTTCAAAATATTACAAGTTACAACCCTATTACCTTCAGCAACGCTCCATACCGTTATGAATAACGAGCACCGTAACGATACCGGTTGGATAACGTTATTTGTAATTAAAGCTATTATTCTGAGGTGCAGTGTGACAGAATGAGACGTTATGCAGGCTTTGTGCGGTATGCAACTGTTTTACATGATTTAGGAATACGGTATTACAGGATCACATTTGTTAGCCGTCGCTTTGCTTTTGTTTAGAATATGTCTGAAGCATTTCGGGTACTGCAACATAGGGTCTATCACAGTGTATGTTGGTATCATAAAATATAATAATTATATTTTAAAAAATGTGTGCGTGTACTAGTATACACATTACACACGTAAGAAGTGAAACTTTTTTATGACCTTATTTTTCAAAAAATAATTTACCTACTATCTGCAACTTTACAGAAATACGTCAATCATGCGTGTAAGGGATAAAAACAAGATGGCGCGTAACGAAAAAATGTTACACTAAATTTTTATCCAACCCCGATAAAGAAGTTTCACTTCAATAATAATTATAAATATATATTATTTTTTTATGATAGGTACGGTACTAGACGCTAACACAGCCGTAATAAAGTTGAATATCGCGTGCGCTCTTTGATTGCGTTCGAGCTCGAAAAGTAAGTCTCAATTCTTATTTCGTTTATAACTAAAGTAATAATTGATCTAGAGAAAAAATATCTTGGGATTCGATAGTTAACTCTATTTTCTTACTGTTAACATTTATTTTAGACATAAAGTCCAAGTAAATCTTTAAAAAATGTAATAATCCTTCGAAAAGGCATAATTTATGAATAAAAAATGAATCGAGCGAAAATGTTACAATTATGTAACTGTCTTGTACCTACATCGAAAGAAAAAGACCTAATAAATCATACACTAAAGTTTAATTTTGATTGTATGTGTGCCTGTTTCAGAATATTAATGCAAATTCACATAAAATTTAGGGAGCCTCCCCAATAAGTATGTATACCAGAATATAGTGTACTTCCACATTTTCACACGAAGCAAGCGAGTATTTTTCCGTATTTGCGCAATTCCTACAAGAAGTGTAATAAGTTTAGACACTTTGTCGACACTGCTGACACACACACTCCTCTTAGATAAGAGCTATGTCCTAGTTTCGGTGTTGCATGGAAATATTGAATTTTGATATTAAATAATTTACAGTGATTCTTCTTGCACTTGCACCAAAAATATTGTGTATTATTATGTTATTAATACACAGAATCCTATGTGTTAATCCAAGTTACTCTCTATATGTGTGCTAAATTTTATTGTAATCGGTTCAGTAGTACCTCACAAACTTTCGCATTTATAATATTAGTAGGATTACTGTTTTACCAATTTCAATATTTCCTTCACAATAAAGCAAATGAAAATATTTAAATTGATCATTTCAAAGTATCATAAAATACTTTTAACAAATTATTTCAATAAAGATTCCCTCAAAAGTTATTCCGACCGTATTTTCTAAGTTCAACTTTAATTAAAGCAACCATAAGAATCCATTGTATTTATAGCCTGTGGAAAAATCTTTTTAAGCCAACAAAACGTATTTGAAATAGCTTTCAATAAGTTAAAACGGAGCCGAACTATCACGGTTGAGTACAGTGGAAAAACGAATATCCCTTCGCACCTAGTCTCCCCACCTGGAGGGGACCGCCCCACGAGTGAACTGAAAAATTTGTGCCAATAGCCAAGAGGTATTTTTAAACAAATTCTGCGGAGTGCTCTGAAAGGTGTGCGACTTATTCACACATTTCGTTGTTACATATTTTCAATAAAAGCTCTTCTAAATACATTATGATCATACTCAAAGTAAGTTTATATTTTAATTTCAATTACTTATATTATGTCGAAGTGTATGTTAATAATTTATTATTCGTTATTTAAATCACGTTTTTATTCCATAAAATCTTAAACCATTCCTATTTTTAAACGAAGTGGTATTTTCTGTTTCAAGATTCTTGCCAAATGCTTATTTTTATTTGATTAAATTGAATCAACTCTTTTAGTTGTATAAAAAGTAATTAAGTTTATGACCAATTTGCTAAAAGCTCAGCATTAGGATAAGAACAATTTATTCTTGACATTAGTGAGTCCTAACTTAGACAAACAACTTCAAGAAAGTAACAGAATAGTATTTAATCCATAGTTAATATCGACTTGAAAACCTTGTCTGCGTCTCTACCACCAGGAGACACTAAAGAAATAAAAAATGTATAAGCGCCATTCAAATTAAACTTTTACTTAAGGTATTACGCGTTAATCCTTTCATCTAGAAACTTTCCGCCCCGGTGTCCCCTCAGCGACTGAATTATTTACGAATGCGAATGACCGACGGAACTTAGAAAGTTCGTAACAAATTCCACCGAGAACTGAGAAAAAGGCTTTATTGAGATTGCATGCGGTGTTTTTCTAGCGCTCTAAATGTTTTAATTTAAAAGATAAATTATTTACTTTGATGTTTTCAACACTTCTTTTTTAGTGTGAAATATTTCTTGTGTTCAGTTTTCATTTCTAGTATGAGGTAAATGGCAGAAGTCAATAACATAAAAACAAGTTGAAAAAGATAAATGTTTTAAATGTATCAATTTGTTAAATTGTTTAAAATAACATTTTAACATATTAATGTCATATTAACGGCAATATTTTTATGATCTGTGTCATATTTTAAATCAATAAATTTTAATATCCCCTTAAAATTTTTGAATACTGAATATGTCCCCAATCCAACCCAGTCCCCCCACGGTAACATACGCGTCACAAGCCACCGCACCGGCCAACTCGTGTTATTTGAAAATAAATTTCGCTGAGTGCTGGCAAATAGGTTTTGTGGCCTTTATTTATTTTGCCGAATCGAGTGAGCGTGTTTCACAATTCAACGATACAAGATCGTATCTGCTGCTAAATTTATTAAAATCCTACCGATATTAACAAAGCTTTTTGGTTGATGTTTATTGTTGTGTGACAAATTATTGGATAGCTTAAAGCTTTAAATGAAATTGGGTTTGTAGTCCGGCTGTTCAAATATATAACTTAGTTAAAGGCCAAGTTATATAACTTAGTTTTTAAAATAAAAGAGGAGGCGCTAGTGCGTGTGCACTGTGCAGGGAGTGTTTAATCAAAGAATACTTAATAGTACCTAGGTAACGCTAGTAATATAAAATTTTGGATATTTCTCGTTTTATATTTAAAATGTTATCATTGTCATTTTACACAGGAAATTACTTTCGATACAAGTTTTAAGTTTTTGATTTCACTATATTGTAGAGCTTACTAAACGCATAAAATGACAATAAAATTAAAAAAAAAAAATGTGTGCGTGTACTAGAGTACACACGTCAGAAGTGAAACTTCTTTATGACCTTATTTTTCAAAAAATAATTTACTATCTACACTAATATTATAAAGAGGAAAACTTTGTTTGTTTGTTTGTTTGATTGATTGTAATGAATAGGCTCATAAACTACTGGACCGATTTTAAAAATTCTTTCATCATTCGAAAGCTACATTATCCACGAGTAATATAGGCTATATATTATCACGCTAAGACCAACAGGAGCATAGCCACGCGGGTGAAACCGCGCGGCACAGCTTGTATACAATATTACAGAAATGCGTTAGTCTAACACGCTCGTCGCTTCGCTCCTCGCTACCTATTTAAATATTTACACCAGCCGCTGCTGCAACTCGCTCGCTTCGCTCGCTCGGCTCGTGCGGTAGTTCAAAAATCAAAAGTTAACCTAAGATGCTCGTCGCTTCGCTCCTCGCTACCTATTTAAATATTTACACCGGCCGCTGCTGCAACTCGCTCGCTTCGCTCGCTCGGCTCGTGCGGTAGTTCAAAAGTTAACGTAAGATGCTCGTCGCTTCGCTCCTCGCTACCTATTTGAATATTTACGCCGGCCACTGCCGCGACTCGCTCGCTTCGCTCGCTCAGCTCGTGCGGTAGTTCAAAAGACCAAGGAAGACGCTAAAAAATTCGAGTTATATAGAGTTTTCAACTTATAAAGGATTTCGACTTAGGCGGATTTTGATTGGACATAAAGAGTTACAGTTGGTTTATTCTTATAAATATTGAATTCACAAAATCATAATTGAACACCAATCAAGCAAACACGTGTTAACGTGAGTCATAGATTTATTATCGTATACTCCTAAAATGTTTTCTAAGAAACAATACTGTAGGTACTCACATTGTCGGCAAGTTATTTTTGTTCGAACAATAGAGGTAATAAAATATAAATTCCTAATGTCGAAATCTCGAAACAGTCAGAAATTAATGACGCACATAGTATATACATATTATGACAGAGGATAAGCTTAAATAACTTGAAAAATAAATAACATGATCTCGCCCACGTGTTGGTGTTTTAAAAAATTCAATCAAAAACTGAGGTTAACTTTAAATACAATTTTAGAAAAATAAATACCACAATTAAATTATAAATTATATATTATATTATAATTATATAAATAATATTATATAAATATATATTATTTATATAATTATAATATATAATATATAATTAATATAATTATATATATTATATTATATAAATTATTAAATTAAATAGATACCATAATTCCACCCACGTGTTAGTGTATTGAAAAATACAATCAAAAAGTGAGGTTAATCATAAATAACTTAGAAAAATAAAAACCATTATTACACCTTAGTATTAGAAAAATAGATGTAATTATTATTTACTTTTTTATAAATTCACTGGAATTAGAATTAAAACAAACCCTTTGATTTTGCTGATCACTTTAATATAACATGTATATAGTCACGAGTTCGGCGTAACGCAAAAATGTCACGCGCGCGGCGTAACGTAACGCAAAAATGTTACACAAAATTTTTGTCCACCCCCGATAAAGAAGTTTCACTTCAATAAGCTTGTGTAAAATGAGACATTAGTGATTATAATGATATATTTAAAAAAAAATCTGTCCGTGTTCGTATTCTATAGATTGACATATTGCTCTTGCTAAACCATTCTTATAGGAGTGGAAAATATTTAAGTACTAGTAAAAAAGCTAAATAAGTACAGTAACATCATAAAGCGCTCCCAAAAGACTACTACACTACAAAAGGTGCAAAAGAGTCCATGTAGATACGAAATCACATTGGAGAACCGTCGCTTTGTTCGTCAAATGTATTATGAGTCGGTCATTGTTTCAGTTAAGGGACTCAACTACTTTTACACCGTACGACTGACGATAATGCTCACGATATTTTATATCGTGCAGGAAGCATGGTACTTTTATTATGTCTTTAGTTATTATTTCTTACTAGAGGTCCGCCCCGGCTTCGCCCGTGGCACATATTTCGCAATAAAAGGTAGCCTATGTCCTTTCTCGGGTATCAAAATATCTCCATACCAAATTTCATGCAAATTGGTCCAGTAGTTTAGGCGTGATTGAGTAACAGACAGACAGACAGAGTTACTTTCGCATTTATAATATTAGTATAGATGAACACAATACATTTATAACTTCTATAAGATAATACGATTACGCTGTATGTCGTGTGTCGACGTACCTACTCCCGTATATGCGGAAGAGCAGTTTTCATTATTGTGCGGGTTTTTAACGCACTCATGCGCGTTGTTGCCTTTAGTGATTCACTGCGGTATTAACTATTTCATTCAAAGCCGTTCATCATTCTTCCCAAATCACGCACGGCCTAATCGATATGCCATACCTGGCACCACACGTACGCGCGGGCGTGCATGTAGGCGCGTCATTCGCACGAACGCGCGTGGATGCGTTTTCTGTGTGTTGGACTATGGAAGTACTTAAATGCAATATTAGATCACACAATACCGCGCCACGCTACGTGATGCGTATCGATTATCTCATATGTTCATAGATAACAATTATTATAGTGGATTACATGTTTCGTACTGTAATATGTGTATTAATACATACAATTATATAATACTAGCTTACCGCCCGCGGCTTCGCCCTGTCTAAAACCTAATAAATTATATACTAAAACCTTCCTCTTGAATCACTCGTTCTATTAAAAAAAACCGCATCTAAATCCGTAGCGTAGTTTTAAAGGTTTAAGCATAGTCATAGACAGATTTACTTCTACTTGTACATTCTTGTACACTAAAACATATTATTATTATGCTGAGGAGATATTAACGGTTTTAGTATCAAACATATTATTAATCATTTTTTCCTTTGTTACCTTTTATAACAGTGTTTCGTCGATTGTATGCTAATTCGACTTTCTTACTAATTTATCGTTAATCCATCGTAATATCGTGTCGTACAGTATAAACACGACGATCGCAATCGTCGACACGTTCAGATAGTGACATTGTCCGAACAAAGGCCCGTTACAGCCGACAACCAACAATAACTTCACAAAAACCGGTCATTCTGCGCTTTTGCCGGTTGATGCGCGATTTTATAGCATTAGACGAAAAGAATTGTTCGTTATAATTCACTTGCTTTGAAGTCGGTGTTGTCAGAATTATAATTTAAAAAAAATTGTGTTACGAGTAGCCCTGGTTTTGGATAATTACAATGATATTAACAAATATTGTATATTACCTGTGCTCCGCGGTTTCACCCGCTTTGTTCCGCTCCTGTTGGCCTTAGCGTGATGATATATAGCCTATAGCCTTCCTAGATAAATGGGCTATCTAACACTGAAAGAATTTTTCAAGTCGGACCAGTAGTTCCTGCGATTAGCGCGTTCAAACAAATAAACAAACTCTTCAGCTTTATAATATTAGTACCTATAGTTACTATGTTGTTGTGCAGCGTACATGGTCTACGTGTTGCGACAATTTGGTTGAAAATTTTATATACTTTTGCTTTTAAATTTGATAAATTAATATAAGATGGAATTAGAATTCAGAGATTTATTTATTTATATTTATAAATTCTTTATTGCACTTAAAGAGAATAAAAAAGAAATACAGACACTTAAATATAGCTTAAAATAAGTACAAATGGCGGTCTTATCGCTTTAGAGCGATTTCTTCAAGACAATCTTTGGTACAGTAGAGGAAAAAGTATAAAATCATTGAGATAATATTACTACGTATGGAGGAGACACCACGAACAAAATCTGTGCGCCATTTTTTTGCTCTAACTAAGTTTTAAAAATTATTATCTAGTTAGGTACTTAACGATGAAAGTTATTCCTTTGTACTTTTCCGTATTATTTGTATTATTTGTGCAATATCGTAACACACACGAAGGCATGTTTGATGCGTTTCACTTTAAAACCATTAAAAAATACCGCTCAACATACGTCACATGACGTATGTTGAGTGGAACATAAGACGTGATGTAGGCGGTGTCGTCTCCATATTAATATTATCTCAATGTATAAAATAAATTAAATGGGATATTTCTGAATAGATTAAAGACATTATTATAGGAACATCTTCGATCGCTGTATTACAATATCGTAATCAGTGCTCTACACTACATCTCAAACTTTCGGCAAATTTAAAATTTAAACGAAAGTTCCCTTATATACTTTAACAAATGTACAAAAGTTAAGAGGCCGAAACGAACCTTAACTGAGTTAGCGGTTCGATTGGGAGCATTGAATTTGTGAGACTTCGCGACAACTTGTTGTCTTGTTAGCGACTCTTGTATGCTTTATATAGTACTAGAGGTCCGCCCCGGCTTCGCCCGTGGTACATGTTTACGTTTTCTCTATATAAAAACCATCCTCGTACTTCAAGGAATATAATAAAAAAAGAATTATTGAAATCGGTTCAGCCGTTCTCAAGTTATGCGCTTACCAACACATTTTGGGATTCATTTTTATATTATAGATGACAAATAAAAAAAAATGGTTGTGTAATTTTGTAATTAGTTAAATAACAACATACAACATACAACGCATTTCACAATGACAGACATTCCATACAATTTATACTACCACTAGATTTCCGCCCGCGGCTTCGCCCGCGTTTGCAAAGGAAAACCCGCATAGTTCCCGTTCCCATGGGATTTCCGGGATAAAAACTATCCTATGTGTTAATCCAAGTTATCCTCTATATGTGTGCTAAATTTCATTGTAATCGGTTCAGTAGTTTTAACGTGAAAGAGTAACAAACATCCATACAAACTTTCGCATATAAAATATTAGTATGATTTTAAATTAAGATTTAGAACTGGAACACACGTCACATGCTATATTCAACTTTAGCAAAATGAATGCCAAATTACATTAGCAAATAATCGTTCCAAATAATTTGCTCATCAGCCCTGTATTTGTTGATCAGCAAACAGAACGTTTGAGCGGCAAGCGAAATGAATTTTTGCTGCGGGCCCCAATAAAACCCGCCAAAATTTATTGCCGGCCGATTGTCAAACACTATTGACATTCGGGAATTTATCGAATGTAATAGATTTTATTGCGATTAAATATATAAATATATACCATGAAAATTTATCTTTTCCACGCAGGCGAAGCTGCGGGCAACAGCTAGTAAACTATAAAATACAAACATAGTATAAACAGAAAACGTAGATGCACTAATGTATTCCAAGCTAACTCATGAAGCTATTAGCGATGCTTTTTGCTGACGTCAGATGTTCGCAAATTGACAATTCCAATGAGAAGTTACTTGTACGATTCTTGAAATCATTTGCAAGGAAAATAGTGGATTGTTTCGCTTATTGTGTTGAACGTGGGATTGTTTCGCTTCGTTTCTAGGGTTGGTTATAATGTATTCTGTGGTTTGGGTTAAGTTGTGGTTGGTTTTATCATTTGCTGCAGTTTATAGCAATTATTGAGTGCTGCTGATATGCTGTTCTTTCCGTTGCTTTAATTTTTAATTTATTTTATGAGATAGGAAGCTTCATATTATTTATTATATTTATAAAATGTCATAGGTATATTACGCTTTTCTAATATCTAGTACTCATATTTTTTAGAAAGCGACAATACTTAAAGAATATAGGATAAAAATACACTGGATTTATCAAGATGTAAATAAATATAAAAATTAACACATACATTTTAGTAAAAAGTTATATTATACCACACACGGTCATAAACTTAACTTTACTCCACTATGGATACATGATACTTTAACCAACCCATTTCCAAAGCCAATCAACCATAATTATTCACAAAACCAAACACACAAAACCAAAACGCTATCGCAGATTCAATTTCCTAGACAAAATAAAGCTATTGAATAGATGTAATAAACAAATCCGGTACGGGCTCACAATGACCCATTTAATGGACCCGTTTCCGAGCCCCGTTCAGACCCTTGGCCCTTACTTCGATACAATTTGTTGGATCGACCTGTTGAACTGTTAGGCTGCTGATACACTTTATAATTACTTAACGAAAGTCCTTTTGTACACCACTTTCTGAATATTATGTATGGAAAATTCAGATTTTTTAAGGTCCTATAACAAATTAATAAACACGTATTTAGTCAAATGTCTCTATGGCAAATGAATGAATAATTTTTATTGTAACAAATTTAATAATCAAGAAGTGCCTACTTAACAAAATGATAACAGGCTTTTTCACGTGTAGCAAAATTTACATCATCAGAAAACATTGGAACGACGGAAACAAAATAACTTGTAATGTGCAAACATAAAATATTAAGTATGGAAAGCATTACTTAATGTTAAGTCAAATCCAGTAATAATAAAGAAAATCAGTAACATCAGAACCCTTATCTACATAATATATCTGTATAAAGCTTCACTGTAAATAGACGACACCAACCCGTCTATCTAAAACTAATTTGTCCATTCACGTGCCGACTAACTAGCGATTGTCTAATAACTGAATTAGCAACAAGCTGAAGTTCCGAGGAAGACAAAACAGCAATATCAATGCGAGATTTGCATATCGACTCAATTTACTCGCGACGCGACGCTACGACGCGTTACTTCTAATGCGTTTGCTGTGGCGTAAATGGGGAGCTTTAGCGGTTTATTTTTTTTTTTATATTAATTTTTATCCTTTACATATTATGTGTTTATTAAGAAATAGCAGATTATTATATAATGAATTTGTTCTGGCGTGAATTTTGTAGTGGTTTATTTTTTATTTAAAATTGTTTTTATTTTTAGGTGAATAGTGGATAGGTGTTTTATTATAAAGATAAAAATAAAATTGAATTGAATCAAACTAAATGTAAAACTAAATGTAACAACTATTAACTCTTTGTGATTGGTTTTCCCGTAATTTTGTTATGCAAAAAATTTTACACTAACTAAAAATAATAATAATACAAATTTGCAGTTCCGATAAAATTATACAAATTTAGACCATTATGAAACAAACTAAATTGGATTTGAATTGAACTAGTTCCCAAAAAATTTTAAAAGTTTGCTAATTTTAGACTATAATCCACATAACACGCATCATAATAATATTATAATGCAAGTCATGCATGCTTGTGATTATCTTTGTAGAGTCTCTACATAAAAGAAAATGCTCATTCTTCAGTCTCAATAACTCATAAGATACATCTTTCAACCACAATCTTCCAGACATTCAATTTGCTAAAACAACTAAAAATAAAAATCTCAACTCTTACACCTTGCGTTGTACACAATTGAGTAAAGTTGAGTTGTTCTGAAGCTCAAGTTGAGAGATATCTTTTATCTGCGCTGATAGCCAGTAGACACTTTCCAATGCCTTTGTTGCGATATAATTAAATGAGAATACGAAACTTTAAAGTTTTATCAGTTAAATATAGATTTTTCATCCGTTTGGTGTCATAACGTAAGCTATGATATTATATGTATAGGTAATACGATGGATTAATAGCGTCTTAAATTCTTTTGACTTGAAGAGAGACACTTGAGAGACTTGTGGTGCAGGGACAAATTGAAGGCAAAAGATCGCGAAGCCGCTCACCTACACGTTGGACCGACCTTATCGGTAAAACGACCCAGTCCAGCCTTGTAGAATGTGCTCGCAATGCTACCGATCGTGAGAAATGGAGACGTATTGTTGGACAGGGAGTGAACAAAGAAGTGACCACATCTAACAGGAATAGAGCACCATCACCATAACCACGACCACTCTGTCAAGAGTGCACGACTAAGAAGAAGTAAATTCTTTTAAAATATTGTCGGAAATTAACCTAGATATGTAGGTATTATAAAACTGATTTCATGTAGATACTTTGTTGGGCATAGCAAATCTGATCTTCAAAAGCATGTAGCTAAAAAAAACATATAAGTGACTTCTAATGTTGTTTTTGATAAAAGCTCCTAAATAATCTTAAATTTGTAATTTATTGTAATACTTTTCGTGGTATATAATCAATGATATTAAGTTTCTTTAATTTTTTTTAACTAATATTTTTTTAATAAATTGACGAATTGTAATTGTAATAAATATTTGGAACGCCGCGCTGTAATTTCCTATAATTAAAGGTGCAGAAGAGGTAATCTGTATCCTCTGTTGGAAATAAATAAATAAATAAGATATTAAAATTACTGTTAAAACAAAATTATTGAATATTTACAAGATCCCAAATCCATTAAAGTATATTTCGGTAAAAGCGTGTCCAAACATATTGGGATTAAGTGGCCCAAATATCGGGAACTGTTCCGATTTATTATATCTTCATTTTTTCGGGAAATATCTTATTTCTCTAACTTATAAAAACAATACTTTTGTTCAGCTTGGTTCGCTATAACTGAGTACCTACTGAAAATAAAAAAAATCTGTGCGTGTACTAGTGTACACACGTAAGAAGTGAAACTTCTTTATAACCTTATTTTTCAAAAAATAATTTACTACATGCAACTTTACAGAAATACGTCGAATCACGCGTGGTAGGGATAAGAACAAGATGGCGCGTAACGGAAAAATGTCACGCGTAACGTAAAAATGTAACACTACATATTTTATTTCCAACCCCGATAAAGAAGTTTCACTTCAATAAAATTGTTACTTGTATCGCATAATATTACGATTTTACATAAGATGTGTATATTAATTTGTTAGTCATACAAGAACATGAATCTATGTCGAAAGACTCATTAAACTGCAATCGTGTGATGCTCACATTAAAAAATAATAATTTTTCAGAAAATTTAATTCGATATTACTGAAATTACTCGGAATATGGATATTTCATATTATTATAATTGTGAACGGGAAATATAAAAGCAAATTCTTCGTGATTAAAAAAAATCACGTGATTTGAAATAAAACAGCCATATAAATAAAGTTAATACTTATTATTTAATTAAAGTAAACGAACCCGCGCGCCACCACTAGGCTTTCGTCTCCATAGTTGTTAATTTTATTACGCTAGTCCTGCGGCATCTGTAGGATAAAACCAATAAACTCTCTTATTTATTTGTTTGTCTTTGTGGTGATAAAAACAATAATACTTAATCAAGGAAATTTATAATTTCGTTAGGGAATTTCGTGTGTTGTTGTTGTTTTCTCTTTCAAATGTGTGAAAAGACGTGTGGCACTCGGGGACTGCCGCGGTAAAGCTATTGCATGCTATGCCTTCAAGCCACACCTTCGTGCCCGTCGGAGTGGAGAGCGTGAGGTTTTTTCGTTACGGAATTTCTGGATTCGGTCCCCGCGCTCGAGGCCCGCGATAGAAGCTATGCAATAGCTTAAAAATAGTAATCTTCCATTAAATATAGCTAAAAAAGTTTAACATTTCATTGTCCAACTAAAATGGAATTAATCTCAGACATATCTGAAAGCGTGCCGCGTGACGTCACAGCTCAGGTTTTATTTGTACCTCTAACAATCCAATTACTCCGGGTATAGCCAGTTGCGCTCACCTAACAGGCCATTACCGACGATACCGTAAGGATACTGTAATTATGTTTATTTTTCCCCTTTTTCATGTTTACGGATTGTATTGATGTGTATAGAAGAATGTAGTCTTATGACTACTAGAGGTCGCACCCGGATTCTCCCGTGGTACCTACATATTTAAAGTTTTAACTATCTCTCAAGTTGCATCGAACTGCACATGGTGTGCGAATTTTATTATAATCGGTTCAGTCCATTGAGGACAAACATAATTTTTAATAACGTCTTCAACTTGTGCAAAAACTGTTGAACAGATCGCGAATCTTGAAATGTCGTGTTCATAATAATTTGTATTTGCAATTATGAAGTAAATTGTATGTTAATATCAAATTTAAGAAGTTCTTGTACAAATACTTGTGAACCGGTTAGGTACTTACATGAAGCTATAACATGATATTATATAGCTATATAGAGTCCCACAGTTTCCATCATTCTCATACAACCTCACTATACAACTACAAAGATCATAATATCCCGATGCCAGCGTAACCTAATTATTACCAAAGCCCATAAAAGAACTAACAATCCTTGTAATTCTGTATTTGCACGAGAACTTAAGGCCACTAATACCAACTCACGTCAAGCGAACTGTCAGCGCGAGTGACACTCGACCCCCCCATCCCCCTCCCTCTCCAGCTCCCCTCTCCCACACACCCCTCAAAGGGAAACTTTTTAATGGAACTGTTAACCCTTTCGGGCCGGGACTCGTAGTTCCTCGTCAAATAAATGTGATTTTAAAGCCGCGACTGCGAATGACAGTTTTTACGTGACCGTTAACGTTTTTAGTAAATTATTTAACTCGGATGGGATTCGAGGCTAACGACTACGTGTCACTTGGTAAATAAACGTTAATTGAACATTACTAATTACTTTATTGATACTGTAAAGCTTATAAGCTTGTAAGTAACTATTTAGTATTTTTAGAATTTTAATAATATTTTCACTGTTGCCTATTCACACTTCACAGAGAATACTGTACAAGCTGTAGAACATTACATAATGGCCAATTAGGTAGGATTATCGATAAAAAACATTGGAAATTACGCATGAATGGGTTATTGTATATGAAATAATTATAAATCTTCAGCTTTCAAATCGCCAGCTAACTTAACAATAATAAGGTTCGTCTGTACGTATTTTTAAGAGTCCTAATACAAAATTGCGCTGGACGAAAGCTAGTATTTTTACGTTTTAACGCGATCATCGTGTAGTCGAGTAGCAAAGGCTGAAAGCGCTCAAAGTGGAAACATTATAGGACCTTATTATCTCGGTATCGTCTACTCCACCAATTCTAATCTAGTATCGTGGGCTTCCCGACTACTACGCGCGGGAAAAACGTACTTTTGTAATTTTGTGTCTGACGGAGCAGCGCAACACGTCCTACTGACCTACTCCCTAAAGCGCGGAGCGCGGTCTGCCGTAACAGCGTTTGCGCTCCCGTATATAATCGAAAATTCTAGAGAACTTTAAAATATTCCATTACTTTCATAAATCATATAATATGTATTTTTTTTATTGCAAATTTTTAAGCATAAATCTATCATTTAATGTGTATTTTTTATTAATTTTTTACTCTGTTGTATGTTTTAGAAATTCGACGCCAAATACACATAAAATTTCATCAAAGTAAGGCTATTTTAACTTAGATTTTCTTTGAATTTTTGAATAAAAGTACTTAAATTGCCTCGAGCATATTTTAGGATGTCTCAGTGTCTTTACTGTTGTATATTTTATATGAAAACTTCTTCTTTTAAATTCCGTGTAAACTACAAAGACACGAACGTCCCGCATGGAAAAAATTGAAACACGCCTCAGGTTATTGGCTATTAAACAAACTGGACAATGAATATCAATAAATTGTCTCGAGCATATTTTAGATATTGAATGAATCTTTAATTTAAGATAATAAAACACATTGTTACTAATTTAGTTTTGTTAAACGAGCGCCTAAAGAATTACAGAAACAAGTCAAAATCACTCTAAAATCGATATGGCCTCTTAAATCATTAACATTATTTAATTATAATCGAATAATATTCAAACATATCAAATAAAAACACTTCAAATAATAATTGAAAAGCAATCCACATCGATACCCATTCATCACTCATTGAAAAGCGTCGATTAGTCAAACTAGCTCCACTATCAGCGCGACACAGCGACGTCGAACGAAAAATTGTAAACGGGACGCTTGAAACTTACCGGAGACACTCAATCTCTTCATATCAAACAAATTCTACACGACCTAATTCCTTTCCTTCGCGGCGGTATCGTAATCTCCGCCTCGAACCGGTTACAACCGGATCCCGCCGCTTTGTACCGGCGCAAACCCGATAGCGACTCTTATTTAAAAACCCAGCCAACGTATAAGCTTTTAGCTCGGTTTAATTCAGAAATAGATAGTGTTTTATTCGAGATGCGGTCTTAAGAATGCAAAGCGCGGTCGGTTTTATGCTCGGAGTCAGATGTTGCCTTAGAAACGTGAAATAGTGATTGGAAAGGAAATTCGTTAGGGAACCTTCGTAAAACTGGTTTTATGTTTATAAAAGTTTAATTATAGATCAGTGGTTCTGAAGGAAAAGTTTGAATAAAACAAGGTGCCGGTTAGAGGGAAAATATATGACAGGAATATAAATGTTAAGATAACTTTAATTGCATAGGTATTACAGAACGTCATAACTATAAAAGAAATGTAGAAAAGAATAGCGCAGTTTCTGCAAAGTTAACTAATAACTTTATGTTTCTAATGTACTGTCATACTTTTTGAGTTTAATCCCTCAGTCCCCGAATCACAGACACAATAGAAAATCTATTGTGTCGCGGCCCGATCGGGCCGCTCGGTGGTCAAATGTAAAATATTTAAACGGAGCCAGAGAAAAACATAAATATTACTAAGCTTCTTATTGTGTAAAATTATTTTCAATTTATCAACAATTTCATAAATTCATTGAATTGTATTCAATGTGTACAAGATATTATGTTCAGACAATCGCATAAAAATAAATCCATACTAATATTATAAATGCAAAAGTAACTCTGTCTGTCTGTCTGTTACTCAATCACGCCTTAACTACTGAACCAATTTGCATGAAAGGAGAATGGGCAAATTGGGCCTGAAACTTGGGCTAAGACCAATACACACGAAATATTGTTTTTGTGATAGATCATTACACATACCTTACGAAAAAAATAAAATAAAAAAATAAATCAACCGGGTTCTTGTACAGTCAAGGCAAAAAGTTTTATTTATTAGGCTATTATTTTGCGCACAAAACGGTGTTTTTAATTCGAGTGAAGTAAATATAAATCTAAATGTCACTGGAGTGACTGAGTTTAACCACAAAAACGTCTAACTACGTTGAATTATAATAAACACGGTATCTAGGTACCTGTTACAAAACATAATTTTAGTGTATTTCGGTTATTAGAAGGCTTAAGATTAGTACGTATTTGTAAGTGAAAGTGAATTGGAGTAACATAAAGATATTGTCATAGTCTTATAAGAGTTATTTATTGCAAAAAATATTATACACAAAGAAATAAAACTTGATGTGACTGTACAAAAACCCGGTTGATTATTTTTTTATATATATTTTTCCTGTTATGTATGTGTTATGATCTATTATAAAAACAATATCTCATGTGTATTGGTCCAACTCAAGGGTTCAGGCCCAACTTCCATAGTAAAATGCCCATTCTCCTTTGGTATAGAGATATTTTGATACCCGAGAAAGGACATAGGCCACTTTTTATTGCGAAATGATATATGTATCAGCTCAATCGGCTACCGGGAAGTGAATCAAAGTAACTTGCTACATATCAACTTAGTCATCGAGTACAGACAAAAATGCTCATAAAATAAAAACTACTGGGCCTATCCGAAAAAAAAAAATATGGGACCAATTCGACACCATCCCGCATCGAACAAAAAAAGAATCACGTAAATCGGTTCAGAAACCTCGGAGTAATCGGTGTACATACATAAAAAAAAATATACCGGCCGAATTGATAGCCGCATAAAATCTCATGGAGAGCTTAATTTTCATTAAAGGCTCTAATCGCACGGAAAGCTAAATTTTCACAAAAAAGCTCTAATCGCACGGAGAGCTTAATTTTCACAAAAAACTCTCATCGCACCGAGAGCTTAATTTTCACAAAAAGCTTTAATCGCACGGAAAGCTTAATTTTCACAAAAAGCTCTAATCGCACGGAGAGCTTAATTTTCATAAAAAGCTCTATTAGCACGGAAAGCTTAATATTCACTAAAAACTAATCGCATGGAGAGCTTAATTTTCATTAAAGGCTCTAATCGCTCGGAGCTTAATTTTCACAAAAAGCTCTAATCGCACGGAGAGCTTAATTTTCACAAAAAGCTCTAATCGCATGGAGAGCTTAATTTTCACAAAAAGCTCTAATCGCACGGAGAGCTTAATTTGCACAAAAAGCTCTAATCGCACGGAGAGCTTAATTTTTCACAAAAAGCTCTAATCCCATGGAGAGCTTAATTTTCACAAAAAGCTCTATTCACACGGAAAGCTTAATATTCACAAAAAAGCTCTTATCGCACGGAGAGCTTAATTTTCATAAAAAGCTCTAATCGCACGGAAAGCTTAATTTTCACAAAAAGCTCTAATCGCACCGAGAGCTTAATTTTCACAAAAAGCTCTAATCGCATGGAGAGCTTAATTTTCACAAAAAACTCATCGCACGGAGAGCTTAATTTTCACAAAAAGCTCTCATCGCACGGAGAGCTTAATTTTCACAAAAAACTAATCGCACGGAAAGCTTAATTTTCACAAAAAACTAATCGAACGGAAAGCTTAATTTTCACAAAAAGCTCTAATCGCAAGGAGAGCTTAATTTTCACAAAAAGCTCTAATCGCATGGAGAGCTTAATTTTCACAAAAAGCTCTATTCGCACGGAAAGCTAAATTTTCACAAAAAAGCTCTAATCGCACGGAGAGCTTAATTTTCACAAAAAGCTCTAATCGCACGGAGAGTTTAATTTTCACAAAAAGCTCTAATCGCACGGAGAGCTTAATTTTCACAAAAAGCTCTAATCGCATGGAGAGCTTAATTTTCACAAAAAGCTCTAATCGCACGGAGGCTTAATTTTCAAAAAAGCTATAATCGCACGGAGAGCTTAATTTTCATTAAAAGCTCTAATCGAACGGAAAGCTTAATTTTCACAAAAAGCTCGAATCGCACGGAGAGCTTAATTTTCACAAAAATCTCTAATCGCACGGAGAGCTTAATTTTCACAAGAAGCTCTAATCACACGGAGAGCTTAATTTTCATAAAAAGCTCCAATCGCACGGAAAGCTTAATATTCACTAATAAAAATAACTACGTTAAAAACAACCGACTTCAAAAACGGAAATGTAAGAAATAAAAAAGATTTGACATTATTATTTACTACATATTATTATTTATAACATATAATGTGCTATTTATTAAAAAGGTTTGATGTCGGTGCACGGGCTTAATACTAAGTGCTTAATGTTCGGCACCAACTTCAAACCTATTTAATAAATAGCACATCCATACTTAATATTATAAATGCAAAAGTAACTCTGTCTGTCTGTTTCTCAATCACGCCTTAACTACTGAATCAATTTGCATGAAATTTGGTATAGAGATATTTTGATACCCGAGAAAGGACATAGGCCACTTTTTATTGCGAAATATGTACCACGGGCGAAGCCGGGGCGGACTGCTAGTCGAATAATATTTCCAGACTTATAAACATCTATAAACCCTAGAGAGGAAATCGCTACTACACTATTTGTAACACGAGTTAGAGTCAATCGTCTCAAACCATTTTTTTTACATTGATTGGTTTTAATTGATAAGTTTATTCATATTTTTTTGTTAAGATTAACAATATTTATTTGTTACATTGATTGGTTTTAATTTATAAGTAATAAGAGGCAGAGATGTCTACAAAGTGTATGGCTTACTAGCTGCCCCGCGCCGCCGCGCTTGTCGCACAGATTTTGTTCGTGGTGTCCTCTCTATATATAATAATACCTCAATGTATAAACCTGACGTCTGACCAACGATACTTCCTTTCATCTAGTCTATAAAACAGTAGGTAATTTATCGTCGATTTAAAACTTAATGCGGGTTGAGATTGAAAAATAGCTGAAGCGAGCGGCCACTTTATTTGTGTTGAGTTTAATGTTTTGCCATTAGCCCGTTATTTACAACACAAGTGACGTATGGCTCTATCGATAGCCATGCATCAATTGCTGGAGATTCGTGACGCAGTGGTGGGATTTTAGAATCCCATATGAGGCTTACCGATGACCGCCTCCTTGGTACAGTGGTTGACGCGTGAGCGTAGAACCGAGGGGTTCGATTCCCGGTGGAGACGTAGAAAAAAAATGTCTCGGTCTGGCGGGACACAGAAGGCTAATCACCTACTTGTCCCTAAAGAAAATCGATCAGTGAAACAAATGTATGAATAATGCATCTGCCCCTTACCCCACTACGGGGACACGGGACTTCACTTTTTTATGAGGCTTCATACGATAAAGTTAAAAAATTTGACGTGGAAGATAAGAAAAATAAACGAAAAACTATTGACATTGTAGATGTAGATGCTTATGTAACTAAGAATATATCTTCAATGTTAAGGTTTAAGTATATACTAGGTAAGCTTTAGCTAAGCTGAAGTTGGCTTGAGTTGTAATGTATCAACGAGGCCACTGATATGTTCATAAAATGTAAATAAAAATCCTTATAAAATGGTTTTGATGCGAAGAATAATCTTTATCACGAAGAATTAGAAAGACTCGGTAGGTACTACATATTATTATGTCAAACTTACAACATAATACTTTACTTTCTTCATAATATGTATTATTTGTCTTTTTTTTTTGAAGTGAAAACTTCTTTAGCGGCGTTGAGCACTTTTTCTGTAATGGGTATAAAATCTTAAACTCGCGTCAGGACACGTGACCTGATCGAAAAAGCGTAAACGGATACCATTCCAAAATATCAAACATGCTCAACGTTAATAATCAAATTTCACTTCTGCCGGCACTCCCGGAGTGCAACCCGTCTTTTTTTTATTCCTTACTGATATTAGTTATTGGGTGGTATATGATTAAAACCTACTTACAACAGTTTAACTTAATTTAAACATAACATTTATCAACGCGTATTAGCATATTATACAGCAGAATTTCCAAACACGTTGTACACATTTGCTTACCCATCACTACTATGCTAACAAATACCAAAATCTATTATTCCACACAACAAAGCGATAGATTTCAAATAATTAATTCAATAAAACAATTGAAACGAATTCACAAACACACCGGGAGGCCGCGGCTTGATCCACAAAAATCGTGAACGTTGGCGCCTTGCCAATTTACCCAGCGATGGACTGAAACCTTGGCTTCAATAGCGGTGAATCAATTTTTGAAGGTATTCTGACATACGTGTATGTCACCTGACTTGAAAGAGCAAAAAATAGATGTGATAAGCATTTGAATTTGAAGGCGTGTAAGACGTTACAGTCACCCATAAAAGCTGAATTGAACACTTATAACGTCTTATACGATTTATAAGACGAATTATTATTATGAAAGATTAAACTCTTTATCATCCTTTATTGAATCCGTAGTCAGTTGTTCTCAAGTTGGATCGAACTGCACATGGTGTGCGAATTTTATTATAATCGGTTAAGTGGTTTAGGAGTACATTGAGGACAACATTGTGACACGAGATTTATATATATTAAGATTATACCTACCTGTTATAACTTATGTAAGGTAACTCTTTGTACCTAAGCTATCTGTGCATAAAGGCATGAATGTCATAATTCATTAAGGCGTGTATATTTTTGCAAAACCTCCCAAATTACTGCATCTTACTGAAACAGTTATTACTGATTAGTTGTAAATAATATATGGAACTCCACTATATTTCTTCAAATACAATTATTTACAATTTACTACAGATAATTCAATACAATATTATTTTGTACATGCCTCCAAGACTACAAAAATCATTCGGAAAAATCCGCTAGAGAAAAATAACTGTGTCCTCATTAGGCAGCATCGTAGCTTCATAAATATACAGAACGATTGTTATGTCGTATAAAGCAGAACAGATGGTTGTTAGGGTAAGGGCCAGTTGCGACCCGATTGGCAGCAATTTGTGGAAATAATCCTAGTTAAGAGGTTTGTGTTACCCGTGTTGTGGGGAGTTATGTGTTGATTATATCACTACATGGTATAAAACAAAGCTTTCTCTGTCCCTATATCCTTATACTTAAATCTTTAACTTCGCAACAGATTTTGATGTGTTTTTTTATATAAATGCGAATATTATAAATGCGAAAGTAACTGTGTCTGTCTGTTACTCAATCACGCCTCAACTACTTAACCAATTTTCATGAAATTTGGCATGGAGATATTTTGATACCCTAGAAAGGACATAGGCTACTTTTTATTCCGGGAAAATGACGCAATATCGGAAATCCCACGGGAACGGTAACTATGCGGGTTTTTCTTAGACTGCGCGGGCGAAGCCGCGGGCGGAACCTTGTATATTACATAGAGTAATTCTCGAGGAAGGTTGTATACGTCATATACTAGCTGTTCCGGCAAACGTGCTTCTACCATACTCTTGTCACTTAGGAGTATGAAAAATACATATTGGCCGATTCTCAGATCTCCTCAAATGAGAAACGGTCCAGGTGTATCTATTGTTATAAATAAACTTGAATTTGCTATAAATCGCTCCTCACCTGAACACCCTAAGCATTTACGAACAAAAACAAACTTCCACCCCGTTCCACATAATTAGCCAAACAAAAAGATCGATAAACTGAAAAAAAAAACAAATAAACAAGAGCCGTTTGCTAAAAGTTCCACTAAGTTGCACGTCCGTTGAACTGAATTTATTGCCGCGCTGCTTTTTAATAAAAGCCGAATCGATTCGCTTTAATTTCGGTAACGAGGTAGATTTATAGGTATTTTGAGTTTTCATCTAGTGCGCAATGTGCGTGGTCACTTCTGGAGCACGGACTGTGTTTAACCATAAATAAAAATGTACTTTTATAAAGTCAATACCATATTTTTGATTTATAGTCCGGGATACATCGCCCATTTTTGCAAGTGATTACTATCAAGCTAATTTTTCGTGAGTAGCTTTATTTTGATGAGATGCCCAATAATTTCATGTACGAAACTCTCGATTGTGGTAGCTTACAGAGGTAACAAGGATAAAAATTTTTGATTTGACGGTTCTCAAATATTTATTACGCAATTTGTAGGACAATATGTCTGTTGAATTATATAAGTATTAAATAAGTGAAAATAAAAAAATCAGCTGGTTAGTAATCATTTATGATGACCTCGTTATCGATACACTTTGGAAAGGGGGACTCTTTGATCAAACCATAGATTTTGTAGGACAAATATTTTTTCGAATAATTTAGATAATTATCTTGAGATTGAACAAAAAAAAAACATTCAGTTAGTAATTAATATTTGAGAACCATCAAATCAAAATATTTTATCCTTGTTTCCTCTGGTAGCTACCACAATCGAGAGTTTTGTACATGAAATTATTGGGCATCTCATCAAAATAAAGCTACTCACGAAAAATTAGCTTGATAGTAATCACTTGCAAAAATGGGCGATGTATCCCGGACTATTAATGAATGTTGAGCCAAAACTTTTTAAAGGAATGCAAAAAAGGACCTAAATTATTGATTGTTCAATTTACTGAAGGAAAATAATGTGAGGAATTTTAAATACAAAAACTTCCACGTTATGTGACACCTAAAATCCTACACTTGGCAAGCCTTGTGGATTATGGCGTAAAACTACAAAGAAAATTGTGACAAGAAATATAGTGACAAAAAATTTTATTAACTGTCGGGGTTGGAAAAAAATTTTGTGTAACATTTTTTCGTTACGCGTGACATTTTTCCGTTACGCGTGACATTTTTCCGTTACGCGCCATCTTTTTCATATCCCTACCACGCGTCATTCGACGTATTTCTGTAAAGTTGCATATACTTAGTAATTTTTTTTTTTTAAAAATAAGGTTATAAAGAAGTTTCACTTCTTACGTGTGTACACTAGTACACGCACACATTTTTTTCAATTTGTTTTTAATGTCTTTATTATTCATCGAAGTAGTAAAGTAGTAATACTTTAAATTGTACTGAATATTTGTGGTCCACACATAATATTTTACAACGGACTCGATAAATTCTTCCTTCGCCAAAGATGCATAGGTACAAAAGAAACACTCTAAACCATTACATAAGATTTATTGTAAGAAGGTGGAGTAACGACAATTTACATTTGAAATTGCTATTTCCTTTGGAACTCGTTTATCAGATTGTTAACGTATGTGAGAACTGCTGAATCGGTTTCGATGTGGTTTAAAAAAAAATAAACTATTGTCGTAATTAGAGATTTTAATTGTGTGAAAAATGTTTCATAATTGTTAAGTTGGTGTTACTCCCTATGTTATTTTTTCATAAAATAACATTGATTAAATAATACTACTTACTCTGGTTTATAAAAGTGCTACAGTTTAGTTTATAGAGAAAAAAAAATCAGAATCTGATTTCTGAGCATTTTTGTATGTAAAAGTTAACAAAAGAAAAGATCTCTCAAAAAAAAAGCCTGAAGAAATGTATTCAGTAAAGCTCACATACTTACCGAGTCAAAACAATATTTAATAAGTGCTCTCGTTACGGAGTGATTGCCGACCCAACAAATACTTTGTCCTACTAACTAGTATGCGAGATAAAAAACTTTGGTATTGATAGTTCTATCGAGAACTTGAAGGGTATTCACAGGGTACGTGGCGTCATATTTTGATGACGCTTACGCATGTGGTAGAAAATATAAAAAATGGAGGTAAGGATTATATATAATCATAATATGTAAGTTAGTAAATAAAAATTCTCACCTATTCACTAATATTATTTACAAGAAAGAACAAATACTAAATAAGTAAAGCATGTAGCAGTTACATTTTTAACTAATTTTCACAAAACCGTGTACTCTTAAATCTTAATGTAGAGTCACATGAAGATCTGTATAAAATAAGTGCTTTTTCACCTGCTGTCTAAAATAAGTGTTACTATAGCAAATATTATCATCCAAATAAGTGCAGTGGTTTCTGTGTGTACCTTTAGCAAATAAGTTCCCCTAAAAAAATTACGTATTATTCAAATTAAAATTTTCACAAATCCTACTAATATTATAAATGCGAAAGTTTGTGAGGATGTGTGTGTGTGTGTATGTGTGTGTGAGTGTGTGTGTGTTTGTTACTCTTTCACGCAAATATTACTGACCCAATTACAATGAAATTTAGCACACATATAGAAGGTAACTTGGATTAACACATAGGATAGCTTTTATCCCGGAAATCCCACGGAAACGGGAACAATGCGAGTTTTTCTTTGAAAACGCGGGCGAAGCCGCGGGTGGAAATCTAGTAAAGTAATAATTTATACTTATCTGTGATATTAGCTTATCAAGTTTTTTTTTTCATATAAAAACGTAGCTGCTACATCTTTAAATTTTTCTTCAAGAGGAAGTCATTACAAAACGCAGTGTATTCAAATCAAATAGAACAGGTACTTATTTGTGTTGGAAGTGAAAAATGTCGGTTGTTTGAACATGGCCTCCGCCAAAGTTTCAACAATGTTTGTGGAAAACTGTATTCTGAACTGGAATTAACTCACAATTCTGAATCGAAATATTCTACAGCTGAGTTCTAGAAGTTTCGATAGATATTGCATTTATTTATTGTTTGTAAACTGAGATTAAAGGGCTGTACATGCCGCAGATCATGACCAAGCAATTTTAGACCTTATGCGGTTTTTGGACTGTTCATTTTAGATTTCTGCATAGATATCGTAATATAGGTAACTAGCAAACCCGGCGAACTCCGTTTCGCCACCACATTTCATTTTTTCCCGCTTTTCTGTTGAAATTTTTCCCGAATTTTCTTTATTATAAACCTCACGGAGCCCGAGATCTTTCCAACGAATGCAAAACCGTGGAAATCGGTTCTTGCGTTCTGGAGTTATAGCGTCAGGAAGGAAAACCTGACTTATTTTTATATAGTAGATAGTGTCTTATAATTATTGTATACCTACATCATATCTATTTCCTTACAAAATTCTAAGAAGCTTCAATTTTGTCAAAATAATTTAAATGCTATTAATCAATCAAAATAGATTATAAACGTTTGAAACAAATATTTTAAGGCTCTACTCGCAATGTTACTCTGTTAAATAACAAACTTATTTAGCACTGAATAAAACACTACCATGAAATAAAATAAAAACTAAAGCCAGCCAACACCTAGTTTGTAGCTAATCAACACACGTTTAATCTTTGTATTTCAACATTCAAGGGTTCAAATTTCAACTTCTAGCTTAATTATCAAACGAAGGTATCGCTTTCCCTACGTTTCCCTGTTTACCTCAGCTCCCATTAAAATCCCTTATCTGGTTCTAATGAGTGCACACAATTATACAACCAGACTTACTTTTGATAAAATGTTAGCTCATTCATTTGTTTTATAGTTTTTGTTTTGTGCGCTTGTTTTACAAATAATTGGTATTTTTATTTGGGTGCTTATTTCTGCCATCCTTTTGCTCTTGGATAGTTTGTAAATACGGATGCTATAGCTTGACATTGACGTCTTTTTATGGTAAGAAGTTGGTTAAATAGATTTTAAATATAGTATGATTGGTCGCTTTTTTTAAAGCGGGCAAACAAAGCGTTCGTGTTAATATATTTTGTATAAAAAAGTGCTATTCGTTTTTGTTGATACATTTTCATTTAGTATTGTACAAATAGTATTTTATATTCTAAAAGAAACATAGACGTTAACAACGTTACTGTTAATTCTACAAGATGAAAATGAACCAACAAACATAAACGGGGTATTAACCTAAGATTAGCTGAATTCTAGAAAATCGAATATTCACGTACAATTACAGTAGTTAAATCTTAATTCCCTGTTAATGATTATTATCCAAATGAGCCATCCAAGCCATTTGCACCTGAAGGGTCTGAGCGGGTAAATTATAAACTAACAACTTATAGTGGGATTCGTGTTCATTAGTAGTTTTGATTTGAATTTGAACACAATTTATCGAATGTATATTAAATTTTTCATTAATTTAAGGTAATGTAAACCTGTTATATAAATCATTTTTAAGGTACGTTCAATTTTGGTATAACTTACCATAAAAAAAAGTGAGGCTCGGGACAATTTCAAATAAATTTTTGAAATTATTTTTTCACATTTTATTTTTAAAAATATTCAAATGCAATTGGCATGCTTATTGACTAGTTATATCAATTTGAATAAAATTGAGCTTTTCAACTAAATCAACCAAATTTTATCGTCTAAAATACTTCAATAAAATATTCCATATTTGTTACTTTTACTATAAAAGGTTCTTTTATGGATGCACGAACGTTTGTCTCTATAACTAATAAATAATCAGAATGTTCTTGTTAAGATAAATTATTTTGATGACTTAATTTTACCAACTCAATGTATGATAGGATTGCAATTGTAATAACATAAATAACCACTTAACTTTTTATTATAAAAATCACCACATTTCCTTATTTGGATAATATTTAATAAACGACCCGTCACTTAAACTCCAATTTGGTATTAAGTTGTGTAACAGTATATGCAATAGCTAGCACATTGCGGTGCCGAGTTATGAACTCATTAATTATTGCTATTATTAATTAACATGTTCAGAATTGTTCAGCATCTATATATGTGTATAATCACTACATAGCATAAAACAAAGTCGCTTTCTCTGTCCCTATGTCCCTTTGTATGCTTAAATCTTTGAAACTACGCAACGGATTTTGATGCGGTTTTTTTTAATAGATAGAGTGATTCAAGAGGAAGGTTTTAGTATATAATAGTATAGCTAGTATAATATTATAACGAAGCAATTCTTCAGACTGCAAAACAGAAAGCTTGGTAATGACGCGTGATATAAACTTTCTCTTGAGATTAAAGGCTTAACTTTTAAATGGTGCTCATAAACAAACAACAATTTGGAGGATATTATTAACATTAAAATATGGCAACAATTTGACATAGTGGGATTCGTGTTCATTAGTCGTTTTGATTTGAATTTGAACACAATTTATCGAATGTACCTAGTATTTTTCATTAATTTAAGGTAATGTAAACCCGTTATATATATCATTTTTAAAGTACCTACAATTTTGTTAAGTAATCATAAAAAAATGTGCGGTTCCGGGAAATTTCAAATAAATTTTTAAAATTATTTTTTCACATTTTATTAAAGCCTCCCTTTATTACTGCAGTAGGGTAAAAACAATCTAGAAAGTACTATATGCGCAACTAGTTTTGAAAATGTTAAGAGTCTTTTGCGTTTAGGAAAATTTTCTTTTGCGGTGCGCATGCTTAAGTTTCAAGGGATGATTAAAATTTATATTAGCATTATAAAATTTAAATAATATTCAGAATGTTCATTAGCTACTTATAGATAAATGGACCAATTGTGATGATTTTTGGCACAGAGATAGTCATTTGTAATAGATAAATGTGTTTTTCCTTCTTTCTGTCTACAACATGTTGCAAATGAAATATCCGTTTTGATAAATAAAAATAATAATATAGATTCGGAGACTAAATATAATAATTTTCCAAAAAAACCACAATCGGTATGGTTCTTCTATATTAACTTTTCCCACTATCAAACTAATTGATTCGGCTATATTCCTAGTCAATTGAAATTCATTTAACATATTCGATTAAACGCCAATCTGGCTGTTGGTCTGGCGCGTTGCCAGGCAACCAGATTGTAACTTAACCTCAGGATTATTACGTGTTAATACGGGGATTATTTAAATAGATTCACTTAAACGTGTTAAGAATTTCGTGTACAACTATCCTCACTAATTTTACAAATGTGTTTTATGTCTGGAGATAGTTAGGAGACAGTAAAATACCTTTGTATGTAATTTTCATAGCAAATTCCTTTCTCTGTGCGAGCGATGCCGCGGAACGCTTGTAGAAAATATATCTCTACATTTTATATGTATGATGAATCTCTATTTCCCATAGTCACGGTATCACGCATGAACGGGTGGACCGATTTCTATGTATTTTTTTAAATAATATTCCTTGAAGTACGAGGATGATTCTTATGGAGAGAAAACATAAATACATGCCACGGGCGAAGTCAGGGCGGAACGCTAGTTTAATTAAAGCTTTTAAAACAATTTAAGAAATAAAAGATGGATTATTTTTATGAAACGATAAGCTAAAGTTCCTTGAAATAATTTTCTAAAATTACTTAATATTCCTCGTAAAATGATAAAAATAGATTTTGTCCGATATAACCAATAGCTTGTTTAGTCAGCGACGTAATAATAAACTGAATTAGGGTTGTGATAACGTTATTTGTTATATTTTTTCTTTTCTTGAAAAAATATATAAATTTTTAAGTCAAATTGTAGGTTGAACAATAATATTACTATATTTAATCGATTACTAGAATTTAAGCCATCGGCTATAAAATTTCCAGCACTAAAGCAATCGAAAATACAAAAATATGAAACCAACATAGAGCATAACCAATAGGAAAATAAATTAAAAACATTATAACTACACATTTATTATTATGACCGCCTCCTCGGTACAGTGGTTGACGCGTGAGCGTAACACCGAGGGGTCCTGGGTTCGATTCCCGGTGGAGACGAATAAAAAAACAATGTCTTGGCCTGGTAGGACACAGAAGGCTGATCACCTACTTGTCCCTAAAGAAAATCGATCAGTGAAACAGATGTATAATGCATCTGCCCCTTACCCCACTAGGGGACATGGGACTTCACTTTTTTTTTCACACATTTAATAAAGTAGTTATGTTTATTCCCTCAAAGCTGCCTGAGAAATATTTTTTTTACTAGCCATCGACAAAATCCCCAACAAAAACTTACATGGTCGATTACCATCTTTCAGGTGTCGATTTTTTAAGAGTCCTTTTGTCCCGTAATCCTATTTACAATACTAATTGCTCTAGTATGTATTCCTAAAACATCTCACTGCTTTTAGTACCAAAATGTCATCAATGAATATCATCCCCCGTGAAGCCTTTGACGAGAGACTTCGATCAAGCAATTTTCCGGCCTTAATTCTCAATCAGTCGATGACAATGGCCTCCGGTACATTCTTAATTTGGGATGTATAGCTCGTAATTATATTTCAATTGTTAATACCGAAGCAACGGAAAATTATTTCCATTATTGATACAATTTTGGAATAAATGGAAGAAAATTGATGATATAATAGAGATGCGATAATAGCAAGTGTTGTTTTGCTAAAACAAACCTAAACTTATGATTTAAATATAAGAATAGTTAATTGATTTACATTTCGCCTATTCTATAATTTTAAAATTGAATTTTTACAAAACTTTCATTATTATCGGCTAAGCCGATTCAGAGGAGTATAGTTAAAATATGTACTGCGAGTTAACATTTTATATAGATATCTAGGTATACATATTTATTCATTCAAGTTGAATTTATTTCTTATTTGTCAATTTTTATCAAAAAGCATTTGAAATGAAGCTTGATCTTTATTTTGATCGTATTATGATTTAAAATAGGTGAGTAATCTTTATTACGAGCAATAAATTTCGCATTAAAATTTATATTCCTTATAAATTTCTAAAAGAAATCAACACGAACGAATCGCTAGTTGAAAAATCATAAACCATCCCAAGTTTTTCCTTATTGAAGGTTTTCCTTAGTTCTTCAAATTCTTTGTTGTTTTCGGGATCCAACATTAAGATATTTGATCCCCGGTATAATAGAGTTATGAGGATATTCCCCGGGCACCAAATTTATAGACAGATTCTTAAGATTTCTGTTTTTATAAACCCCGACTGCTTTTAAAGGTTAAGGATTTGTAGAGGCTTCTATTGTTAAATGCTTTTGAAATTTCGGTATTGATGGTCGTTAATGGTGTTTTTAGGTTATTTGATTTGAAGTATTGCTTTAATAATTGTTTACAGATTACTAAAATGATTTTATGTCTTCTATATAATATAAATGAATCGCCAAATATGTAGCTAAGCACAATACTTGAGAACTGCTCGACCAATTCGGCTAATTTAATTTGATCATTTTTGTTAATGCACAATGAAGGTTCTTAGGGAGAAAAAAAACATGAAGAATTTTCAATAGGACAGAACAACATCTGCCAGGGCAGCAAGGTTTTAATGATTATAATTTATTGTAGCAATATTCACAACCAAAATGAAAAGTAGTAAACCTTTTTGACGAATTATGACCACTAAACGAGTATTCACAGTTTTTCCTTCCCTCTAAAATAACTCCATCCAGGTAATCGATCAGGTACCCATAAAGGGCAAGGGAAACAATAAACCGAAGCAATCAGCCACTTAAGCATTCATCTCACAGCCCAGTGAGGGCCCTTCGCTCGTTACATTCGTATTTTTCTTGCGAGTGCTGCGATGCCAAATGGCTTTAGGTGCCATTAGCTTTCTTAAAATTTTGGCTCCGATTGATATTGAGGATATTTATAACTCTTATTAATATTGATGCTTAAAATAGATGAATTGAAATGTCTTTGAATAGATCAGCAGGCTGAGACAAACTGCGACGAATAGAATAAGGCTAAGGAATAGAAACTGCTATCGTTAATTATTATTAACATAAGCTCATGACATTTTGGTAAAGGTTCGATCAACAACGACAATGACGACGACCAAAATCCAACCGAAATTTGTTCAATGTAGTAATTAATAATATCAAATCATTTTATTATCCATAAGTATCTCTTATGTGCGTTAACAAAAATGTTCAAATAAAATTTACCGAATTGGTCGAGCCGTTCTTAAGTTTTTATAAAAATAGAACATCGTTAGAAAAAAAGAACAGTACAAACGTATATCTTCTTATATATAAAATTCTCGTGTCACAATGTTAGTCTGCATACTCCTCCGAAACGGGTGGACCGATTCTCATGAAATTTTCTGTGCATATCGGGTAAGTCTGAGAATCGGCCAACATCTATTTTTCATATGTACCACGGGCGAAGCCGGGGCGGACCGCTAGTCTTATATATAAAATTCTCGTCACAATGTTAGTCTGCATACTCCTCCGAAACGGGTGGACCGATTCTCATGAAATTTTCTGTGCATATCGGGTAAGTCTGAGAATCGGCCAACATCTATTTTTCATAATATGTACCACGGGCGAAGCCGGGGCGGACCGCTAGTGTTACTATAAAAGAAAACATGGTGTTCTAACACACCTTTGAAGTTATTATTTTATTTGCGATCATAATTCAACATTCATTTTAATAAACTTTACACCATGAAGAAAACCGTGAAAAGTATTATCAGTGAAAAAGTCGAATAAATTCCGTTTTCCATCCAGTATTATTCCGAGAAAATTAAAATTCAAAACTGTAATACGAGGCGAAGTGAGCCGCAGCTTCACTCAACTAAAATTTTAGAAACTTGCTGAAAACTTTATAAGAAGGAACAAATTAATATGTGCGGTGGAAACACTCCGACTCAACACACTTGGGCATTTGTAACTTATGATGAGAAACGCTAAGAGCAAATATTGTATATGTGATGCTTTTGTGTAATAAATTTTGTGGTAAAATATATTTATGTTAAATCATAATACTTGTTTTTCACTTCTCCTATTTAGTATTTTCGTGTTTTGTTGCATTGACAAGTTTCCAAAGTAGTCCGTCTGTATGATTTCATCAAAATCAATTCAGTGAAGTTAGTTCATCTATAATATATATATAAATAAAACTCAAAGGTGACTGATATAGTGATCTATCAACGCACAGCCCAAACCACTGGACGTATCGGACTGAAATTTGGCATGCAGGTAGATGTGAGGACGTAGGCATCCGCTAAGAAAGGATTTCCCCAAAATTTTTGCGGGAGGAAAACGGGGATGCCTGCGATGATGTACACAGTCGTGGGCGGAAGCTAGTATAATATTATTATTTAGAATTAAATAAGATCATTATGAAAAACAGGTAAACGGTTTTTAATTATTGTTATTGTAATTCAAGAGTTCGGCGTAATTTTTAACTATTTACTAATCTGTGGTAATAATAATTACAACAAGACTTTTCACATGTTTACAATCCTAATGAATCAAAAATAATGCATTTTTTATTTATTAATACAAACACGTATAATTTACCCTCCAAGTAATTATTTGTTACAATTCTTAACAAATATACCAATTGTTACTGAAATCAACAGATTCTTTAGCAAATTAATTGCCAGAAACTCAAACTCAACTCAACTTAATTGTTCTCAGAGACTCTAAATACAATCTAACTTAAAACTAACTTAACTTTACATATCACTTCAGAGGAGAATAAGTCAGATATAAGTTGAAGCGATGACACTGTCTCGGAGCGAATATTTTATGGCTCAGAAGGTGTTGCATAACTCCATCGATTTCTGACTTACATCTAACTTACTGACTGGACAAGTTATATATCACTTATATGTCTCAAGTTATAGTATACGAGAAATGCTGTTTGTGTATCCGCTATTCTTATAAAAATTGCTAGCTTAGTTTTCTGTAATTTTAAAGTTTGTGGGCTATGTAATCTCGACTTATCTACATACAAATATGTAACTAATAAAAACAAAATAAAGAAACTCCAACTAAAAGTATATCCAATAAATTGTGTATAAAGTAAAAGATTCATTTCAGTTATCTTACAATTTCTTATGAAGAATAAAATATATCTATAACTATACTTCATTTTTTACCATTACTGACACCCCCTGTGCAAAAAAGCGTTTACGATACAAAAGTGACAACGAACATAGCGAATACAGATGTCTCTCGCACAGTGTGTAAACCCCCAGTCTATTGTTATTCCGTCTCGCGACAGAATTGAACGCGACACCTCCACAAAGAAACGCTTGTGAATTCACTCGCGATCCTTATTTTATTGTAAATCTGTGACCGCACTGCCGACGAGCTAAGGGCTGGTACGCACGAGCGATTCGTAAGCGGTTGTTATGTAAAAGAAACGCTACAACATCATCTTGGTTAGCGATAGAAAACGCGAATAGCTAGTAGTGATTTTGATAAATATATGTATTTAGAATAGAACACCATTAGCGAACATTTTAAGTTTTAAAAAAGGACAATTATGCGCAGATTTTAAAAATATTCATCATACAATTTTTATCCAGATATAGCTAAGGATCGACTCTAAGCGAAACTAGTACGTATATAAAACTATCACCTATTTTATATATTTAAAACATAACGGCGAGTTTAAAATAAACGGAAATTACAAAAGTAATTTTAAAAAATTCCACAAAAACGCTGGCGTATGTATCGCCTAAGATGTGTTTCCGTGGAATTGAAAACGCAGCCTACCTCGAAGAAATACCCAATGAACGTAAACTTTATCCGCTAAACCGTTCTAGAGAGACGTAAATTAAATTTTTACTTATCTGAGATTAACATTAATTTGTTTTAGTATTCTAGCTGTAATCTTTATGGCTTTTTAAGGTGTTTTATATTTTCAACACGCTTATATTAGCTTTATCTGTATGTTTTTATGTAACCGACTCCTTTTAACTCGACGTTGACCCACTATAAACGGACAGATTTAAGAGGAGGCTCCCTAACATAATTTCTAGCAATGAGAGACCGGTTACGGTACTAGACACTAACACAGCCGTGTACTCTTTGATCGCTTTCGAGCTCGAAAAGTACCTAAGTCTCAATTCTTATTTCGTCCATAACTAAAGTAATAATGAATCTAAAGAAAAAATATCTTGGGATTCGATAGTAAACTCTATTTTCTTAGTGTTAACATTTATTTAAGACATAAATTCCAAGTAAATAAAAAAAAATGTAACAATCCTTAAAAAATGGCACAATTTTTTAATAAAAAAAGAATCGGGCGAAAATGTTACAATTACGTAACTGTCTTGTACATCGAAAGTAAAAGGCCCAATAAATCATAATATACTAAAGTTCCATTTTAATTGTATGTGTGCCTATTTCAGAATATTAATGCAAATTCACATAAAATTTAGAGAGCCTCCCCTTAATGCAAACTTCGTACACTAATCAAGAATTGGTGACAATACCATAATTTCTTGAGTAAGCGTATTTTTTTAGTTATTTTAACCAAGAAATATTACTGAGACTTGTATACGTAGTATATTATTATTAGTCTGTGCTGAGACCAAATTCTCATCTGACGGTATTTGTAACCAAACTCGACTTGATCGATTTTTATGAAATGTGTATTCAGTTGGTCAGGGAATATGTCATAAACTATTTTTTATACCCCTAAGTGATAAGGGTGTCCTGGGAGACACAATTTGCCGGGTCACTTACTTAATCTATAATATTAATATACAGTGTCTTCTGCTACCATAGAAATCTAAATAACAAGACACTAGAAGTCGTAAGCGTGCGTGACCTTGTCGCCACTCAGGTGATTTGCACATCACCAGTGCATTCGTCACTGTTCAGTTGCTCTGGAGACGTATGAGTGTATACATGGTGTGTTTCAGCAATTCCCATTGCGGAAATTCTTCCACAAGTTGTAGTTATACTTATAAAGGAATAATGTTTCATCGGAAAATATTTTTTTTTAGAAATAATGCCGTTTTTCCTTAAAATTATAGAATATTTACAAGTATTACGAGTGTCACCATAGTAATCGAAATAACAATGAATGACACAGTCGACCATTCTTATTATCACGTTTGTTCGTATTGGAGCAAAAAGTCTCATATACTTAGGGATGTTATTCTAAAATAAACCGTAAATTCGTGCGTTAGGATACATATTCAAAAGCTTAATTTAATAGATAAGTTAGTTTTCACTAAAATCAAGCTGTCCAATAAAAGGCATAGTTTACTTGTGTGTACTGTTTAGCTTTCGGTTTGAATGTGTTGATTTTGGCGACAGCGGTTTTCATACGAATTATGACATTATAGCCCTTCTATGTGTCTTGTTATTTAGATTTCTATGTCTGCTACATTTTACAGTGTTCTTTTTTATAGCAATCTTAATCTAAAAGTACGTATAAATCGAGGTTTCTATAACAATGCAGATATTTAAATTTTTTATCTCAACACGTACACGGTACAGTAGAAAGTAGAGATTTATTAAAGGTCGAATTTCTACTATTTCTACTATCGTATGATATTTTTATAAATAGCTGCTCCGCACGGTTTCACCCCCGTGGCTCCACTCCTGTTGGTCGTAGCGTGATGATATATAGCCTATAGCCTTCCTCGATAAATGGGCTATCTAACACAAAAAGAATTTTTGAAATCGGACCAGTAGTTCCCGAGATTAGCGCATTCAAACAAACAAACAAACTCTTCAGCTTTATAATATTAGTATAGATAAATATTCAGAAATAGATACGTATCATATCATACGCAAAAATATGCTAAAAATAATTGACTAAAATTCTGTACCTATGCATTCTGAGTCTATAGGTACATTTACTCATAGGTTTTTCTATATTATGTAGTTTTACTAATTCTGTTTTCGTAGTATTATGGTACTCATGATTGCGTCAGAAGGTGTAAAAGAATCCCGCTGTGAGAAAAATTACAGTATGTTACACACTCTGTTGTTAACAATAACACAATAACATACGTTATATTTTAGTATAACATGTGTTTGATTTAGAAACTCTGAATTTGTAACGTTTCCAATAGAGAGCTTTTGAATAATGTTTTGAAATGAAATGAAATCAAAGTTAAACGTAGACAAACACATAACAACGTTTAGTTACCTATTTCTTATTGCGAAGTCTCAAAGGGTTTAGGACTTAGGGCTCCAACTCATATAGGGCTATTGTTCTACCATTGTTTGTGTTTGTCTGTGCCCATCTATATGATGTAATTAGTTCATAGATTCAGACCTATTATCCTGGTGTCCTAACAGGATAGGTAATACATGTTATACTTAATCTTATTAAATAACATTAAGTATAACAATAACATGCATTTTGTGACACGCATCAATAAATTCAAGGAAGAAATACCAAGCATATTTAGACGCTTAACGACGTAAAAATAATGTGTAATAACAGCTTTTCTAAGAAGAAAATGTTTATTTTGATAGGAAATCGAAGAGCTAAAACGCCAATTTAATTAATATTTTTTTGTGTTTACTGTTCAAATTGTTTAATGAACTGTTAACAATATTCTTCGTTGATTTTGTTTTTGCTTTAACTCTACTTTCAACATAATAATATTTAGGAAGAATGACTTTACGATTAAATTTTTTAGTTTTTATCCCACATCGTCAGAATGAGGGTAATGTTTATTAAGTTTTACGTTTTATTAAAATCGTGAATGAATTTATTGTGAAAGAATCAATGCTAAACGATGAAAATTTCAATTTGAAAATTTTAAATATAAAAAATTCTCGTGTCACAATGTTAGTCTGCATACTCCTCCGAAACGGGTGGACCGATTCTCATGAAATTTTCTGTGCATATCGGGTAAGTCTGAGAATCGGCCAACATCTATTTTTCATATGTACCACGGGCGAAGCCGGGGCGGACCGCTAGTTTTAAATATAATACGAATTATAGAAACAGTATTCTAAACTAATTGCCAACGATATAAATCACGCAGCCTATTTTCCCAGCAGTTGGATAAATTTACAGTAATTAGTCATGAAACCTAAAGATTAGGCTCTAAGTGTACCCTTTCAGATTAGGTAAGGATTTCTAAACCACTTATAAATTTATTAGGTACTAGCGGTCCGCCCCGGCTTCGCCCGTGGTACATATTTACGTTTTCTCTACATAAAAACCATCATCGTACTTCAAGGAATATAAAAAAAGAATTATCGAAATCGGTTCAGCCGTTCTCGAGTTATGTGCTTACCAACACATTTTGCGATTCATTTTTATATATAAGAATAATAATTTTCATATAAATTTTATTCGCAGACATTTGAAAAACATGCAGTTAAATAAGTATAATACACATTTATGGCGCAAGCTAATGCCTTTTCTCACATAAAAAACTCAATTTCAGCGTAAGTTTAAATCGCGGAGGTCTGCGGAGTTAGATAAAAGTTTATTCTTCGCAACTTTGTTACTTATTCATGATAACTGCGTTTTATCTTTAGTGACCGTTGGTTTCACAGCATTTTTAGGGTTCCACTGTCCACGGCAATGTTGACATCTGTCCAGTCGCCCTATCAAAGTGCGTAATTTATTTATTTTTATTTCAAGTGTGTGGTACAAACTACAATAGAGACACAGTACTAAATGAAGCATCAAAGAGATCGGACTCCACTTCTAGGAACTGTTACTGGTTGTTGTTAACTTGTTACTAGTAAATTAAAACTACTAACGGTTTAAAAGTCCTTATTTTGAAACCATTTCTAACATGTTTAGCAATAATTGTAGAAATTATTTAGTATTTCATGAAGCATTTTACTTTCCGTGTCTCTATCTATTTGTAACAAAATCTCAACCATATAGTTATTGAAAGAAAGTTCCTTTTCTTATAACCGAAGAACAATACAAAAATACACAAGCAATAACCGAGAAATTAACCCCACTTTGAAAGCATAATGAAGAGATAATAACGATAGAGCGGAAAAAGATAAAATTAATTAGGAGCGGCTTAAAGCCCCTTGCTTCTAATTGCTTGTAATATTTACATTAATGACTCTGTAAAGACGCAAGAATTGAGTCATAAACTGAAGGATAAATATTTAGTAGGGATTAGAGGAAAGGATTGAAAGACAGACAAGTTTATTCAATAAAAAAAGACGTGTGGCACTCGGGGCCTGCCGCGGTAAAGCTATTGCATGCTATGTCTTCAAGCCACACCTCCGCGCCCGTCGGAGCGGGGAGCGTGAGGTTTTTCGTTACGGGCCTTGAGCGCGGGGACCGAATCCAGAAATTCCGTAACGAAAAAACCTCACGCTCCCCACTCCGACGGGCGCTGAGGTGTGGCTTGAAGGCATAGCATGCAATAGCTTAATCGCGGCAGTCCCTGAGTGCCACACATATTTTTCTCAGCAGTAGAATCTTGTAACTTGCACCATACGATTGTACAATAATTTGATATCGAGTTGTTACAACCATTTTTATATTCTAGCAACTTCTTTATTATTTTAATTAAGCAGTAAAAGTTTGGAAAGACACCGGTTTTACGTCTTACGGCACTTTACGACTATCTCGCGACGTAAAATTATTTATGTGTTTTATAATCCGGTTTTATATCACGTTCCATTTATTGACGGAAATGTTAATATTTAAAGTGATTTGATGAAGGATTTTCATGCGAAAATTTAATGGTTGTTACGTTTATTGCATGTTTTGATTACGCTCACAATAATTGAGATTGGGGTATACAGTTTAAATTTTAATTAGTATGCGATAACATTTAGACGTGTGCATAAAATGTATTATAAATTATTATGTGTATTCTGTTCACAAATAATATGAATCGAATTAAAAAAATGTATTTTTTGCTCACATAAAATAGCAAGCATTGTAGTTGCAGAAGTGATAGGTCGAATAAAATTAAGCTTTTTATAAATACGTAAAAATATATTTTGCGAACAATATACTAAAATGAAGATAATATACAGAATGTGACACACAAACATACTAAAGACGAATCTGTAAACAATGTTATTAATTAGCTAGGTTACAAACCCTTGAGTTAAATCGTAGTAAAATGGATAATATGAAACCTCCGTCACTCAATGTCTGCTCATTTTGACGCTAGAATCTATTCATTTAATTGTTTTACTTGTACCCTGTGTTATATTGTAAATCATGTACGTAGTTGTAGCTTATAAGATTTCTCGATGAGACTTATGAGTTGAAAGTTTGTGTAAATGATAGTAATTTTTCTCATTTTAAATTCAAATTGTACCTATAATAGATTATATTGTAATCTCTTTGAAATTATAACATACTAGTGGTCCACCCCGGCTTCGCCCGTGGTACATATTTCGCAATAAAAGGTAGCCTATGTTCTTTCTCAGGGTCTAAAGATTATCTGTGCCAAATTTCATCAAAATCGGTCCAGTGGTTTATGCGTGAAAACCATACATAAATAACAACCTTTCCTCTTTTTAATAGTAGTATAGATAATATACATGTGTGCATGTGTTGTGCGATCTTCATCATTCACATAAAAATATCTTGGTAATATTATGTCGTAACCGGATGATTAAAAACAATACGCTATATTTTCATAATATGTTTTTAGACGAACCTCAGTTACTGGATCAGAGCTTTCGAGCTTTCTTTCCTGCTGCATTTTGCTAAGACTGTGCTATTTGCCCCATTTACCTTACTGATTTAAATGTTTTAATAATAAAAAAGACGTGTGTCACTCGGGGACTGCCGCGGTTAAGCATAGCATAGCATGCCTTCAAGACACACCTCCGTGTCCGGCGGAGTGGGGAGCGTGAGGTTTTTTCGTTAGGGAATTTCTCGATTCGTTCCCCGCGCTCAAGGCCCGCGATAGAAGCTATGCAATAGCTTAATAGCTTATCTCATAAGGTATAAACATATAGATACCTATGTATAAATTTCTCTCTATCATCTTAAAAAAAGACGGGTTGCACTCCGGGAGTGCCGGCAGAAGTGAAAACTTGATTATTAACGTTCAGCATGTTTGATATTTTGGAATGGTATCCGTCTTACGCATGGAATATAAGGGCTAAAAAAAACATCCGTCTTACGCTTTTCCGATCAGGCCACGTGTCCTGACGCGAGTTTAAGATTTTATACCCAACGTCGATAAAGAAGTTTTCACTTCAAAAATTGTTTAAAATCTTCATAAGTTCATAGTTGTTACATTTTTCTTCTAGATAAATACATACGACATCCAGCCTCTTTATTTCGCAGTCAATTGTCGTTCTCAATAACTCAATTGTACCTACGGATAACGGCACCCGTTGAACTCAGGAAAGGATTAAATCGCAATCGTAACAATTAGAGCTGTATTGATCTAGTAATAATTGAATTTTAAATCTGTTTCAGTCTGTACAAATTGATAAATTATTAAAGGGTATTAAGAGCGTTTGTGAATCTTTTTCAACTCTTTAGAAATTAAATTAGACAAATTGCGCCGTAGTTTTTAAATTGTATTGGAACAGTGAATCTATTGAGTCTCTCACTGGTTGACCCCGCACAGGTTTTCCTAGTGGGATAACCAGGGATTTACATTTTCAGCCGTACAAATAAACGAGTTATAACATTTTATGCAAAGAATAAACTAAGAATAAGGAAAAATCATACAAATAAACACGAAATAAATGTAACCTAGTATAACTTCGTAATAAGTATTCATACTAATGCTATTCCGTAATTATTACGGCTACCACCCTAGTATAAGTCTGACATAACCGAGTTATAACATATATTTAAGTACATTGTGCTGTGTTTTACAAGTTTTAGAAGCAATTTTCAATCTAAATTTGAGATAATAGCAATGAGAGTAATACGAGAAGTAGAAAAAGTTGAGCAAATTAATAATTTCAGTACGTACATATTGAAATGGAAAATTTTGTATGAAATGTCAAAATATACGAAATTAAATGAAAAACCCTTTTGATATTTAGGTATAATGATTTATTTATTTACAACATGCGCCAAACCATACATACATAAAACTTATTTCTAAACTTATCACAATAATATACACTTTCGTTGAAAATATAAATCTTCTAAGCCTGGAGTTGTATGTTTTGAGTACCAGTTATTTGGCAACTCTCTATCTCAAGGTGGGTTTATCTTCTGTTCTCCAGATATTGGATAGCGTTATCTATCATTTGCTTGCATATTTAATGATATATTTAAATTATTTCCAATAAATATTTAAAAAATAAATAAACAGAACATCGTATGATGAAACTTCACAACAAATTCGACGAAGTCAAACGAGCGTCAGCAAAATGACAGCATCAAGGCTTAACCGTAGACAATTTCAATGTTTTTCATAATTTTGTGAATGAATTGCGACGTTGCCGCTTCGCGGCTATTGCATAGCGTGAGCATAGTTACATCGACGTTATTCCAAATTTATTTGTAAGAAATTATGACATCCTTATTCTTTATTTATTCTTATCATATCTATGCATTGCATAAGGTTTGAATAAGCAAGTTTTTATTTGTACGGCTGAAAATGTTTTAAGTTTGTAAAAATTTTGTGAAAAATAAATTAATAAATAATAATTTTGAATTTGAATTTGATATTGATTGAAAGTTTACATAGAGCGTTTTAAACTGTTTTAGTGCTACAAAGGTTGATTGCATTTTATTATTTTGTGTGTTTGATCACACCGAACTTAGGAAGGAAAACTGACTCGGGTAAATCGCTACCTAAATGGACTATCCCTCTGCCTATCTCTATATTCATTAGATCAGCTATTATTGCGTAGGAGAGTTACAAACATACATTTTTAGAATTTCAGGTTAATCTTATATACATCTTATATATAAAAATGAATCGGCAAAATGTGTTGGTAAGCGCATAACTCGAGAACGGCTGAACCGATTTCGATAATTCTTTTTTTATTATATTCCTTGAAGTACGAGGATGGTTTTTACGTAGAGAAAACGTAAATATGTACCACGGGCGAAGCCGGGGCGGACCGCTAGTATATATATAAAAATGAATCGCAAAATGTGTTGGTAAGCGCATAACTCGAGAACGGCTGAACCGATTTCGATAATTCTTTTTTTTATTATATTCCTTGAAGTACGAGGATGGTTCTTATGTAGAGAAAACGTAAACATGTACCACGGGCGATGCCGGGGCGGACCGCTAGTAATAAATATTAAGTTAGTACGATATTATGATTATTTAAATAGAATAGAAACAAACAGTATATAATAGGAATAAGATAAAAGGAAATATGAGCATCAAAGAACGGGAAATTAAAAGATGACATTTGTAAAACAAATAGAAATAATATCGTTGTTCAAACGGTCGATGCAGACGACTCCGAGTCGTATTCTATTTCATAGAACTCTCAGCGGACTAAATGTGTTTTCTTTTTAATTTTTAAGTGCATTTCTTCGCTTGTACTGTGGATGTATTTAACTGAAAATTGACACCATTTTCGTAAGAGTTTTGTGTTGAAATTCTGTTTTGGTGTTTTGGTAAAATGTAAATTGAACTGACAAAAAATATTGTTTCTCATTTCAAATAGGTATATTATGAAGTAGTACATTTTTAACGAATAGAAAATAATAAACCATTTGAATGCCTTAAAAACTAAACTTCAAATATTATAATGTTTTGTAATTTAAATATATAATGCTGAAACACATAAAAATCGTTTTCGTGAAATTTTACTTGCTTACCTATAAAAGTGAAGTCCTGTGTCCCCGTAGTGGGGTAGGGGGCAGATGCATTATTCATACATCTGTTTCACTGATCGATTTTTCTTTAGGGACAAGTAGGTGATCAGCCTTCTGTGTCCTGCCAGACCGAGACATTTTTTTTTTTCGTCTCCACCGGGAATCGAACCCAGGACCCCTCGGTTCTACGCTCACGCGTCAACCACTGTACCGAGGAGGCGGTGCTTACCTATAGGTACTGTATACGTATTACCTTGAGACTTAAAACTGTAAAGTTCTGTAAAGAGTCGGTTCATGTTTGAGTGAATATGAAATTATTTATCGTCTTGTATAAGTTTAAAGTACGTAAATAAAATGGAAACTCGTTGTTATAAATTCGCACAATGGGATTTTCTTAATTATCAAATATTTACCAATATAAAATTATTAATCACTTCGTTACAAGTAAAGTTTGTTGGTAGACCTGTTTCGTGGCTCAGTTGAAGTTGTTCCAAAGTTCATAGTTCGAGCTATCAAAGATTATTTTGAGATTATTATCGCAGTTGTTCTGTATTCTATACAATAGATTTTGATATTATATAATGTTTATCTTACTAATAAAAGCAGAACGTTGTGTCACTTTTCACTCAGATACCACTCGAGTGAAACCGCGGGCTCCGTCTAGTAAAATGATGAAGTATTTAATTTTTCATCAATCGAGATTAAATTATTCTGTATCGTCACTATAACGTTGTTATATTAAATATATCGAGTACTAGCTTTCCGCCCGCGGCTTCGCCCGCGTTTTCAAACCCGCATAGTTCGCGTTCCCGTGGGATTCCAGGATAAAACTTATGTGCTAATCCAAGTTACCCCCTATATAGGCCAGTAGAAATCGACACTAAAAAACCCTAAATTCGCAAAGCACGATGTAGATCTGAATTTTTGGTATGTTGTTTGGATCAGTTAGGGTGATGTAAATCCCAATTTGCAACTTCGAAAAAGTTGTGCTCGCTGCGCACCACGTGATAAACTGCGAAAATTTTGGACTTTTTTCACTTTTTGCTCTAAAAGTCATAAACTATGCGTTTCCGACAAGTATCATTCAGTACATAAATTAAGGTTATTAAATTTGCAACAATTTAAGCCTAATTACAGCTCTCTAAACCTCATAACGACTAAACTGTGGCCAGTCGAAGATGGTTCATTTTTCCCGAAATATTGAAATTTTTAGTTTTGCTCCCGTTTGAAGCAAAATATTGGCAAAAGCCGCTCGTTCTATGGGAAGTTCGTATAATAAAGTTGTAGTGCATTTAATTTTCTTTCATTAGAGCATAGAACAAAGTCTGTGAGACAAATAGTTCACTCACAATATCTGAAAAACAAAAAGAAGGTAGAAATAGATTTTTAAAGAATTGAAACTGAGGGCATATAAAATCATAAAAAGGATAATACTTTTTCATTTGCAGGATAGGCAAAAACTAAAAAACAAAATTACAAAATTTGGGAAAGTAGGAAAAAATTAAATGTTTAACTAAGAAGCTGCACTCGCCAAAGTGATTCTGGAGGTGTGTTTTGACAGTTCTGATGTCAGGTTTGTATTCGCCTTTGATTTGTTGTGCTCTATTAAAAGAAAATTAAATTTTCTACAACTTTATTTTATGACCTTCTCATAGAACGAGCGGTTTTGCCAATATTTTGGTTCAAACGGGAGCAAAACTAAAAATTTGAAAATTTCGGGAAAAACGGACTATCTTTGAAAGGCCACTGCTTAGTTGTTATAAGGTTTAGAGAGCTGCGGTTAGGCTTCAATTGTTGCAAATTTAATTAGCTTTGTAATTTTGTTAATTACCTATCCTGTAAATGAAAAAGTATTATCCTTTTTATGATTTTATATGCCCTCAGTTTCAATTCTTTAAAAATCTATTTCTACCTTCTTTTTATTTTCAGATATTGTGAGTGAACTATTTATCTCACAGACTTTGTTCTGTGCTCTAATGAAAGAAAATTAAATGCACTACAACTTTATTATACGACTTTCTCATAGAACGAGCGGTTTTTGCCAATATTTTGCTTCAAACGGGAGCAAAACTAAAAATTTGAAATTTTCGGGAAAAACTGACTATCTTTGAAAGGCCGCAGCTTAGTTTTTATAAGGTTGAGAGAGCTGCGGTTAGGCTTAAATTGTTGCAAATTTAATTAGCTTTGTAATTTTGTTAATTACCTATCCTGCAAATGAAAAAGTATTATCCTTTTTATGATTTTATATGCCCTCAGTTTCAATTCTTTAAAAATCTATTTCTACCTTCTTTTTGTTTTTCGGATATTGTGAGTGAACTATTTGTCTCACAGACTTTGTTCTATGCTCTAATGAAAGAAAATTAAATGCACTACAACTTTATTATACGAACTTCCCATAGAACGAGCGGCTTTTGCCAATATTTTGCTTCAAACGGGAGCAAAACTAAAAATTTCAATATTTCGGGAAAAATGAACCATCTTCGACTGGCCACAGTTTAGTCGTTATGAGGTTTAGAGAGCTGTAATTAGGCTTAAATTGTTGCAAATTTAATAACCTTAATTTATGTACTGAATGATACTTGTCGGAAACGCATAGTTTATGACTTTTAGAGCAAAAAGTGAAAAAAGTCCAAAATTTTCGCAGTTTATCACGTGGTGCGCAGCGAGCACAACTTTTTCGAAGTTGCAAATTGGGATTTACATCACCCTAACTGATCCAAACAACATACCAAAAATTCAGATCTACATCGTGCTTTGCGAATTTAATGTTAATTTCCACTGGCCTAATATGTGTGCCAAATTTCATTGTAATCGGTTCAGTAGTATTTGCGTGAAAGAGTAACAAACATACATATTACATACATCCATCCTCACAAACTTTCGCATTTATAATATAGTAGGAATGGTATGAACAAAGGTATGAATAAAAGACGTGTGGCACTCGGGGTCTGCTGCGGTAAAGCTATTGCATGCTATGCCTTCAAGCCACACCTCCTTGCCCGTCGGAGTGGGGAGCGTGAGGCTTTTCGTTACGGAATTTCTGGATTCGGTCCCCGCGCTCAAGGCCCACGATAGAAGCTATGCAATAGCTTCAAAATAATTTTACAAACAAAGTCAAAACAAAGAGGTTTTGTTTTATCAAAATACTGTTCGTATTTTACATAACTTTATTTATTTTTATCGAATAAAATTGCTTACTTTTCACACAAAAATTTAAATAATTAATAAATCGTTATTCACGTTAAAGAAGGCATACCAATATCTACAGTAAAATCACGATACTAGTGAGCAACAAGTAATATGCAAGTATTCAGCTGCGAAGGCTTTACGGGGAATTAGACTCTGCTTTTGTGTAGAAACTGAACAGTCGATCCATAATATCGGCTAATTAGGCTAGCTTTGGTTCCGAGGTTTGTTTTTCACACTTTATATTAGCTTCACCTGTATGCTTGTTTGTTTGTAACCGACTTCTTTGGGCGCGATTTTGACCCACTTTAAACGGCCAGATTTCGTTCAAACTTTGTAGATTTATTGAGGACCGATGACAATACACTAATTTGATAAAATTTTCTATTTTTTAGTTCGGTTTTCTATAAAAAGCGTGTTTTTTAGTTTTATTAAACTATTATTATTTTACGTCGACAATTCTCATAAAAATAAGGCACAAGGTATCATAATTATTTTTGTGCTTGGTGGTTTTAAAGTTGTTTCTGTTAGATTTTATGAAGAATGACTAAAATATCTGGTAGTAGATACCTATAATTTTCATTCGAGTATTGACATGTACCTATATTATGTAAGAACATTTTCAAAAGGTTTTAATTTGGAGATTGGAAATAAATATAGCATTCTGCCCGGAAAAGAAACTGCTTGTAAACTTCAAGGTTTATTGTATAAATTAAGTTAGTAAAATTAATTGTCAAGTTATATTCGTCAAAAAAATATTTGAACAGAAAAAAGCCAAATACAAAAACCGTGAGGTGGAAAAAATTAGATACAACTTCGTTTTCACCTGGACAAAGCCACATTGCAGTTCATAAAATGACGACGACGTTGGTTGGCGCAGTGGCAAAGTAACTGCCTACTGAGCCGACGGTCCCGGGTTCGATCCCCGGTCAGGGCAAATATTTGTGTGATTGTGTCTGGGTGTTATCTATATATTATGTACATATTTATAAAATACTAGCGGTCCGCCCCGGCTTCGCCCGTGGTACATATTTACGTTTTCTCTACATAAAAACCATCCTCGTACTTCAAGGAATATAATAAAAAAAGAATTATCGAAATCGGTTCAGCCGTTCTCAAGTTATGCGCTTACCAACACATTTTGCGATTCATTTTTATATATAAGATTATGTTGATGAAAACATTTTGAATAAATAATAATATCACATAAAACATAAGGTAAGAAACTACTGAATAAATACTGTTCCAACGTCTTTGATAAATTACTTAGTATGTACAAGATTTGTCATTTTAATAGGTAAATAAACCCTATTGAATTGAATATTTATTTAAGTATTGATTACAACTAAGAAACATCTGTTTTTAATTATGAAAGCAAGAAACTTAAAAAGCGAAAATTAAAGAGACTAAACTAATATTAAAAACTGCATATTACTAGTTAGGTAGATATGTGTATTACAAAATAATAACTGTGCAACTACTAGCTAGTATTGTAAAAGGAAGTCAGTAATTAAACACTTTTATTGTTTTTATAACGTATCTTATAACTTACTTAAATAATAAATAAATAAATAAATTATGGAGCATACGTGAATGTTTGCACGAATCCTAATTTATTATAAGAAATTCAAATTATTATGATTTATTTGAAGTAATATAAATGATTGAATTAATTGTGTATAATATTATTCTTTCACTACTCTGTGTTTCCTGGATTACAGTACGGGAGACGACTTCGAGATTGTTTAAATTACCTTTATTTTGCATTTGAAGTTTACAAACGTTAAAATATTTAAAGAAAGAAATAAATTTCAGGCTTCCTTGCTTTCTTTAAAAATAGGACTAGGTACATACATATTATTTAATGAAGGAAACCTTAACCTGTATGGTATAAAGTTTACAAAACACCATTTGGGGTCTTAATCCGATCGTATATATTCGAAACATATTTGCCTTACAAGAATAATTATTCAAATTAACTTATAAACATAATATTAGAAAATATATTGCTACGAAAGAAAAGAAAATTATTTTGCACATATTCGATTCCGTGAGCTCACAACATTATTTTTAATATTACCTATCCTTTATATGTTATAAAGTCTGATATTTTTAACAACCTTACGAAAACTTAGTAAAAGTAGTAGTAGGTTATTTACCTATATATTATTTTATTAAATATATAAAATAACATATAGGTAAATAACCTACTACTAAGAAAGATCATACTTCTAATAATTGTGTATTCATTTCTGATAACAGTTTAAGTTATTTTGTTTGTGTGTTTGTATTTTCTGAAATACTGAACCGATCAATTGTGTTTTAGTAAAGATGTTTAAAATAAGTTTTATTGTAACCTTATTAAAAAATAAGTAGCACATAAACTAATACATAGCTCAGTATTATAAATAACAGTTTAAAATATTATACATATACACGCCAGTAAAAGTTATCACGATTAAAAAAAATAGTGTAAGAATAAACACCAACCAGCTCCTGGCCTATAACTCGTGAAAGCCTTAATTAGATCAGTAATCACCAACTCGCAGTGTCGCGTGACACTCGCCTCATTCAATTACCGAGTGAGGAGTTATTCATAAAGCCCTTTAGGCCCTCAATCCACTGCGCAATGATATTATTGTGGACTAGCGGTCCGCCCCGGCTTCGCCCGTGGTACATAATATTTACGTTTTCTCTACATAAGAACCATCCTCGTACTTCAAGGAATATAATAAAAAAAGAATTATCGAAATCGGTTCAGCCGTTCTCGAGTTATGCGCTTACCAACACATTTTGCGATTCATTTTTATATATAAGATTATATATTTTATCGTCGTCTAGTACCCACAACACAAGCCTTAATTGAGCTTACTGTGGGAATAGGTCGATTTGTGTAATATTAGCCTTTAATATTTATTTATTTATAAAATAACTAAAGCAAGAATTATCACCCAACACAAGAGACTAACACATTTAATTCTTAGCTCCATAGGTACTCTGAACACTCAAAACGCAATATCTAGACAATGCTGCCGTGTCTGCGGCGGACACATCGTTTAAGCTGATATTGTAAAAGCTTTTGTTGTATTAACGTGAATTATCTAAGAAAAATTATTTTCTATTTCGTTTAACACGAAACTAAATTAAATAGCTTTTTATACAGTAGCATATAAAATTGACCGCCTCCTTGGTACAGTGGTTGACGCGTGACTCGTGAGCGTAGAACCGAGGGGTCCTGGGTTCGATTCCCGGTGGAAACGAAGAAAAAAAAATGTCTCGGTCTGGCAGGACACAGAAGGCTGATCACCTACTTGTCCCTAAAGAAAATCGATCAGTGAAACAGATGTATGCATCTGCCCCTTACCCCACTAGGGGACACGGGACTTCACTTTTATATAAAATTCACATTGGTTAGGTATCCAGGTAAGCTTGTACTTATGTTTATCCAGATTTTTATTATCTATTTACCAATATTCATCCATATCTGAAAGGCATTTAACTAATTCATTGTTAAAGACATATTCACGGGGAAAATTATCTATTAACGTGAATACAGGTAACATATTATCTTACAGACTGGTCTCAAGATAAGCAAAGGCATCGATATTGTCAACATCGTCATTTATAGCATTTCTTAGATTTAGAATATGGAATCTAATTTATTCAACACCACATTAGTCCCTATCAGGGTCACTTGACTCTAATAGGTCTTTTGGAAACAAACATTTGTTAACCTGAAGTATTTCATGCGTACATTTCCGTGAATCAAAAGGACCACATAAAGAGCATAGCCTATCTCGAACCCTAATGTAGGAAATTGTTTTTAATGTAAATTAATAGTCATTAATGCGGGTGAAACCACGCGGCACAGCTAGTTATAAGTATAAAATATGATTTAGTATTTATTTACAATCGGATCGGTAAATGTTACAAATTACGCCTCTTTGAATTTTCTTAAAAAATATTTCCATTTTGATGAATAAGTATACAAATATTTTAGATCCTTATTACACTTAAATTATAAGAAAATTTTATTGTGTAAGAAATACTGTACATATAATGTTTCGTAAGAATTAATAAAGAGATCCAAAACATATAACAATAGATATTCCACATTAAAGTACATTTTATTTCTTAGTTCTTTCAATTAAAATAGTACGATACCAAGACTTATAATAATTATTTAATATCTATGTAATAAAATAAAACAATTAATCTATACTAATATTATAAAGCTGAAGAGTTTGTTTGTTTGTTTGTTTGAACGCACTAATCTCGGGAACTACTGGTCCGATTTGAAAAATTCTTTCGGTGTTAGATAGCCCATTTATCGAGGAAGGTTATAGGCTATATTTCATCACGCTACGGGCAACAGGAGTGGAGCCACGGGGGTGAAACCGCGCGGAGCAGCTAGTAAGTAATATAAAAAAACAATGAGGGCATAGAGCCATATAGAGCTGCGTCAAATAGTTCCGAAAACAAGCTTTATGACCGATTCTTTCAAGTTTATGTTATTATCCCAATAAAATAGTTTCCAATACTAAACGCTTCTATTTTAAATAATGACCTCCATAAATACTGTAAGCCCTTCGAACCCTTTACAAGAACTCTAATCTCAACACTCGCTTCAAATCACACGCCTCAAATATCTACTTTCGACTCAATACTCATCCTTTAAACCATTTCAAAAACCCGACCTACTTGCTTGCTTCAATAAAAAATTAACCTTATCTTAACTGCCTAAGGTGCAAACTCTAACGACGAGATATTACATTGTTGTACTTGGCAGTTATTGAAAATTGTACTTTACGGTCAGCGTGTAAAATTGAATTCGCAATGTGTTCGAATTCAATATATTTTTCCGTTTGACAACCGTTGTAACCATCTGCTTCTAAATGATGCCTTTTATTTCTGGGTATTTGTGTAACTAGTGAGTTAATGTTGTCGATAATCGAGGTTAAACAATGTAAGGGAAGTCTCTCTGGGGTTTATCTACTGAATAATTGCAGAGATAGCGGCTAGTATTACTATTAATGAGGTTTTTTTCACAATTCAGGATTTTTTGGCCAGTTTTTTACCAGAAGATATTACCATATAAAATTCGAGATATTATTATATAACATTCGTCGTAACTCGTAGTTGATGAGCTCATAGATTGATAGTTCTCACGTAACCTCAACTGCTCTTATTTAAAATCATCAAATGGCTGAAAGCGAGCGGTTCTATTTAAACAAAATCACTTTAATCTTTACAGCACTCGAGTCAAAAGCCAGAAAATTCATAACAGCATTATGAATTTTCTTTCAAAACTCCTGCACTTGGTGGATGTTGAACAAACCTCGAAAACAAAGTTTTGCAAGTTTTTATTGCGGCTCCGAGAGCCCTTATAATTTAGAGTGGTTTGCGCTTAGCTCAAAGGTATCGTGTTATTACTTTTTCCTAAAACCAGCAACGCGTGGCTCAGTGGTTATATCAAAATATCAATCAGCAAGTTGTAGATCGATTTTAGAATCAGTGAAGGAAAACATCGTGACGAAATCGTGCTCAAGATTAAAAAAACTCGATTTTGCATGTAAAAACAGATGATTGAACTACCTACTGGCTACTACTATGTAGAGAAAATGTATATTATGTAGGTAATTGAAAGAAGAACACACACACGACATAGTCACAGTGGGAAAATATTTTAATAACTAGTGGTCCGCCCCGGTCCGTCCGTACCTACATATTTCGCAATAAAAGGTAGCCTATGTTCTTTCTCAGGGTCTAAAGATTAGCTGTGCCAAATTTCAGACATACGTATGTATATTATAATATGTATCATGCCTTTCCTCCTATACAAACCTTTCCCCTTTATAATATTAGTATAGATAATTATAGTGTTTCACAAACCTTTTCTATGATCATTAACATTTCTTGTAACATCATTAAATGAATTATGAAATAGCGTTCCCCAATTAACATTTTCGACGAAGTTTTAAATAATTCTTGAGTTACATCTTAATAAAGCCAAAGCTAGTGCATTTTACCCACTTTCCTTCAGTTTATTCTCCTAACCTTAAGATTACATTGTACCAAGTTTGCGAAGGACTCGGTTTTAACGGATTCTTTTCACGTCGCAAACTTTTAGCTGTTGAATAAAGTTGCAGTGTGGAGACGTTTGCTTTCCTACGAGTCGAATAAATGCTTATTATGAGTGTATAAATGAATGAATGAATAGATATAGGTACTGAAGCTTATCGTTGATAGTGTTAAAAAATGGAGGAAGATAATGTTTATTGTTCTTACAAGAAATGAAAGATAATGTAAGTAAATAAGTGAAAAAAGTGTAGCTTAGTACAATTGGGCAGTGCTGCTTTTCAGCTTAGTTTAGGGATCACCTTATCAAGTGGCAAGACAGACTATTACCTACTGCAATATCAATTTTCGGCATACAAATATTAAAAAGGTGCAACCTTGTCAATGAATTTTATACTAGCGTTCCCCTAGGATTTCCGGGATAAAACCTATCCTATGTCCTTTCTTGGGTATCAAAATATCTCTATACCAAATTTCATGCAAATTGGTTCAGTAGTTAAGGCGTGATTGAGTAACAGACAGACAGAGTTACTTTCGCATTTATAATATTATATTAGTATGGATACAGATTGATTGTAATGTTCATTAGCATAGGTAATCCAAACTATATCAGCTGCGTTACAACAGCAGCATCACTAAAGTAGAATAAAAAATAAATTATCACAACGCCAATTAAAAGCATTTTGAATGTGCGATTTACTCTTATTCAATGGAAAATGCAATATTTTCGCAGAAATAATAAATGACGTGACGTACGTTCGCACTTAAAATATTAACAGAGTTTACATTCAATCAGAGAAACGATGTGTTATTGGAAATTAATCTTCCATCGGGAAACGTGGATATCGTAATATTTAAAGCAATTAAGTGCACGTAGCTTATTGAAATTTGAATTTATTCAGTTATTGTTGTAGCAATTAACATCACTGTAATCCTCTGTTCGTCAATCGCTTATAAAATATAATAATTTGGAAAATCCAAAAGTGCACGCCTCATAATTTTTTTTTAATAAATATTTATTAATTATTATTTTTGTTTATTTAATAACAATTAAACCACATCGAATCAGACCCTGAAAAATGAAAGGGTTCTATTCCTGAGCATACTCAAGCGTAAGAGAAAAAAAAGACTCGATTAGTAAAGTATTTCGGTCGCTATCGTGTTAACAAGAAAAAGGATCCGCACATACAGACACACGGACGTCCAAGACAGAACTTTTTTAAACTGTTTTTTAACTAGTTTAAATAACAAAAATGACATCAAAAATATCATGAACGTTAAAAATAGTGTTTTTTCTTAATATGTGTGTGTATGTATTATCTTACAAGTGCAATGTATGATACATAAAGACATTTTAAGTTTGAAAAATCAGATGTTTTGCGCGAAGTGACAGTAGTACCCACCTCAACGCTTTGCTTATGAGGCGTGCAATATGGCATTAAAATGACTTTAAAATATGAAATGACTTGAAATATATTTTATTTTACTGGTTTTATCTATTACTATGTAATATTATAACCGTGAAATATTGTGTGGAAAGAGATATTATGTACATAAGATTGTTACCCTTTCATGCGAAAACCAATGAAGAGATTTTGATGATACTTGCCAGCGATGTAGCTTATGTACCAGGATAAAACATAATATTATGCTATAGAAAAACTTGTACTCATTATAATTTTATTTTATATTTTACTGATACGCAAACGAAGCCGCGGGCAAAAGGTAGTAGTTACTAAATAAAGAAGAGATAATTAATAATAGTTTAGGTTCAAAGCCAATTGGACTTTGAAACTCGTATTCAAAATTCGACCAAATTGATAAAATATGTAAATCTTTTGGAGCCAAACGTACAGACGGGCTGCTCTCATTTCCTTTTTAGTTAATTGAATAGAACAAAGGTATATATATATACTTTGAACTCGACCCTTTAACAAGGATGCTTTATTCAACGAGGGCTATTGTTTCTTCTATTATGTATAGATATATATCAATTAGTTATTAGTTAAATTCGTATCTGTTTATTTCGTTTGAAGTAAGAAAATCTACGTCGCTTGTAATAATTAATTTCCATACAGTATCATTTGAAATATTTACTTCGCTGCTTAATATACTACTAGCTTCCGCCCACGACTTTGTACGTGCATCCCCGTTTTTCCCCGTTGCCGCAAGAATTTCGGGAAATCCTTTCTTAGTGGATGCCTAGCTACGTCCTAACATCTCCCTGCATGCCAAATTTCAGCTCGATACGTCCAGTGGTGTGGGCTGTGCGTTGATAGATCACTATATCAGTCACCTTTGAGTTTTATATATTACTAGCGGTCCGCCCCGGCTTCGCCCGTGGTACATACGAAAATAGATGTTGGCCGATTCTCAGACTTACCCGATATGCACAGAAAATTTCATGAGAATCGGTCCACCCGTTTCGGAGGAGTATGCAGACTAACATTGTGACACGAGAATTTTATATATATAAAGATATTATATAGATATCGAATAAAACACTCCTTTAAACGACATTAATTATTATTATTAAACATTATTAAACATTAGTACATATTATAGTACATAATACCATAGTATTTCTATCTATTACTAGTGGTCCGCCCCGGCTTCGCCCGTGGTATAATCCTCTCAAGTTGGATCGAACTGCACATGGTGTGCGAATTTTATTATAGATAATCGGTTAAGTGGTTTAGGAGTCCATTGAGGACAAACATTGTGACACGAGATTTATATATATTAAGATACCTTAGACTATTACTATACTAGATTTCCGCCCGCGGCTTCGCCCGCGTTTTCAAAGGAAAACCCGCACAGTTCCCGTTCCCGTGGGATTTCCGGGATAAAACCTATCCTATGTGTTAATCCAAGTTACCCTCTATATGTGTGCTAAATTTCATTGTAATCGGTTCAGTAGTTTTTACGTGAAAGAGTAACAAACATCCATACATCCACACAAACTTTCGCCTTTATAATAGTACTAGATTTCCGCCCGCGGCTTCGCCCGCGTTTTCAAAGGAAAACCCGCACAGTTCCCGTTCCCGTGGGATTTCCGGGATAAAACCTATCCTATGTGTTAATCCAAGTTACCCTCTATATGTGTGCTAAATTTCATTGTAATCGGTTCAGTAGTTTTAACGTGAAAGAGTAACAAACATCCATACATCCATACATCCTGACAAACTTTCGCCTTTATAATATAAATATATATATTAGAATAGAATCGAATATTAGATATTAGATTTATCTGCACTGTCATACAAAGGAGTCATTTGTAGCAATAAGCTCCGAAACTACAGAATTATCAAAATACTTTCTCCAGTAGAAAAATGCATTATTCCCGTATGATAAATGCTATATTTTTAAAATCCCGGATTAACCGCGAGAAACTGGGACGAGTGGCCTGATTTCTATAAGTCTTGTTCATTTGTACAGAAAAATAGCTTAATCAGTCTATTAAAAACATTAAGGGCCGATTTTTCAATGCTTGGATAAAACTTATCCGTCCAATAATGTATTACACGATAATATTAAAATGTCACGTAAACTGTCAAATACGGGCAATTAGAATACGTTTTTAAAATGGTAGTTTTATACGTTATTCGACGAATAAGTTTTATCCTAAAAATCGGCCCTAATAGTTATTAATACAGTATAGTAAATCACACATTAAATTATTATAATCATATTTTATATCTATCCACTACCTTAGGTGGCCTGGAAGAAATCGCTTTTAAATGATAAGGTCACCTTTTGTACTTTACCTCGCATCTATAATATATACTGTACCTACATTCTAATGTTAAATGGTGTGACACAATAAATGGTTAAATAAATAAAATAATAAATAAATCCATATTACATAGTTATGCATTCTTACAATAATAAAAATATTTTTCAACCCGATTGAATGTAATTTCAAGTGCATCCAGAATTTCAACTAGTCTTAAAGTGTTGACGATTCTTCTGTAGGTACTCGCTTTTAGCAAAGTTTTCAATGCAAATGCAAGAATAGCATTCAACGCTATAAAGTGCACAAAATAGTGTTTTTTAGAAAATGTAGTGCCTAAAAAATGCAGTTACAAATTCGTGTTGGTGAGAACAACGCGAGAGAATTTACACTTTTTAATTATACTTTGTTTAAGTGTCATTCAGTTTAAAGTAGAAATATAATGGACCAAATTTAGCCTTATGTGTTAGTGTACATGTAACAATTCTATTTAGAAGATTTATTTTATGAATAGAACTAGCAGTCCACCCCGGCTTCGCCCGTGGTACCTACATGTTTAAACTATCCTATCTCTCAAGTTGGATCGATCTGCACATGGTGTGCGAATTTTATTATAATCGGTTAAGTGGTTCAGGGGTCCATTGAGGACAAACATTGTGACACGAGATTTATATATATTAAGAATTGAATTAAAGTTGATGATAAATACAGCTTATGAATAAATACAGCTAAGAAGGGCAGTTTTCTTACTATAATTGAAAGGATTTTTCAAATCAATTCACTAATTTAAGAGATTACCAAAATACAAAAAGCACAAGCTTACAAAATATACCTCTTAGTTACAATCTATTGAGGTACTATTTACAAGAAAATTATTGTTGAATTATATTTTCTTACGAAGACTATTTCTTTTATCATTTCATTTTATAAAATTCTTATTACTTCACGAAAATACTCGTCTTTTTATATGCAAATGCAAATTAATAATTTCAAGTTTTCCAAAGTTACAAGAAGCGCGGTCAAAGACTCTTTTCATTTGAAAAACTCCGAATAAAATATCTTATTAAAAATATTTTTCTAAAGGTGCATTAAAACTACTCATAAAGCCATTCAGGTTTCGATCAATCACAAAATAATTCATGGAAAAAGTACTTTGCTCATTTTATTTTTAACACCGTATTTAAATTACCCGGGAAATATTTTCCCATTTGAGAAATTTCTCCGTATATTTATCGAAACATTAATATTTTCGTAGTGCGTTCAGGTTTTGTTTTAAAATGTTTATTCTGGATAAGTGAATGGCAAATAGCGAATGTATTGGATATTTAGCTCGATGGAACTTTAAAACTAAAATGCATTGAATGCGTTTTCAAATGGATAAACACGGAGAAACGTTGAATGCAAGTGTATATTTGAAATTAATATTTTCTTGTTGGGTATTATGCAACAATTCAACCGAAAGAAATTATTCTTAAGCGTGGTATATCATATTGTCTATAGACTAATAGCTGAAATAAAACTGCAAGGAACTAAATAACTTATAATTAAAATAAAACTCAACAAATTGATAAAGAATTATCAGGTTTATTTCAACAAAATTTTAAAAGTGTATGCAGTTGATTGATGATTGCGCTTTTAGCCAGTTTCTATTTTTAGTTTAAATTTATAACCGTATAGATAACGTAACCACCCAAATTATATTTACTAACCTTTGATAATTAGAAGCAACATAAAAACACACACAAATGAACATAACAACACAAGCAATATACCAAAAACACTTCAAAATTTACTTTCAATCAAACTAATTACCTCAAACATCCTGTCTTCAAATTGGGTTCGACATTTTTCAAATAACCCCAGTTCTACATAATCCGAAGCCAGTCAGCACTCGCAATTATAGCGATAAGCTTTATTCAGCTGAATTGCTGACCAAGATCCGCTTTATATGCTGGCCTCTGAGTAAAAAACCTCTTAGAGAAGTATTACATTGTGGGAGGAATCGCTATTGTAGAATGGAACTTGTTTGAATAATTCTATTGAGTTTTTACACTTCTTGGTTCTACGTATTGGAGTAATCGTTGTGAATGAGAGATGAGATGTGTAAGTTTTCTTGTAAGAAAGGCAATCTTTATACCCTTTTTAAGCTTTTATTCGTGAGCGTTTTTTTATTAATTTGGTGTTTTCTTATATATTTTGATCAGTTTTACCGGCTTCCAAAAATAAGTTTCTTGTTTCGTTTGTATGAATTCTTATTAGCTATCTAAATGGTTTTCGTTATTTGTAAAAAACGAAAAATCAAAGGTAAGAGAAATAGGATTTATCAATTCTATTGATAAAATTTAGCAAACATGCAATGAAATTTGATCAAAAATCCCGCGAAATAACAAATGCAACGCTTTTTCCTTTCTCAATAAAGAAATTATAAAACTACTATACAAAACCGGGCATATTTATACTCCAATAACTTACTCGTATGGAGTTTTTCTCAAAAGAGAAAAAAATCCGAGCAATAATTAAAGCAGTGTTATTATTAAATTGAGCGATTATTTCCGATATATTCATAAACGACATTTATTATGCAATTTTCTAGACTTTGTTTTTGCAACAAAATGTTGTTTTTAAATATAAAAAGTTCATAATTGTGTTGACGTTTCAAGTTTATTGTTTTTATAGAATTGTATTTATACGGTATAATTATTGTTAGCAAAAACATTAGCCTTTTATGCTAAAGCGAATCTAAAGGAAAGGTTTGTTATTTGAATATGTTGAAATTGAAATTAATTAACCATTGTTGAAATGAACTATGAGTAGAAAATTAAAACCTTTATATTATACTAGTTTCTATCTGCGACTTCGCTCTCGTTGGAATTTTAAATCTTGCCCATTCTTGAATCTATTTTCAAACACAAAACTATTTGTGAAAATTTTCGTTCAGTTGCAAACATACGCACATAATAAATATATAAAAAAGAGCGTGTGTGCCAAGCATAAGTGTCAGAAGTGAAACTTCTTTGGTAAGATTCAAAGATACCAAAATCGTCGCTTGAATCCATGACGTGACGATGCCATGATGCAACCTTGCAAATTTTACTCTCAACGCGCCTAATGAAGTTTCACTTTAACAATGAAGATAGATCGAGTTTTTACACCGTAATAACAAACTTATGTTATACTAGCAATGCCCAGCGGTTTCACCCGCATATATAGCGATATCGTGACAGTGAAAAGTCTACTATTGGTCGGACTATAGGTTTAATTTTTAATCACATGAAAATCACCTTCACCCCGTCCCGCACTACGCCTGCTCATTATACCTACTATTTTCTGTAGATTGACACTTTTAAAAATTCGTTATATAATATCTTTTGAATGGAATATCCAATTTTTTTTATTTTCAATAGATTCCGCAGCGCACGCGATGACAGCATTTTTATTAAGGATTTTTTTACACCTTGGGTTACATTATTGCATTTTTGGTAAGGATCTCTAATTTTTTTGAAAATGTAATATAGCCTATGCTGCTCAGTGAAGATGCAGCTTTCTAATGGTGAAAGAATTTTTGAAATCGGTCCAGTAGTTTATGCGTGAAAACCATACATACATACATACTTACATAATTACAAACTTTTCCTCTTTATAATATTAGTATAGATTATATCATGAGTGTACATATAGATAAGATAAACTAACATTGCTCATTAAAATTAATACACAGAGTAAATATTTAATATTGTATTAAAGCTATTTACATAACATTATAAACTGGATTAGGCTCATTAGCCGCCTAATTGGGGTAACAGATAGATATTGACAGGTACACAACAAATCCATTGATTTATCGTGTTGTGTGTTTGTGTGTAACATTGATTTGGAATAGATGAAAGCTTTTTGATAAAGCTTGCGGTTTATTGTGACTCAGATGTCGACATCCTACAACACTACATTGTAAATTTGGAGTGAAAATATATACTAATGTTATAAAGACGAAAGTTTTTTTGTTTGTTCGTTTATTTGTTACTCTACTGTATGCAGTGAATTGCCAGTTTCACCAATGTATATTTATTAATTCTTACCCAATTTAAACTGTAAGCTGATTTTGTAACAAAATATGGGATATTCAGTTATTCCAAGAAACAGAATCGAGAACGAATTTAACACTTAACTTACTTCAAGCGTAGAGTGAACAGGTACCTTCTAGGGAAGCGCGTTCCATCTTAGACCACATCTCAGCTTAACATCAGGCGAGATTGTGGTCAAGCGCTTCCCTATTACCAATAAAAAAAAAAAAAACTACTAGTAAAAAGTAAGGTCGAACAAATCAGCGAAAAAACTACAATATATCCTTATTGTGTCTCTAACGTGTTTTCCATAGTAACAAGGAAAGATAGAGAATTACTTAACCGCAATGTTATTCAGTTTATAAAAAGACATCGCATAATATTACGTGTGTCAGCTGGGGACTGAAATATTGTTTCCGGAGGCTTCACATTAGGATTTTCCTTGAAAGCCTTTTTCGGCCTCTCGTCGGCCGCCCGCCCTGAGAGGATTTAATTTGATCTAACCTAATATTTGAATGTCGATTCTAGTTTTTAGGGCGGCATTGTGATTTGATTGGCAGAGACGTTTTTGTGACCCAGGGTTTCTATATAAATGTAATGTGTATAAGTACCTAAGGGGTTTAATTGTTGTATTGTTGGATGTAATTTATACTGTTATCATTTATTCTGATACGAATGGTCTTTGGATTTTTGCAATTATTCTAAATTATCTAATTATACTTCCAAGTGTTATAATTGATTAAACTTTCCAAGCTGAGTTAATTGCACGAGTAACATTATCAGTGAGTAATGCGTAATATAGAATGTTTCAGTTTATCAAAATACCATATTCATATACCATTTTTATCAAAATATACCAAATTAATAAACAAATTATAGATTAATAAAACTGAGCTTCAATTATTAAAATATTACGAAAATTAAAAGCTTTTAGCGAATCGTCTAAATAAAAATTTAAAGTCAATAAACTACTTGTTGAAATTAGATACTTACCATGTTTATGGAAATCAGACTTACATTCTTTCCATAACCGCATACAAAGCGGCTCTTTTGTTGAAACTTGGTTAAAAATTAAGAGCAGATACAAGAGCTCGTTAGTTCAAATGTTACTGACACTATTATAATAACAGGTCATGTTCTGTCAAGTGCAGCAATATTGACAGAATAGTACAGGCGATTTTCGTTTCTATTCACAGAGAATTATAGTCTATTTCGGTGTGAACGGTTTTGTAATATCAGTGTGTAGGGTAGGCGTGCATAATTTGCTAAGTGTCGACAGTCGACACGTCCCTTGTGGTCGAAGCTGATATTAAATCCTTTGTGGATTAATCGTCTCCGACTTGAATGTAATTATACTGGCTCTTGGCCTGGGTGTTGATCGAGCATTGATATTTAATTTTGTAAAACACATCTATTGTTTATCTATTTATAGGTTGTCATTACGGTATTATTAGGTATTTATTGATTAGTGTATGTTTATAGTGCTTGAATGAATGTTTATTCGACACATTTAGTCAACCGAACAATAATAACTGTGTCCAATTATTGTTATACTAGATTTCCGCCCGCGGCTTCGCCCGCGTTTTCAAAGGAAAACCCACATAGTTCCCGTTCCCGTGGGATTTCCGGGATAAAAACTATCCTATGTGTTAATCCAAGTTACCCTCTATATGTGTGCTAAATTTCATTGTAATCGGTTCAGTAGTTTTTACGTGAAAGAGTAACAAACATCCATACATCCATACAAACTTTCGCCTTATAATAGTATTGAGATTTAACAGTTTTAGAGAAGAGTCCTAAATATATCTACATAATATTATAGAGAAACAATTTTCCAGGAAACAAACTGATGCAGAATATAAAGTATAATATAATGAATAACCGTTTTAAATATATGAAGATGAGTAAACTCAAAAACTTTATAAAATTTTGTATATTTTTTATCAACATCGTGTGTTTCAATTACATTTGGATATTTGCTGTCTCTCGATATAAAATTAAAAATTTCAAAGTTTAAACTTAATATTCCCATGTAAATAAAACGGTGCATGATAAATCTAGCGAATTTATCTCAAAAGCAATTTCAACGAACAAACAGACGCTAGTAAATTGAAACAAGCAGCAAGATGTGCGAAGGGAATTAAAATATATCGAATTTTTTTTAACAAGTCGATATATTTAAATGAATGACTGTCGTTTCAAGCCAAGTTTTTAATCATTGATGTTTATTTTATACATAAGAGAACATTGCGCATTTAATTTATAAGTTTAAAGTAGAGCGCTAGAATATTTATAAACTTCGTAAAGCGTTATATTTTGTAGCGCTAAAACTAAACAAAATACTTTGACAACTCTTCTGATTTATGTCTGTGTTCTGAACGATCAGCTAATTTAATTGTCATTTGGCATAAAATATTTGTTTAAAAACATTAAAATCATCTGCATAACATTTTGGTTATAGCTCACCGTTTTTGACTACAAGTTTAAGCTACCTTTGATCTATAAACGTCATTAACTTTTCAACATTATAATTATTTGAAACTAGAGGTCCGCCCCGGCTTCGCCCGTGGCACATATTTCGCAATAAAAGGTAGCCTATGTCCTTTCTCGGGTATCAAAATATCTCCATACCAAATTTCATGCAAGTTGGTTCAGTAGTTTAGGCGTGATTGAGTAACAGACAGACAGACAGAGTTACTTTCGCATTTATAATATTAAGTATGGATTTAGGTCTCAATGTTTAGCGAGCTAGATTGACTTAAAGCCTTGATTAAACCAAGTGGAAATTTCTAGTCATATACACAAATATTGACACCTGTTTTGTATGAACTTCTTATTTCTAGGTCTTTCTACCTTCTACAAATTATGACCCCTAAGACCGGATTTTACATGGTTAGAATTAATTCATCTATGTATTGAACAACTTTTTCAAAAATGATTCTAATTGCCTACCTACTATACTTTCCAGATTTGCATAATATTCTTATATATAAAAATGAATCGCAAAATGTGTTGGTAAGCGCATAACTCGAGAACGGCTGAACCGATTTCGATAATTCTTTTTTTATTATATTAGGTACTTGAAGTACGAGGATGGTTCTTATGTAGAGAAAACGTAAACATGTACCACGGGCGAAGCCGGGGCGGACCGCTAGTTGTCTAATAAATAACAGTTTTAAACAAGGATAGAAAAAAGAAAATACATGGCTTACTTCGAGAGCATCATGTAACTGTAACACGGTAGAATGTCATAATGACACTATAAAGTCGAAATCGATGCCATTCCACATGGAGAGTGGAGATGTGTGCCAAATTGGCCGGAATGGACTCTTGGCGTGGCCTACTTTCGAACGTCTATCGCGCCCTTTTGTGCCCTAAATGGGTCTAATAATGGGCACATATCGCGAGTATTGGTACCACTGATTGTAGCATTGTGTAGATACCAGTGTGACGGTGTAGAATCATTAAAAAGTTATGAAAAGTGTGTGAAAATATTAATTGCTAGAGGTCCGCCCCGGCTTCGCCCGTTGTACATATTTCGCAATAAAAGGTAGCTTATGTCCTTTCTCGGGTATCAAAATATCTCCATACCAAATTTCATGGAAATTGGTTAAGTAGTTTAGGCGTGATTGAGTAACAGACAGACAGACAGAGTCACTTTCACATTTATAATATTAGTATGGATTGTACAGTACATATCTGATTACTAGCTGCTCCGCGCGGTTTCACCCCCGTGGCTCCACTCCTGTTTTATTATGTTGCCCGTAGCGTGATGAAATATAATAACTTCCTCGATAAATGGGCTATCTAACACCGAAAGAATTTTTCAAATCGGACCAGTAGTTCCCGAGATTACTGCGTTCAAACAAACAAACAAACAAATAAACTCTTCAGCTTTATAATATTAGTATAGATTTAAAATTTAAATTTAAATTTAAAGCTTCTGTAAATAAATTTAGCGCATGCTAATCTCCATAATTATGAGTAAATTTCCCATTTTATGTATGTTGTTAATGTGTATAATTATTGTTGAATGAAGTGTTTTTTTTTATTTAAAGAGAAATGAGTGAACATTAGAAATATTGAAGTACCGCTGCAATAAAAAGCATAGCTTAGTTATACAAAGGCATTCATTTACCGCAATTTAAATGATTGCGCAACAATCCATCATAAAACTGTTTTTAATTTCCATTAACTTCTTCCTTATTTGTCATTATTTGTTCCTGATTTGTCACCTGTGAAGGTGACAAATCAGGAACACTTACAAGTGTCTCAAGTACATTCCGATAGCTTTGCCGATCTAAATCGTCCCTTTGATGCTCTGAAATCAGTGTCAAATTGGCAGACATCGCGGGAGAACTCTTGATGATTTCCCGCCATTTCGCGTGATCAAACGTAATGAGCGTGTGTGCGTGCCGGCCGCCATCTTGGTAATGACCTCGCGATGATGCGCTCGAAATGGCTGCCAATATGTTTTGAGAATATACGGAATTAGGGCTGTAGGTTTGTGTGATACAGTATGTTTTATTTACTGCTGTAGGACTTGTTTCTTTGAAGATAATGCGTTAATGATCCTGTTTAAGTAGACATATTGATGTTTTATGGTACGTTGTTACAATTTTTGTGGATGAGCAACCTGAATTTGTCAACCGTGACTTTCAAAAGATTTGTTTATCAATCTCAACGATCAATCAGCCTTCGGTTTCTATTTGAAATTACTTATTACCTGGTTTTTATTGCCAAGTGAGGCAGATACTACTTACGCAATAATCACCAACCAAGGCAACGATATCATCTTGAATTATGACGTAATTGATCGCCTAATGTAATTGTAGTGTTAAAATATAGTTTCTTCCAATGATCAAAGTATGTGATACTTATCTTAATAATTTCCCTTAAAGCATTAAAGTTGGTTTACTGGTCTAAGGAATTTCCAGATCAATGTTTTTTTAAAAAATATATATATTATTAACATCATAATATACCTATGTAAATTCTATGTTTTTTACCAAATGATAGTAAACAAAATAATTTTACTGTACAAATGTAAATTAAGTTAGGTAATGCTCTATTTCTTTTGTACCACTTACTTAAATTAAATTCCAAACTTAGTTTTTATTTTACCACGATGCTCGAAGCTTTCACAGTATTGAGGTCAATATCCTCAGAACGAAAATTAAATAAATAAAGGAAACTCGAATTATTGTAATTCAAAGTCTATTTATGTTTGATCTGAAATGAAAATATCAGAAATGAGATCTGGAGATAGCTAAGCCCTTCGCCTACGCTTGCTGTAAAGTTTCTACAAAAAAAAAAAACTTTAAATACAATTATTGTACTTAAAGTTTTTCGTAACAATTAAAAAAATTCAAAAAAGCTCTAAATCAAAATAATTTGGAAAATCCAAAAGTGCACGCCTCATAATTTTTTTTTAATAAATATTTATTAATTATTATTTTTGTTTATTTAATAACAATTAAACCACATCGAATCAAACCCTGAAAAATGAAAGGGTTCTATTCCTGAGCATACTCAAGCGTAAGAGAAAAAAAAAGACTCGATTAGTAAAGTATTTCGGTCGCTATCGTGTTAACAAGAAAAAGGATCCGCACATACAGACACACGGACGTCCAAGACAGAACTTTTTTAAACTGTTTTTTAACTAGTTTAAATAACAAAAATGACATCAAAAATATCATGAACGTTAAAAATAGTGTTTTTTCTTAATATGTGTGTGTATGTATTATCTTACAAGTGCAATGTATGATACATAAAGACATTTTAAGTTTGAAAAATCAGATGTTTTGCGCGAAGTGACAGTAGTACCCACCTCAACGCTTCGCTTATGAGGCGTGCAAAAGAGTCATAAATAAAGATAAAACAAAATTGTTAATGAAATGACAAGAATTAAGCGCGTGCTAACTTTGGAATAATAATCATAAAAAAGAAGACAGCTTCGCAATTTGTCACTTGAGCGCGAAAATATTTGCGTCGAGTACAATCCCACAAATTGCAGGTGAGAGACAAGGTTAACGTCATCTTGTTTAGCCATTCGTCTTACTTACTCGTGTATGTGTAAATTTGTCGCTTAAAATTGTATAATAGCCGCTTAGGACTACGCCCGAGTTGGCGTAAAAAATATGTTATTTTGCCGATGTTAGTAGTCGGGATGAAGCTTTAGTATAAGTTATTATTGAAGTGAAACTTCTTTAGGCGCGTTGACAGTAAAATTTCAAGGCCGTGTTATGGCAATACCGTCACGTCATGGAGTAAGGCGACGATTTTTTACATCTTTGAATCTTGAAGTTTCACTTCTGACACGTGTGCTCAGCACACACTCCTTTTTTGTATAAAATGTATTTGTACAAATAAGAAATAGTGAAAAATAAATAAAAACATTACTAAAAGTTGTCGGTGTTTTGATTCATCTATCGTGTTTCTTTGCTCATTTCCAAGAAAGCTCTTTGAGTCATTATCTATATAATAGGTATGCCTTTACCATCCCTTCTGGGAATATTATTAGTATTCTGTAGTAGTTTGTTTTGTAAACACTAGAAATTATTATAATTAAGGTTTCATATTTAACAATAAAGAATATAGAGATGTGTTTATCTCTAACATTAATTAATCTTAATACTATTATAAAGGCGAAAGTTTGTATGGATGTTTGTTACTCTTTCACGTAAAAACTACTGAACCGATTACAATGAAATTTAGCACACATATAGAGGGTAACTTGGATTAACACATAGGATAGGTTTTATCCCGGAAATCCCACGGGAACGGGAACTATGCGGGTTTTCCTTTGAAAACGCGGGCGAAGCCGCGGGCGGAAATCTAGAAAAATATAATATTATACTTTCTACAAGCTTTGTATTCGACAGTTTGGGGAGGAGTTGTTTCTCAATCTTATACGATTAGACTAGCTGGTGCGTTGTGCGCGGGCTGCAAGCAGCCCGCGAGCCCCTTTTGCCCCTGGGTTGAAATGGCAGACATTTGAAAATGCATCAAAATCCCCCGTCAATTTGTTATTATTTGCCAACAGCGATTCCACAGTCAATCGGAAGTGCTTATAATTTCCCCAGCCCGCGAGCCTCTTTTGCCCCTGGGTTGAAGCAAAATTTTTCAGAATAGCTAATCAGATGTCCCTGCTGCTAGTGTTTTAGTCAGGATTTGCAGATAGATCCTACTAGTAGGTAGCTTATAAATAACCACAAGGAGGTCCCATAGAAACCATATTTTCACATTACACGGAAAATGTTGATTTTTATCTATACGTTTGCAGAATAAACTCAGCATTATGTTTATGAGTAATGCTCCGTGGTTAGGTATAAGTGTCGGATATTTCCGCTCGTATCCGGGGAATGGGGGAATTTACGGGGTTTTTACTGTGCCATTTCGGGAGCATTTACGTAATTTGTTCATTTTTATAGCCGCGGAGTGATGTAGTGTGACTCCTAGTGGCTTATTTGATATGATTGTCATTTAGAGTGCACGATTTTTATAAGGCGTTTAATGCGAAATCTATTTGTAATTTATTAATTTCTTCTATGTATTCTATAGAATCAGTTCCAGGGCTTGACCGGTGGAAAAAAGTACTCAATCGGTACGACGCGACGTACGGTAATGAATCGGCCGTGTAGCTAATAAGGGGACTCATGCTTAGTTTTAAATTCAAAATGTATTTAACTTGTATTCTGCCTGCGGCTTCGCCCGCGTTGACTAAATTATATACTCAAACCTTCCTCCTGAATCACTATATATTCTATTTAAAAAAAACCCGCATCAAAATCAGTTTCTTAGTTTTAAAGATTTAAGCATACATAAGCGACTTTGTTAACCGACTGCTTTTATACTATGTAGTGTAGCTATATTAATTTATGTAGGTACATATTATTATCTGCCATAATAGCATCAACCAAATTGGGTTTAAAAAAAAAGAAGGGAGGATGTTCCATATTATTATTAAAGCATATTTCAAAGTACCATCAACCTCTAAACCCTTGAAGGACCATCGCGTTATCCTAACCATATAATTATTTCCAAGACCCGCAAAATGTTCCAAGATATAATTTCACATATTTAACATACGGTTCGCTAGATCTTCCATTAAAATTCCTCAGATTAATCCCTCCATCCAATATTTGTGTTCTCATCGTATCCCACTTAATTCCATAGTTTTAATGAAATCCGCCACATTTCATCGTCCGACGAATATCGACCTTGTTCCCTTGTAATAGGGCGTATAACGAAAACAAATTTTAAGTTATTCGATTTGAAACTTAGTGGGGGTGAGAGAAGGCTGCAATTGGATTGCGGGTTCGGGCCGAGTTAATTAACTGTGATGATAATGGTCATAGATTTGATGGAGTTTCGCGATTAGTGTCACGTGCTAAACTTACAGCTGTTGTTTGCGATGTTTTTCATATTTTTCAAATGATATGCGATTTTACAGGAACGCATTATCCTTCGTGTAAAAAAGAGTTTTCATGTATTTTATTCAAACGGATTTTTTATCGGGTTTAAATCTTTTGTGATCGAGTTAAAAATCCATACTAATATTATAAATGCGAAAGTAGCTCTGTCTGTCTGTCTGTTACTCAATCCTAAACTACTGAACCAATTTTCATGAAATTTGGTATGGAGACATTTTGATACCCGAGAACGGACATAGGCTACTTTTTATCCCGGGAAAATGACGCAATCCCGGAAATCCCACGGGAACGGGAACTATGCGGGTTTTTCTTTGACTGCGCGGGCGAAGCCGCGGGCGGAAAGCTAGTAATTAATATAACAAAATGTACAGCACTTTTTACTTGCAAATTATTATCACAATTTATGTGTGTGTATTTTATATGAGTTATAACTGTTATAACTCTTTATATTATAGACTTTTTGTATATATTTTAAACCTTAGATAATATTTTTTTTATACTAAGGGCAAGCTAAGGGCCGACTCTTCAGTGCTTGGATAAAACTTATCCGTCTAATAAAATATTACACGATAATATTAAAATGTCACGTAAACTGTCAAATACGGTCTATAAGAATAGGTCTATATTTGATGATAGTTTTATACATTATTCGACGAATAAGTTTTAAGCAAGGATTGAAAAATCAGCCCTTAATCTTAAAGTTATATTACCGTAACCTATTGAATAGTTCTCATATATTCTAACAAACAAGCCAAGACTTTAGTACCGCGACCCACGTCACAGTGACGCGGACAACTAATCGCCCCACACCTGCGCCACATTTGTTGCTGCCGTCATACACGTGAGTCGTGACGGGATAAATCTTTGAATGTTTGAAATATTTAGTGTGAAACTGACTGTTAATTATTACGCTTTTGCCAGAAAAATAACTTCCAATCATATAGTTAGCAAGGCATTTGTATATAATATAACGAAGTGCATAACAGTTATTTAAAAAATAGGTACCTACACTAATAAATTGTTACCCATTCGCTATGCAATGGATTAGTTATTGCAATAACCTGTCTTGTTTTTATGATTGACGTTTCATGTGAGCAAGAGCAGGACACAGCTATGGTAGAAAATGGTAGAAATTTATCCATTGTTTAACTTTTTATTAGTGAGGTCGTTACTCTTAAATTGAAGAAAATTCCGTAGAAAACAATCTCTCTTGCAATATGAAATATCATTGGTATACATTTTCTGTATATACCTTAACTAATTGCCTTAGCTAATTGCATAGTTTCGAGAATAATACACAAACTTGGAATTTTACGACAAAATTACCATTCAAATAATGCCTGTAACAATGTAAATACAAAATAAAAAATAGTTATTATAATAGTCTTTTATTTTCTTAAATAAACATCACAATTCACAATCACAATAGACCAATTATTGCATGTTTGTAATTAGCCACATAGGCTATATTGCATTTAAAAAAAATTGAGATCCTTACCAAAAAAATTCTGTCATCGCGTGCGCTGCGGAATCTATTCCTTGAAGTACGAGAATGGTTCTTATGAAAAAAAACGTAAACTTGTAGGTACCACGGGCGAAGCCGGGGGTTTTTTCTATTCTTTATAAATTTATATTTATAAAGCATTTGAATACAGAAAATATCAAATTCAACATGTTAAAATATTTGAATCCGACTTTATTACCTAGGTATCTACACTATAATAATAATTTTATAAAGAGGATAGGTTTGTATGTATGTATGTATGTATGTATGGTTTTTGCGCATAAACTACTAGACCGATTTTGATGAAATTTGGCACAGATAATCTGACCCTGAGAAAGAACATAGGCTACCTTTTATTGCGAAATATGTACCACGAGCGAAGCTGGGGCGGACCGCTAGTTTAAAATAAAGTCGTGTTAATTACACTACTAATAACAACCGCTGAACGGCATTTAATTTTTATAGTTTTGTGTTTATTGATTGCTTGATTCTTATAATATAGAACTGAGATATACCTAGAGCTTAAATTTAGATAAAGGTAAGTACTAACTATAATAATATTAACTACTAGCTTTCCACCCGCAGCTTCGTCCGCGCAGTCAATGAAAAACCCGCATAGTTCGGGGGTTCGGGTTCAATGGGAACGGTCCCGTGGGATTTCCGGGATAAAACCTATCCTCTATCCTATTTCCCGGGGTAAAAAGTAGCCTATGTCCTTTCTCGGGTATCAAAATATCTCTATACCAAATTTCATGCAAATTGGTTCAGTACTTAAGGCGTGATTGAGTAACAGACAGACAGACAGAGTTACTTTCGCATTTATAATATTAAGTATGGATATAACACGTGTAACCTAGTTTTGTATCTATTTAATAAGGCATGTTATTTTTCAAATACACAGTATTCATTCAGCAGTCCTAGTGTTTCAATCCTCTCCCGAGGCACCACCTTACATGGCGACCCTGCCAGGATCAGGACCAGAACGTATGTGCCGAGCACACGTGTCAGAAGTGAAACTTCTTTGGCAAGATTCAAAGATACTAAAATCGTCTCCTTACTCCTTGACGTAACGGTATTTCCATGACGCGAACTTGAAATTTTACTCTCAACGCGCCTAAAGAAGTTTTACTTCAATAATTGTTAAAAGATACAATGTTGACACGAGCAGAGTCAGGGCAAACAGCTTTAGTTGTTTACAAAGTTATAACCGCTAGTCAGTACTTGTATTCAGAAATTGTGAATTATTCTGTATCGAGTTACTATTACCTAGTTAGTGAGCTTAATTAGTCAATTAGTTACCAGATTAATTTGGCATATACAATATAATGTTGAGTTCAATGAACTGGTTATTTTGCTATCACATTGTTTTGATTTTATATAAATCGAAACGGATAAATTAACTTTAAACTAAAGTTAATATTTAGAAGTACGAAAACAACCATTTTTAAATTAAACTCAAACTGTGTTGTATTCTACATTTATTTCAAAAGCTGTTTTGAATTATCGCCATGACATAACAGGATAATCTTAAATATTAATAATAATAATATATATCAGCTTTCCGCCCGCGGCTTCGCCTGCTTTGTATAAAACATAATAAATTATATACTAAAACCTTCCTCTTGAATCACTCTATCTATTAAAAAAAACCGCATCAAAATCCGATGCGTAGTTTTAAAGATTTAAGCATTCATAGGGACAGAGAAAGCGACTTTGTTTTATACTATGTAGTGATAAGAACAATCCATTGCATTAACGTTTGTAATCCATACTAATATTATAAATGCGAAAGTAACTCTGTCTGTCTGTCTGTTACTCAATCACGCCTAAACTACTGAACCAATTTACATGAAATTTGGTATGGATATATTTTGATACCAGAGAAAGGACATAGGCTACTTTTTATTGCGAAATATGTACCACGGGCGAAGCCGGGGCGGACCGCTAGTATTTTATATATTATTATTAAAGTAGATATTCCATGTTACAGGTGGTGTATGGTCGCTCCGTAATCTATCGATATCAGTCCCCCGCGCGGTCCTGTCAGGGGAGGGACAAGCAGCAGTCCTCCGGTGTTCCTACGACCTTGAAGGCGCGGCTCTGTACTCCATACGATGGTATCGAGCAGAGACAGAGTTCTACCGATATGTGCCACGGGAAATGCCTCCAACCATGGTATTTCCCCTGCCAGGTGCATCTGTTGATGTAAGTGTGATATTATTATTTTATCTTAACGCCATGTACAGTCTCCCGTAACGTATACGGTAGACTGTACATGATTACTTGTAACCTAATACTTCTGAGAGAAAGTTCCTAAAAGGTCATGTTTCGTTTAAATTAAATATTTTCATCCTATGACATTTTCAAAGGTTTTTGTTTCTATATAATATCAGAACCAATTCCAATGATTAATAGAACGGAATAACACAAAATGAAACACACATGTTACATGAGCATATTTTATATACAATACAAATCACAGAAGCGATGATCAAATGCTTGCCTAATCCAAACTAAAAAAATAAAAAATAAAACAGATTAGAAGGATCGACTCAATGATATTATATATTACATAAAATATCATTGGATCGACTACATTACTGAAAATACTAATCAATAAGTTCCTATGTGCATGTTATTTAATGAACCTACTAAATAATATGGATACGTGAAGTAAATGATAAACTGATCCTTCCCTCTAGTTGGCACAATCAGACCACCAGCAGGTTCGCATAGTGAACCTGAACCGGCGCCTCAGTGGTGACTACCAGTGCGAGGTGTCGGCGGACGCACCGCTGTTCCACACGGACATACGGTCAGCACCGCTTACTGTTGTTGGTAAGTATTGTGTTTAGTAAGTTGAAGATTTTGTTTATTTAAATGTCCTAATCTCAGGAACTACTGAAGCGAGTGGAAAAGATAAAAGCTTAGGCTATGGTACAAACGTAAATGATTTTGATGTTGTAGTGGAAAACAGGGGACTGAGCATTTTATGCGTAAATTAGGGCATGGCAGAAGCAAAGCACTAATGTGCTTTGCTTCTTTACCTATAACAATAGATTTATACTATCTGTTATAGCAACTGTGAATTAATGTATATAATATGCGCAAAAAATTCAAAAGTTGATCTTTCATCAGCATTGCAAAACTCAATTTAAAACTAGGTAAAACCGATAGCAATAACGCAAAAGGTCACGCCCCAATACAGTATGAAGCCTTCGCAATACTTTGCAGCTGTTCGCTAAAATGGTATTTTACGCGCTAATTCTGAAGAACAATCCACAAGTTTAGGAATTGCATTCATGCAGTAATTGGAGCGTATTTCTATTTAGCGGAGGTCTTGTTATTTAGAAAAAGGTGATTAAAACTCGCTGTAAGTTTCACTGGCGTTTAGCTTTGAAAATTAGTTCTTTATTGAAGAGGAGAGGATAGGATGAAAGTTCAGAAATGTAAGGAATATTTCTGGATAATTTAATAGCAGAAATTAAACGTCGAAATGTAAACTGTCTGCTTGTTTGTAACGAATAAACTTCGAAATAGCTGTATCAATTCTGATCGGAATTCGCTGATAGATTACTGCTTATCAGATATGTTATCGGATTTTTACTATAATTGATAGATAGCTTGATAACTTATTATTAACTAGCTTTCCGCCCGCGGCTTCGCCCGCGCATTCAAAGAAAAACCCGCATAGTTCCCGTTCCCGTGGGATTTCCGGGATTGCGTCAAATTCCCGGGATAAAAAGTAGCCTATGTCCTTTCTCGGGTATTAAACTATATCCATACCAAATTTCATGAAAATTGGTTCAGGAGTTAAGGCGTGATTGAGTAACAGACAGACAGACAGAGTTACTTTCGCATTTATAATATTAGTATGGATTCGTTTTCGAAAGATTGCTGTGAAATTCAGAAAAATAATTGTCATTTTACATATTACATTCAACTATATTTTAAACTCCTATTGTAGTGTGTAACATATTCAACACACTCCAGCGAAGCCACTGTTTCGTAACTTAGCAATTCTAAGTTGCAACAAATCAAGTTTCAAGTTAGTGGACGTTAGCGTAAAACTTTTAATATCAGGTAATAACAATTCCCTGGCATGGCACTTTCAGTTCCCCTGTGTTCGATATTGCGATTTGAACGTTATGTATTTGGTAATAAAATTGTTTTTGCGTTGATTTGTGAGGGTGACAGCTTGTTGTTATGCTATGTAGTATTTCTGGTTAAATATCGATCATAAACCTGGTTGCTGTGGGAGAATGGAACAATATGGTGTTTTTATATCATTTATGTACCTATCTTGTAATGGACTCATTTATTATAATGGTCTAAAATCGAAATAAATATCAACCTTCACGTTTAAACTTTAAACCATAGTTTTAGTTACAAAAATGCTTAGGACTTGTTATCCAAACGAGACGGACAATTAAATACCGAAATTAAATTTTATTATTCACGGCACAATAATTTTTTATTCTTAGTTAAAACTACTCTCAGTGTCACTTGATAAAGATGTCGGCTTTCAAAAGGGCAAAATATTTTTAAAGTGAAACTTCTTTATCGGGGTTGGAAAAAAATGTAGTGTTTTCGTTACGCGTGACATTTTTCCGTTAAGCACCATCTTGTTGTGTTGATTTGTGAGGGTGACAGCTTGTTGTTATGCTATGTAGTATTTCTGGTGTCCCTACCACGCGTGACTCGACGTATTTCTGTCAAGTTGCATATAGTAAATTATTTTTTTGAATAATAAGGTTATAAAGAAGTTTCACTTCTTACGTGTGTAAACTAGTACACGCACATATTTTTTTTTATCTCAGGTACTCGTCGTTTTTCAGATTATTAGTCACAAAGAAAATGTTTCCATTTTCTATAATATAATTTACCTTCTAGACCCCCCCTTCCGCGCCCCTCGCCTCTCCGTAACACAGAGGAACTACGCTCGCGGTGACGTCATCAAGGCCAACTGTTCAGTGGACGAGTCCTATCCAGCATCCAACATTACTTGGATATTGGATGATCATAAGGTAACTGGTTATTTTTAGATTCATTATATTATACTAGAGGTCCGCCCCGGCTTCGCCCGTGGTACATATTTCGCAATAAAAGGTAGCCTGTCCTTTCTCGGGTATCAAAATATCTCCATACCAAATTTCATGCAAATTGGTTCAGTAGTTAAGGCGTGATTGAGTAACAGACAGACAGACAGAGTTACTTTCTTATTAATAATATTAGTATGGATTGAGATCTTAATACTATTATAAAGGCGAAAGTTTGTATGGATGTTTGTTACTCTTTCACGCAAAAACCACTGAACCGATTACAATGAAATCCAGCACACATATAGAGGGCAACTTGGATTAACACACAGGATAGGCTTCATCCCGGAAATCCCACGGGAACGGGAACCATGCGGGTCTTCCTTTGAAAACGCGGGCGAAGCCGCGGGCGGAAATCTAGTAATGAATAATGGGTGAAAGTATAATGGAACGGTTTTTATATGAGTTAACTACTTACATATCCATTACATATCCAACATAATATAATGGACAAATAAATTTATTTCATTTCATTTCATTTCATTTCCTTTCATTTCCTTTCATTTCCTTTCATTTCCTTTCATTTCCTTTCATTTCCTTTCATTTCCTTTCATTTCATTTCATTTCATTTATTTCATCCTACTAGTCTCACTAATATCGCAGATTACTAAATACTTACTTCGTAACTAAACGAGAAACTTTATATGATTATATGGATGTATATTATTCAATTTCGTGTTTCACGTGAAAACTACAGAACCGATTTTGATTAAGTATGTTTGGCAGCGATGTAACAAAATAACATATAAATATTTTCCCGCCTTTTTGTTCGCATATAAAGCTGCGCTGTAACACTAGTGAAATAAGTAGTGTTAGTATTAAGGAATTTTAAATAATGCTTGATTTACTTTTCATATTCTAATCAACTTTTTATATTCGCTCAAAGCAACAAAAACCTTCGCAAATAAAAAAAAAAACCACAGTACCCACAAAAAAGCGCACAGTATATCATACTTTGCCATAAGTGAAATCTATCCCATGTTGTTGCCTCGAGAGAAGTTATCGTTATTTAAACTTAAGAGCCATATTCCTAATAAAAGCGTATGGTTATGGTAACTGGGATGGTTATGAACTTAATATGTTTTAATAAGAGAACATAACGCCATATTTACAAGTAAAACCAGGTTTATAATATGTAGAGACACCATAACGATGTTCTTTCTTTCTTCTAATGATGTTTATAGTTATATAGAAAGTTTTGGGTGGTCGTGCTGATTAGTTGGTAAATATACGGATGAAGTAATGGAAAAAAATGGGCAGAGAACTGATGGTGACTTGATTGTTTCATCTGCTTCTGCTCTATTTTATTATTTATGAGATATGTGTTGCGGTTTCATTTAGTAACCGTCATAAAATAAAATATAGCCTGTATTACACGTCAAAGATAAAGCATTCTATTGCTATTTTTTTAAAGAGTCTGTTAGTGACTGAGTTAAACAAACAAACAAGAAATAAAATCTCCACCTTCACGTTCAGTCTATGCCAAATAAAGAACATAGTCCGGGATACATCGCCCATTTTTGCAAGTGATTACTATCAAGCTAATTTTTCGTGAGTAGCTTTATTTTGATGAGATGCCCAATAATTTCATGTACGAAACTCTCGATTGTGGTAGCTACCAGAGGAAACAAGGATAAAATATTTTGATTTGATGGTTCTCAAATATTAATTACTAAGTGAATGTTTTTTTTTGTTCAATCTCAAGATAATTATCTAAATTATTCGAAAAAATATTTGTCCTACAAAATCTATGGTTTGATCAAAGAGTCCCCCTTTCCAATGTGTATCGATAACGAAGTCATCATAAATGATTACTTACCAGCTGATTTTTTTTATTTTCACTTATTTAATACTTATATAATTCAACAGACATATTGTCCTACAAATTGCGTAATAAATATTTGAGAACCGTCAAATCAAAAATTTTTATCCTTGTTACCTCTGTAAGCTACCACAATCGAGAGTTTCGTACATGAAATTATTGGGCATCTCATCAAAATAAAGCTACTCACGAAAAATTAGCTTGATAGTAATCACTTGCAAAAATGGGCGATGTATCCCGGACTAACAAGATAGATCACGATAATGAAGTATAATAAAACACATTTATGAACTACGCTCAAATTCAAAACACGTAGGTACTTTTACCTCGTCAGTTTAACAAAATTTCCAGTTATTAAACAACTCTCTAAACGTAGTTGAAGCTAGAAGATATAATAGTTAATCATCCGTTATGCTTTCATAAATTATTTTCCAGTATTCCAGATGGTCTAGATTTCCCGAGAGACCTAGGTTTCGCTTCAAAGGATTTTATTTCTATCTCTGCTAAGAGTATTGTTGTTCATTTTAAGTTCATTATTTTTATTTAATCTTTTTTTTTCAAATTTAATTATTATTATAGTTGTATTACATTGTTTATTTTCGTGTAAATTGATTGAAAAAAGTTCGTATTCCAGAGTTTTATAATTAATAATTATTGTAATCGATCTGCAAGCCAGTTTTTAGTCCGACCTCATAACCATGTCCGCATCTATAGTTCTAAATAATTAATTTTATTTTATGTTATTTGTCTGGCCCTACTATATTATACGTGCCTTCATTAAATAGAGTTTATTTCAAGACTGTTTCTAAGATGTTAATGGTGTATTTAATTTAACGTGACAAACATGAAAATCTCCTGTCACAATGCTGTACTAAAATTAGCCACATCTCATCCAAAATATGTCCCAGAAAACACTGAAACAGAACAATTAATAACCGGTTGTTAAACGCCCAACGCCCGGCAGCACAACATTAAAACGTCCGTTAAAATTCTATGAATAAACACAATCCAAGCAATTTTTATTTAAATAAGAATCAAACTTTAAAAGACTGATGAAACTCGCAATTCGCTACACTTAATTATATTCTCTAGATTTTGCACTGGAGTTTTGCGAAACGTTCATTAAGTCTGTCTGCAGTCGAATCGGGAACTATGGTAATATCTTCAGATTCGAGTCCAACTTGTGATTGTTCATGAATTTTAAATACGCTGTTTTCGATTCGAATACATTAGTCGCTTTTGCAGAGTTCGTTAATTGTCGCTGGACGGAGACGTGCTTCTCAATTGTTTTTGTTTTCGAATTATGCGGTATTATGTGGATAAATGCGAATAAATTTTATTTTAGTTTGTAATGGTTTAGTAATAACTTTTTATTGTGAACAATATCGTTTGCGAGTATACGTGTAGTAGTAGACGAGAACATAATGTCTGGCACTGAGAGACCGGGGACGGTACTCGACGCTAACACAGCTGTAATAAAGTTGAACTTCGCGTGCGCTCTTTGATCGCGTTCGAGCTCGAAAAGTAAGTCTCAATTCTTATTTCGTTTATAATTACTAAAGTAATAATTGATCTAGAGAAAAAATATCTTGGGATTCGATTGTAAACTATATTTTCTTACTGTTAACATTTATTTTAGACATAAAGTCCAAGTATATCTTTAAAAAAATGTAATAATCCTTAAAAAAGGCATAATTTTTGAATAAAAAATGAATCGAGCGAAAATGTTACAATTACGTAACTGTCTTGTACAACGAAAGAAAAAGACCCAATAAATCATATACTAAAGTTTCATTTTGATTGTATGTGTGCCTGTTTCAGAATATTAATGCAAATTCACATAAAATTTAGGGAGCTTCCCCTTATGTAATTTGTTTGAAATCTCGCTCGACCGATTCTTTAAGTACTTTAAACTAAGCTTTTGTTTAGTCATAGACACGAACAAATTCAATGTACTATGTATATAATATAGATACATAGGTACCTAATACGGTGTGATCATGTCGGCTCTATAAAAAACTGCCTTTGTGACCAAGAAAAGTCATAAGTGATAGATTATGCGACATATTCGTATAAATGAGTTTTACATAAAGTTTATTTGACCGAAATTCGAGTAGCTTCAAAATATTTCACAATTTAATTGTGAACTGAATAATGAACTAAAAACTAATATACTCGTCTATCTTAAATCTTAATCTTATATTTTCTATGATACATAAATAAGTGTGAGCGTGTATCTGTTTCACACAGCAACTGAATAACAAATGACGTGATTTTTCACCGAGATAACTATCTCAAGGGACCTGAGAGTGGTGTAGCATATTCTATTGATAAAATCTCCAATAAATATGAAACTTTGTATGTTTGTTTTGATGTAATCGTAAAAACTGAACACTATTTTGGTAACATCACGATTCACGGCTTTACATATTATTAGATATATTATTGAGAAAATTATAAATGCGTTTTTGCTTGTCTTTTTTAACCGACTTCAAAAAAAGGAGGAGGTTATCAATTCGGCCGGTATGTTTTTTTTTTTTATGTATGTACACCGATTACTCCGTGGTTTCTGAACCGATTTACGTGATTCTGTTTTTGTTCGATGCGGGATGGTGTCGAATTGGTCCCAAAAAAAAATTATTCGGATAGGCCCAGTAGTTTTTATTTTATGAGCATTTTTGTCTGTATTTGTAAATGTTGCAAGTGCAAGTTTGAAGTCGGTTGTTTTTAACGCAGTTATTGACTTGTTGGGAATTTCCTTTGACTATGCGGGTGAAGCCGTGTGCGTAAAGTTAGTTACAAATGATACATTAAAGGCCACTTATTTGACGATTAGTTCTACATTGACGTTGATCTAATACTCAATTATTTAGAAAGCTGATAGTCGTCACAAATGTCTTATTTTAGAAACATTCAACATATCAATCAAGGTATCTATAAATAAATGAATAAAAAGCTTTACAAATTAAAGACTTGAATTAAAACACGATCTACAAATTACAATTACATTATTTATCTTAATCTTTCGAACATTTCAGATTTTACGGACAAATTGTTAAGTATTATTCAATGTTTGGAACATCAACATTAAAAGTATTTGTTATAAGTATTGTATTGTATTAAAAGTAGGTATTGTTAAAACTTTTTATTATTAATCTGAATGTACAATCATGATGCAATTTCTGGTAATCATTTTACCTTTTTATTACCTTTACTTGTTCCGTAATTTGTAATAGTTCAGAAGCTCTTGCGTTCAAATGTGTACCATGAATTTTGTCAATAAATATTTATGAATTTTAAGTTTTCCTTTGCCACTTTACGTTAGGCAAAAATCATTGAAACTCCGACATCCTAATGTTATAAAATTTCTTGTTTCAATAAAAAACTTCTATCAAATTGAAAACTTATAATAACGTAAAATAAGCTGATAGTCAGTCCCCTGCCGATAAGTACCCTGCTCCTTTTATTTTTATAAATCACTTTATACTAAGAAGTCAATCATCACAGATAGCAGAAACAGTATCCTGGCGAACATCCGACCTGGACTTCAAGGAGCGAGGAGCATTCAGTCATCTGGAGCTGACCATACTGGAAGCAGAGCATTACAAAGTGGGACTGACGTACACCAGCGCAAGCCTGAACAGGATCTACCAGGATCATTATGTGTATGGAAGGGAGGAGACTGACGATTTGAATGTTGTTAGGTAAGTTCAGGAGTATTTAAATGATGAAATATAACTCACGGTTTTCTTATATTTGTATTATTCTAAAACAAGTTAAATTATCATCTTCCCGATTTGTATTTATACAATTATCAGGATTTCTTTTTTTTTAATAGTAGAGGACACGTTAAATTAAAACATTTAAGTTAACCAATATTGTGACAGTACAAGATATCAATACTTATCAATACGAACGTATATTTGTGTCTGTTACACTTTCACGGCTAAATGAAAGCACTGATTATGATGAAACAGAGTTTATCAATAGTTACTTTTTAAATCAGCAAGTTATTAAGAAAAGAGCATATTCCTACTTGAAAGGCCGGCAACATACTCACAATGTCTCTGGTGCTGTGGGTACATATGGGCGACGTGGAGCACTTACCACCAGGTGACGCGTCTGCTCTGTTGCCTGAAATTGTCCAATTTTAAGTTACAAAGCAAAATTGTCCAACATTAAGTTGCAAAGCACTTCTTTTAAAATATTTTCTTCAAATTAATTTCACCAGGTACACCATGGTACCACCAGAGAGCGGTCAGTTCACGCTTGGCTGCGTGGCGACTCTCTTTGACATCTACGCGAGGCAGAGCGAGGCGGTCTACATTAAGGAGGACACTCCACACCCAGCTTCTGTTACTGGGGAAGATTCTTCAGGTAAACTGCAATTATAAGAGTCTCTTTATGTTGTAAATTTTGTAGATTTATTGTCACTTATTATCTATCTTTTGTTTGATGGAAATAATCTCTGATAATTCGAAACTACCTACTGTTAGTTTGGATGAAAAGTATTGTGACAAACTATCATCATTGAATCGTACATTCAAAGCGGATGGAAATAAATATCCATACTAATATTATAAATGCGAAAGTAACTCTGTCTGTCTGTCTGTTTACTCAATCACGCCTAAACTACTGAACCAATTTGCATGAAATTTGGTATGGAGATATTTTGATACCCGAGAAAGGACATACCTTTTATTGCGAAATATGTACCACGGGCGAAGCCGGGGCGGACCTCTAGTCTAGTTTATTTATAAATTAACTCTACATTAAAGGTAACCAGAATACAACATTTTGAGTTACTACATAGTGGTGGCCCATATACTTCCCGTATTCCATTTTCAAATCAATTGTTTCTAATTGCAATAGCTCCACCAGCTCCTTTGCCTATAGTATAAGAAAAACATTAATTACTCTCTGTCCACAGGTATAACCCAGAGCTACAGCATCATTCTCACGTCCATTTGTGCAGCCGGTGTGATCTTACATGCGTTATGATTACATGTCTCCAGCATAGCTAAGAATACTGAATGTTGTGATAGATATTAAATACCGTAGAGCTATGTTTCGATATGTATAATAAGCCTGTAACAAGTAATGTATTTATCGTGATTCGTCATGGAATCTAGAAATTCTAAATATCCGTCAGTCCCCTGTGCTTAATAATAATTACCACCATAGTATGTATTTAATGGAGCACAGTAAATACTTTACGTGTAACAAGCGCCTAAAGGTGAATACAGACATTGGCTAACGGAAAAATTTGAATTCACATTCTAGAATCCGTGCTCTATCCTTGTTTTTCTGGTGAAATAAACAGAGATAGATTATAGTGACATCACAGGAAATTCTTAAACGTATGGCCATCATAATTGTCTGTTCTATCAAGAAGAATTCATATTATTATCTAGAAAGTTCTACTATTTCTTTGTGACTCACGGAGAATAAAAACTAAACAATAAAATTCACGCTCCTGTAGAAAAATTCATAAGTTTTATTAAATTACGAGTAAAGCCTTTGTCTGTGTTTCACCTAAGTGCAAAAATGAATCCAAATTGTATTTATATAAGATTTATTTTACACCAAACATGTAGACATTGTAATGTGTAATCGGTAATAATTACGTTATATGAAATGTGATAATAATGTTTAACGATTAAGCGCATTGAATACAATAATCCCTTGGTACGTAGGATTTTATAGAAATCTACATAATTTAATACACACTGGCTTCTTTACATAATAATATAATTATTGTAGTTAATATTCTTATTGAAGTGTTAATTCAATTTAATTTAAAAAGGTTAACAAAAATAACAAACACAGTTTATTTAAAAACTAAATACTAGTATTTTGAAAGTCGATTGAAAGAAAAAGGTACCTACAACTTGAGATACAAGAAGACCGAAGTATTAATTCTAAAATAACGTTGATGTGCGTTGTTGAGAGCATTTTTTGTCGAATACAGGATGTTCAAAAATAATTTTAGTACACCTACGTAGTACGTACCAAGGGATGTTGAAGGCACCATAATTAAAATAGATAATAAAATATAATTATTCGTTACGTTTGTACATTATGTACGAGATTATTATATGTGTCAAAATATATACGTAAAAACAACAATAAAATAAAGCAAGTACTCTGTTTGAACAATTCACGCGCGCCGTCGGAGTAAAAATATTACCTTTTTATTACAAAATCATGACACAGAAAACTTATTCGCCTGGTTTGTATAATTTTTAGATTCATTTTAAAGTTTTATTTATTTATTTATTTATTCACACATATCAAATAAGTTTATGTGATGAGTAAGTAAATAATATTTAAACTGTCATTTATTATCTTCTAAAAGACTTCTTTTTTGTGATATTAAATAATTTTTATAAAGAAAAGCGTGGAGATAGGTCGACTAATGTTAGTCGTGAAACAATAGTGCCAAATAAATGAATATGAATCTATCTCCTTTCTATCTCTTTCAAATTTAAGTAATTTGATGTAGAATAAAGAGAGAGGAGATTAGTTATTTGATTAATCGCTTCATGTGGACAGTGTAGTTATTTGATTAATCGCTTCAGTGGACTGAATGTTTTGTCACGTTCAATCAATTTCATAGGGTCACTTGAGTGATAAGGACAAAAAATGTTATAACCGTTGAAGGATTTTATGTATTTATGTATGGAGAATAATGAAATCCATTTGTCCATACCTAAATAATCAGAATAAAGGATCACTTTCCTGATTTTTAAGCAAACATAAGATGTAATATTTATTTTTAATGTAATGTTTAAAATTATTTTTTGTTGTTTTTTATGGACCCTGTATATTGATATTCATATTAATTGCGGTCTGCAGGGCCCGTAGACAAAGTAACATACGCCGCGTTAGATCACGTGGTCTATCTAATGTCAATCCCATACATTTTTCCTTTTCTAACTTCGTTATCGTTTTTTAATTGTTACTTTGTCTAAGGCCCCAGGTATACGCCGTGCTATGGAATTTTGTACAGTTGGCAACGAAGGTTGATATGCTAGGTCAATAGAAATAATACGGACAATATTGTTAAATTCGTCAATTTTGCGTAAACCCTGTTCGCCAGTGTACTAGATAAGATATTACTTATTTGGATGTTATAAAATAATATATGTGAATATGTAAATAAATTAGTTACTCAAATGTTTGTTTTAATTATTTATTTCTCACTATTTTACCATTTTTACCAAGTAGTGCTGGGTTCATATTTAAAATATGTTGATCTTCGTAATCTTATAATTTCAGATAAAAATTATGTTCTAAAGAAAGGAATTATGCACATTTTATTCAGATTGAAATTGAATCTATTGAAAGTAGTTTAGTTCAAATCTGTCAGCAGTTTATATTATGATTTAGAGCCGATTTTTCAATACTTGGATAACTTATCAGTCCAATAGGTATAGTATTACACGATAATATTAAAATGTCACGTAAACTGTCAAATACGGGCAATTAGAATACGTTTGTAAAATGGCAGTTTTATACATTACTAGATTTCCGCCCGCGGCTTCGCCCGCGTTTTCAAAGGAAAACCCGTATAGTTCCCGTTCCCGTGGGATTTCCGGGATAAAACCTATCTTATGTGTTAATCCAAGTTACCCTCTATATGTGTGCTAAATTTCATTGTAATCGGTTCAGTAGTTTTTACGTGAAAGAGTAACAAACATCCATACATCCATACATCCATCCATCCATACATCCTTACAAACTTTCGCCTTTATAAAAGTATTAAGAAAGATTAAGATTAAGATTTTCGACGAATAAGTTTTATCCAAGCATTGAAAAATCGGCCCTTAGTGACATGAAAATTCTAATTATAACAGAAGAATTAAGAACATGTCCTATAGGAATTACTTACGATAAACATGACACTAGTATGCTGAAACTAAAAGACACACTGATAAAGAGATATAAAACTGAAAGCAAAGTCAGGAGCGTCGATAAAGCGAATGCAATCACTTCATAAAAATGTAAAGTGACCAGAGCTGAGAGCTGGTTATGACCTTATTAACTTCACAAATATACCATTTCTAGGCAATACATCCATACTATTAATATTATAAATGCGAAAGTAACTCTGTCTGTCTATCTGTTACTCAATCACGCCTAAACTACTGAACTAATTGTCATAAAATTTGCTATGGAGATATTTTGATACCCGAGAAAGGACATAGGCTACTTTTTATCCCGGGAAAATGACGCAATCCCGGAAATCCCACGGGATTCGGGAACTTTCCGAGGTTTTTTTAACTGCGCGGGCGAAGCCGCGGGCGGAAACCTAGTGGTCTTATAATTTCTGGACCTAAGGCTAAGATGGATTACTTTGCTAGAATTGTTTGGTGATGTACAAATGACGAAGTTATGTTGATGACCGTCTTTTTAGTTCTTGATAAAGTGGTCCTGGATTCGATTCCTAGTAAAAACAAAAGACTTTTTTTAAAAGGCTGGTCATTTTTATCATCTGCCTGTAAAGAATATCGATCAGTGAAACAGATGTATGCATAATGCATCTGCCCCTTACCTCAATAGGGGACACAGGACATCACTTTTTTTAAGTTGAAATTGAAAATAATTGAAAGCCTGGAAGAGATCGCTGATAAGCGATAAGGTTGCCTTATGTGCTGTGAATGTTTCCTTTTCTTAATATTATATGATTGTAATAAATTTTGTAATGGTACATAAAACTGTTAAATAAATAAAATAAAAATAGATAAATGGCAATAAACATATTCATTCATAAATTCATTCATTCATAAAGAATCGCTACTATGTTCTAAAGTGAAATGACGAGCAAGAAGTTTGTAGAGAGCTTGTCAATAGTCAGAGTAAATTTAAACAGTTTTTAACACACGTCCTATTTAAATAAAACATATATTGAAAATACTTACAAATAGAGATCACTACAAAACCTCAAACAAATTGTATATCAGTATCTATTACACGATTGTATTCTCATATTCATATTATACCAAAGCCATTCCATTTCAAAAACATACATCCTTATTCAATCAATGTACGCTATAAGAATGCAAAGTGCTCGTTCCAAGTATTTGTCGCTAAAATGTTCTCTGGAAAAAATTTACGAACTAAATACAGACCACGAATACATGATCTGATCATTTTCAATTTTCTGCAACCCTGTTCGTGTTTATCCAACTTTACAACCTGGGAATAGAGTCTAAAATCGTCTGGCCGTAACTGCCTTGAAAAACGTCTAAGAATTTTTGGGGCTATTACAAAATCTGTTTTATTGCAGTACGTTAAAGTTGAATATCGTTTGGTGGAATGCTGAGGTGAGTTCTAGCTCGTTATTTCTAGGCTCAGAGAGTCCTGAAGTGTGGAATTGGAGCGAAGCCAGGCGCAAGTGCTAGTCAACTGAGGATGTATACGCTTTATTCGAGTTTAGAGTTTTCAATTTGGGCAAATTAGTATTATTAGGTTTGGCAGCGGCGATTTATTTTAAGCTCAATATCTTTTGGGTATGTGACTGAAGTATTCTTTAAAGATAGGAAAATTAAATTTCTTCTTTAATTAAAACTAGAGCACTATAACGTTGTCCGTTGAATGAAGATGCTACAAATAATTTTTAACTTTTACCTTTATTACCTCTATTCTGAATAATAACGGTATAATTAAGAAAACACATTTTTTATGCTTATTTAGGATAAATCGTATACCAAGACCTGTGCTTCATGCATGCATCTTGTTTTGGATACAAAAATTCAGGCAAAATGCAAATTAATACATTTTACATAATTTTTAAACAACTACATAATATAATATTTTTATTAAGTACTGCGTTCAACTAGGAGAGGTTTCTTCTTAGTAGAAATAGGTTTATATACTAAACTTGATGAACGAATTTGCATCCTATCTCTTAAAATTGATAAGATATATTTTTAAGCTATTGCATAGCTTCTATTGCGGGCCTTGAGCGCGGGGACCGAATCCAGAAATTCCGTAACGAAAAAACCTCACGTTCCCCACTTCGACGGGCACGGAGGTGTGGCTTGAAGGTATGCTATGCAATAGCTTTACCCAGATCATTAAGTAAATCATCTATCAATCAAGGCGTTACCGCGGCAGTCCTCGAGTGCCACACGTCTTTTTTTAATCAGTTAATACACACAAATTATCTAATTTGCTTACAAATTAATAATAACTTTCAATCACATACACATGAATGAAATTAGCATCTTGCGTTCTTCGTTTACAAATAAACTTTTATTTTACTACAAATTAGTTTTTAGATAATTAGGAACAACAAAATAACTCCATCTCACAATCGATCAAACCAGCTGACTCATTTACAACTTGTGTTGTTGGCAGCGAAGACATTTAGATAACAGCGGCCATTTTTATCAGTTAAGTAGCAACAGACAAATTGTAGGGTTCCGTGGATTAAGTAGCCATTTTTTAGATTAACTGGATGTTGCTAGAGGGTTAGTTTTAGATGTTTTTGGGGAGAAAGTATTGTAGTTTTAATGAAGATTGTTATCGCGATTATGTGTACACTGTACATTCGGGGGATTATTTTTCCGTCCCAAATGTCGGCCAATAATTTCACAATTGAATTCAACCTGTCAGTTTGACGTCAACGACCAGAGAAAATTTTCAAAAAATTATTAGTATAATACCATGTAGGTTGTACCACGTGACGTCGAATGGTGCAATTCTATTGGTCGATATTTGGGTCGGAAAAATAATCTATGTAATATAGATTCACTATACATTCAAATAACAGGACACTAAGCCGTCAGAACTATTGAGTAATACTCCACATAATACATATTCCAATAAAAAATGTTCACGGAATCATACGAGTTGGAAGGCTGACACTTTTATAGCGATGCTCCGAGCCCAGTTAGGATTACTGCCTATCGTATCAATTTCGATATTTTATTGGATTTTCTTCATAAATGTCACGCTTGTTAACCCTTCACTATTGCTTTTCACTATTTCAACTGCTCACAGATTAAAATATAAAATATTGTAGCGGGTTCTGTAGGGAAATGGGGAATATTATTTATTTGAATGTATGTTAAATGTATACCTTATAAGTAATAGTTATTTTTTCCTAAGTACTTATCAAACTTAAAATAGCGTAACTATGTTCTTATAATATCACAATTTATTTCTATACTGAATTTCATACTGATACGACCGATTAATAGTAGTAGTGTTTTTATCAATAAAAAAATACTTTCAAATTTCCACCGCATCGTAGTATTATTAGGACATTATCTTCAATTTGCAAAAGAATATTGCCTATCCATACTAATATTATAAATGCGAAAGTAACTCTGTCTGTCTGTCTGTTACTCAATCACGCCTAAACTACTGAACCAATTTGCATGAAATTTGGTATGGAGATATTTTGATTCCCGAGAAAGGACATAGGCTACCTTTTATTGTGAAATATGTACCACGGGCGAAGCCGGGGCGGGCCTCTAGTAGATAATATAAAGTTAGTCAAACATTATAATACCCATTCTATATTAGAAAGAATCAAAAGACAGAAGCACAAACAATGCATAAAACCAGTAAAATATTCCTCATTAAAATAATAATAGAATTTTTAAAAAGCAACAATAAAAGTTAAATAATATGAAAATATTATCGCGAAATAAAGTAACGATTATCACGAAAGCTTTTTAACAGCTTTTAATGAGGTGCAAGTTACGATTGAAAAGCGATTTTTTTAATTTTTAATAATCACTTGATGCTTCTTTTCGTTATTTTGTAAATCGGTGTATCTATGAATCAGAGTTTCAGCTCAGTGACTAAGTAAGATTTGTGGAGTTCTCTTTCTAGTTGTAGATGTCTCCAAAGACGACTAACGTCGTAAAAAAATAAAATCTAACGGTATAATGAACAAAATATTCCTTTGAGTCGGGCATTCCCTTAAGTTAGTTATATATATTTAAGTACATGTTATTTTTTAAGCTATTGCATAGCTTCTATCGCGGGCCTTGAGCGCGGGGACCGAATCGAGAAATTCTGTAACGAAAAAAACTCACGCTCGCCACTTCGACGGACACGGAGGTGTGGCTTGAAGGCATGCTATGCAATAGCTTTACCGCGGCAGTCCCCGAGTGCCACACGTCTTTTTTTTAATAAAGTAATAAGTAATCACACAAATAATATTCAGTGTTTACATTGTAAGTAATATGAATGATATTTTTATAAAATCGCTCGACAAAAAAATCGAAAAACAAATACTACAACATTACCTTGTGGCACACCCTAGCGCGTTATATTTCAGGGTTGTGAAATGGTTCCGTATTATTCATTTCAATGTTTTAACGTTCATCATAACGGTCTGTTGTTTTAGCGAAATTAACAGTAAAGGTGGCTACAGATCTGTTCGTGGTTTCTGGGAAAGTTACGTACATTTATGTTGTAATTATATATAAAGTATAAAGTTTATATAATATAAAATTTAATGTGTTGAAATTATAACGAGGAATAAATAGTATGGTAAAATTCTTTTGGCTTTATAGATGTAGTCTGATGATGATTTTTAAGCTATTGCATAGCTTCTATCGCGGCCCTTGAGCGCGGGGACCGAATCCAAAAATTCCGTAACGAAAACACCTCACGCTCCCCACTCCGACGGGCGCGGAGGTGTGGCTTGAAGGCATGCTATGCAATAGCTTTACCGCGGCAGTCCCCGAGTGCCACACGTATTTTTTGTACAAGAATTAAAAAAAAAAATTGTATGGGATCGTAGGTGTACGTATATTTATACGTATAAGGTTTATTTTAAACCGCATAATGTGTGTAAAAAAAATGCGTATATAGTGAATAATGTAGAGACGGCATACGGCACGATTGCTTATTCGTATCTCTATCAAACTTAAGTGATAAAAAATACTAATGGTCATTCAAAGTGGTGCAGAATAAATACTAAAGTACTACCTACATAATTATAAGTATGCATAATACATAACGTACTTAAAACCAGACTAAAAAACATACAATCGTCCACCAAACCATTAAAGGACAACTTTGAATGGCGATGGCGAACTTTCCAAACACATTTATTTTGAAAAATGCCTTTTTCTTTCAATAAAAAACATACCTAAAGCACACATTAAAAGGGTTTAAACGTAATGGAGTGAACTTTTTGACTCCCCGTGATTAATTGGACTATATTTTTAAACTTTTTTCGGGTCTCACTTGGGTCTGTTTTGGACAGTTGTGGCTGTTTTTCGCCCAATTGTGGTCTAAATAATGGCTTCTTGACCGCTCAGTAATGTTGCAAAAACTAAATATGTTTTGAGAAATATTGTTTAGTTTGCTTGAAGATGTGGTATGTAGTTTTAAGTCCTTTGCAATATTATGATGCATAAAGTGTATTAATAATTATTATATTATAGGTAAGAAATTCTATCAATTAGTATAATTATGAGTGTGGCTTACTGATTTTCGTTAATATCTATCTATCTATATTATGGAAAGCATGGATACCGATTCACCCGTTTTGACGTAATAACGTGACACATGAACATACTTAAAACTAAATTATAGGAACTCACTAATCTTATTCAGTTTTAGTTAGAAAATCTATAGTTTATCTCGGAATCTATAATAAACTAGCGGTCCGCCCCGGCTTCACCCGTGGTACATATTTACGTTTTCTCTACATAAGAACCATCCTCGTACTTCAAGGAATATAATAAAAAAAGAATTATCGAAATCGGTTCAGCCGTTCTCAAGTTATGCGCTTACCAACACATTTTGCGATTCATTTTTATATATAAGAAGAAGATAAGAAGCTTCTAAATCCTCGGAATAAATCACGAGCTAAAAATACGAGCTGAAAATAAAAACTTATCTAAGTATAAAATACATAAACGTATTGTTAGTAAAACTTTTCTAATTTGCAGTTTCTCTTAGTTAATAAGCAGTTACTTCATTGGTTACGTTTAGAGTAGTGGAAACACCTGGCCGTGACGTTTATTTATCGTACAATATATTATACGATACGATATCGTGTTTTAACTGACTGCTAAAGAAGGGTTATGTTTTTCAAATGTCTCTTAATATCCACAAGCTATAAAGAAAGAATGAGGCTATCTCATATAAATTTAAAAATGTATATTTATAGAGCAAACCAAAAATATCAAGTATCCATGTATCGAGTATCCATGAAAAATGTTGTAAAAAAAATTGTGGTTAGACTGTTAAGACGATACACAAAAAAAAATCCACTGCTTGGCGGGCGGAGTCTAATAGCTCGCTATCGCGAACGCGGGTGTGCGCGAAGTCATTCTTGCATACTCGCCGCGCTGCCGCTGGCCGACTCGGGACAAACATGTATGGAGTCGTCATACAGTTATAATATTGTTATACATTTATTTAATTGTTGATTTATTGGTTTTATTTTCTTGCTTATAAACACAAAATTATCTTCTTTTTAACAACTACTTAGACATTATTAATAATTATTAATTATTATTATTTCGTAATGTTTACTTTATTACAAAATAATACAGGTTATAAATAATCTTTAAAATAACAAAAAATATTGTTATTCTGAAAAAATGAAATGGTACCTAATTACGCGGACTACTGAATTGATTTAGATAGAATTTGATGCTGACGTAGATATTACATCATGCCCAGAAATGAAAGGTACTATTTCTGAAAGAAGTTATAAACCCTAATTCTTCTCAGTCAAAGTCAAGAGTGGAAGATATCGCTAATACAGTAAAACTGATGCGAAACTTTGGATGTTAATTTGTATATTTTTTTGTTAGTTGTTACTTAATCACGTCAAGACTACATTACCAATTTTGATAAAATATAGCTAATTGCCTGGATTTACACATAGGATACTTTTTATCCGAACTGAACACTTCTGTGGGATAAAACAGGATTCACGATATAACCTAATTCCACGCGGGCAAAGCCGCGGTCGGAATGATATTTTTTTAAATTAAAAAATTGTTTAAAAAAAACACAAAATATATTGACGCATGTATTTATTTTTTGCACTCTATTATAATTGTAATTATTCATTACAAATAATCAAAATAAAATAGCCAGAACAAAGTTAGGCCCTGGTAGGATAGGTAGGCAGGTACAGCAATGTGAGACGAACACTGGCTTATTTATACCAATAATAATGTATTATAAACATTAAATTAAGTTTACTTTCAAACAACAAAAATACATAATATTAGCTAATGTGAAAACGAATCAACCAATCATCCCACAACAATGAAATGTGCACACAAATATTCATCCAAATCGGTTCATGTGATTAGGAGGAGTGACTGCAGCGCCATCCTCCGGGCCCAATTGTGTTTCCAGATCACCCAGGAACTCAATTTAGTATACTTACACAAAATTTTTCGAAAGGAAAACTCACATTACTATGTAAATATGAATATAAACCGGTTTTAGTAGTAAGCAATTTCCCGCACAGGTGTAGTAAGTATAAATGAAATAAATATCAACATCAAATTCTTTATACAACATACTTATCTACCACCTACTAAGAAATTCTTGAAATTTTTTCGTATTTTTTTAAAATATAATACTACTCCAACGAGCTCCTGTTCCATAATTCCATATTACGTCCACCATACTTCCACTAAGTTCACCATGATTTTTTATTTCTTTGCACTTTGTTGCTTTTTGCTAAAAATGGAATCATGCGATAAAACCAGTAGAGCGTTGATAACATACATTTTTGACTGAATAAAGGTACTTACGAAGGAGTGGGTTCACATTGTGAACAATCAGTGGGTTTATTTTCCTTCTGGATTCCGCATTTCTGAAAAGATTATTTATGCTATAAATGAAAAAATCTTACACATTCGTTATGTACTTAAAACAGGGGTACATATCAAACATCGTCTATAATACAATTATCATCAAATTTAAAATAAAACCAACTTACTTCATTAATTTGTTCCAATTGTAAGCATTCTTTTTCCTCCAACCTTTATGTTTCTTCTTCTTATTTTCTTTATTGTCCCCATTTGTCTCATTTTGTCTTATCGTGTTGTCACCCTTTTTTACGATTGCGCAAGCGACACAAGTTCCCCGTGTGACGGCCGTAGCGGGAATGACTCGTGCAGCGATCGGGGTAGGAAGGTACAGGGCGGCTCTCGCTATATTGGCTGGTCAGGCGCTAATTTCAAGTATTTCTTGTTTATTTCAAAACCATCGCATATTTCAAAATTCTAACACGGTAGACGTATAGGTTGTATATTTTATAGTTAATATCCAAAAAGTCGTAACTTTACGTTTGTTATTTTGAAGATGCCAGAGATTAAAAAAAAATAACAAGGAGAACTTTGTATTTTTTTTCTATCGAGAAAATATCATGGAATCATGTTTCTAAAACGGTAGACGTATTGTGTTAATATTGAACTTTCTTGTCAAGAATTTTCATCACGACAACTTTAATAATATAAAAATTACGAAGGTTTAAAAAGGGCCGTAAATGTTAGAAAAATTAATTCATCACCTTAAAAACTTTCTTTATAGCATATTTTGTTTTGGTTCGAATAAATATATATCCTTTTGAGAGGTACATTTTATTGGCATTTACTAATTATATTAGATCAAAGATTTTAGTTCAAAAATATTTTGTGGAATACTAATAATTAGAGAACATGTAAATTGTTCGCATCGTGCATTAATTAATCTTATATATAAAAATGAATCGCAAAATGTGTTGGTAAGCGCATAACTCGAGAACGCCTGAACCGATTTCGATAATTCTTTTTTTATTATATGCCTTGAAGTACGAGGATGGTTTTTATGTAGAGAAAACGTAAATATGTACCACGGGCGAAGCCGGGGCGGACCGCTAGTCTTATATATAAAAATGAATCGGAAAATGTGTTGGTAAGCGCATAACTCGAGAACGGCTGAACCGATTTCGATAATTCTTTTTTTATTATATTCCTTGAAGTACGAGGATGGTTTTTACGTAGAGAAAACGTAAATATGTATGTACCACGGGCGAAGCCGGGGCGGACCGCTAGTATTTTAATATTTTTGTAAGATAAAATACAATACAATAAAAAATATTCACGATACTGTTTGTACCTTGGAGTTGGAAGATCGTGATGTTAATTTTTATAATTTCGTAAACAAAGCCTATTTCTTAGAATTTTACAGTTTCAAAAGTACCTAGGGTAAAAAAAGCTTTTTCCTTTTATCTAGAATATTCCAGCTATTACTATTCAACTCGTTTGTGCGACGTAAATAAAAATTTGCAATCATTGCGAGCAGATGTTACGCGCATTAAGATGTTCGTGACGTCATTAATAAATACCGTGGAAACACACGGGTTTCTATTGTGGACGTGCCTGCTACCTTAAAAGTAATTGGCTGGGAATCTCCAGAAACTATTTAACGGATTTTAAACGCGATTTATTCATTACTTATATTATTTACCAGTAGTTACTAGTTTCGAATATGTAGAGCGTCTTTATTTCTGAAATACTTGCGTAAAATTATTAGACAATCATTTTACGCGAGTATTTCGCTGAGAATAGGCGATAGACTTGTGTTCATTGCACATATTTATTTATAGAAAAATTATTCGCGCAAACACTTACTCGTCGCTATCTCTCACTTAAGTTAAGATGGGAGATGAGTATCCATTCCCATTTTGTGCGTTTATAAAAGAATAGAAGACAAGAAAGAATTTCTCAAGATTTGAAGTTAAAAAAAAGCGCACAATTGTAATGTGATTTGATAAATTACTGATGAATCACAGACAGAAGCAATGTCTTTAAAGCACATAATTGATAATATTTTCAAGCAATATACCTATCTCTAAATACGACTGTTATTTGAAAATTCCCATGGTCCTAACGCTTGGTTTAGATGGCGTTGTGTGAAAATAAACCATTTATATTTTAATGTTGCAAACTTTGTATAATTCACACGAATATCATATCGCAAATTTAATAATTCTACAATTAACCTGCATATCGCATAATACTGTTCAAATAAAGCGGTATACATAAACAAAAACTTCCATAAGCATAACATAGTTAACGGCTAATGCACACAGCATTATGCTTTCTAAATCCACCAACAAAGCATAACTTTGGCGTATACAAACGCAATTACCTGCTGGATGTTTTCGCTGCGTATCTCTATACACTCGTTATTATATCCTTGTTTAGCTTACATTGCTGTTTTTGTTCCGCCCTCGTCTTTATCCTTACATACACAAGCGGCAATGTACGTTGAAGTAGATGTCAAGTGATGAAGCGTCGGGTGCCTCAGTTTAATATCCGTTAAGATATTGTAGGTCGTTAGTGATTTCCCAAACAAGTTGACAGTAGCGAGTGGGAATTAGGCCCGGATATAGCCGGGTAACTTTGTCCCGGAGGATTATACTGCTTACGGATATACACTTAACACTGTCATAATTAGGCATCTCACGCCCGGACGTTTATTTGATACTCGATACGTTTTTGCCTTTCAAATAACGCGATCTATTAATAGAATCAGATATTTGGATCGTACTTAAATCTAATTTCAGTGTCGGAAATATATTCAAAATATGTTAATCGACTTCAATGCCGCTTGAGTTCACAAAGAGTTCGATCGTTATTTGTTAACAAAGAAAAGCTCTTCGTTAAATTAAATTCTATATTTAGCGTAAAGACTTTGTGTGGAAATAATCCAAAAAGTTATTCAAACAATTTATAATACTCAAGCATTGATCGTTATAAATACCTATAACTGTGTATTCCGCGTATAAACATGTCTGTCTGACAAATAGATGAACTGATTTGAGTAAAGCTTTCTTTATGCATAATCTCATAGAGTCTTATCGTATCATAGACTTTTTGTATTTTGTATTTTTGTAAAATGAAGTATGTTTGTGAATCTTTCACGAGAATAGTACAAATTGCATATTGATGAAACTGGGCTGTAATGTAGCTTATGTACCAAAATTGGACATCCATACTAATATTATAAATGCGAAAGTAACTCTGTCTGTCTGTCTGTTACTCAATCACGCCTAAACTACTGAACCAATTTTCATGAAATTTGGTATGGAGATATTTTGATACCCGAGAAAAGACATAGGCTACTTTTTATCCCGGAAAAATGACGCAATCCCGGAAATCCCACGGGAACGGGAACTATGCGGGTTTTTCTATGACTATGCGGGCGAAGCCGCGGGCGGAAACCTAGTAAGCTATAAGTAAGGGTGCTTTTCCAGTTTGAGTTTCAGTTTGAGTTTGAAACATATCCCTCGCTAGGCATCCTCGCATAGGTGGAAAAGTAATACTTGGTTTTGTCCGTTGAAACTACGCAGCACATCTAGTACCTTTATAATAATCAGATTTGTAAATTTAAATTACTGCAGCTGTGGTACAAGAGAAGTGTATTGTCTCAAAACAAGATGTCGACATAAACCGTTTAACATAAATATCTTAACCGCAAGTAAAGTCAAAATAAAGCTACGTTTTCCATAAACAAAGTTCTTATTTACTTAAAAAACGCCGCGTTTCGCCCGCCAGTCCGCACCACACCTAACACTTACGACACAATCACGCGTCACTAACGCTGCACTAAATGCTGACTGAGTGGGAATACGCTAATTGTTTACATTTACACTTTGACAGAGAGGTGGCTAATTGAGTGTTTAGTGAGTACTTTAAGATCTTTAATTAAATAATTTTTTGCGTTTGTTTCTAACTATTGCTTTTAAAAAATATTTTACAAACAGAGAACCGAGTAACTTAGCTATTTACTAAAGAAGTAAATTAAATTGTTGAACTCTCCCGTTAAGTAAGTAAAAAAGCACAGCTAGGATATCGCAACAGAATAAAAAAAAGACGTGTGGCACTCGGGGACTGCCGCGGTAAAGCTATTGCATGCTATGCCTTCAAGCACACCTCCGCGCCCGTCGGAGTGGGGAGCGTGAGGTTTTTCGTTACTAAATGTCTGGATTCAGTCCCCGCGCTCAAGGCCCGCGATAGAAGCTATTCAATAGCTTAATAAAATATTGAACAAAACAATTGTAAATAATTAATTTATACAGATGATACAAAAATCGTTTCCCACTATCTGTCCACTTTAATCTTTAGAACTAGGGAACGGATTTTAATGTATTTTGTTTAATTGGTAGAGCAGAATCTTAGCATGTAAATTGTTTAGTAAGAGGAAAAGGGCGAAACCACGGTGGGAAGCTAGTTGAAGTATAAAATCTTATACCTACATAAGCAAGTACCTATACGGTACAATGTAGCTACTGTATCAATCTTTATCTACCCTCATACAAATAAAATGTGTTTGTTCAAATGTAATACACTTTATGAGTGTGTTTGCGACTGACGATCAGATAAAACTAGTTGGTTCGATACGATTTATGTCCAAACTTCTTTGTTTTTGACGCGCAGCCTGATCGCGATTGTTTTAGTGTGAAAAATAGTAAGAAATCAAGTTTTTTTTTTATAAACGAGCATGGCTTTGACGAGTGGAGAGTTTTCTAGAGGCTCTATAAAGTTTAATTATTATTTATTATGTTGATGAAAACATTTTGAATAAATAAAAATATCACATAAAACATAAGGTAAGAAACTACTGAATAAATACTGTTGCAACGTCGTTGATAAATTACTTAGTACAAGATTTGTCATTTTAATAGGTAAATAAACCCTATTGAATTGCAAGTTTCATACTGTAGCTAATGCGCAGGGCATTATATGATTGTAGTATAAAACGTGAAATAAGAAATATAAAAAACATAATTCCTTATGATCTTAATCTTCTTATATATAAAAACTAGCGGTCCGCCCCGGCTTCGCCCGTGGTACATATGAAAAATAGATGTTGGCTGATTCTCAGACTTACCCGATATGCACAGAAAATTTCATGAGAATCGGTCCACCCGTTTCGGAGGAGTATGCAGACTAACATTGTGACACGAGAATTTTATATATAAGAAGAAGATGAATCGCAAAATGTGTTGGTAAGCGCATAACTCGAGAACGGCTGAACCAATTTCGATAATTCTTTTTTTATTATATTCCTTGGAGTACGAGGATGGTTCTTACGTAGAGAAAACGTAAACATGTACCCACGGACGAAGCCGGGGCGGACCGCTAGTTGTAGTATAAAACGTGAAATAAGAAATATAAAAAAACATAAATCCTAATGATACGTTCGTGTATTATCTTGCGATAAATAACAGCTTCCATGCAGAGATAGTAATAATTCCGCCATTATTGTAACTAATAGCCAATTAATTTCTATCTGAGCCCTTATGGCGATTATACCGGCTACTAGCTGTATAAACATAATATTATAAAGAGGAAAATATTGTGTGGTATGGGTATTATGTGCTTGTTAACTATGTCATATTTGTTTCTGACTACATTCATTGAAAAAACATCATGCATATATCTAACGTAATACATGTATTGAGCATGATACGTGAAGTAGTTGTTGTATGATACGTAAGAAGTTGTTTTTATAGTCTAAAAGAATTTTTTGACCTTAAATGATAATTGCTAAATCGATTGTTTAATATGCATGTGTAGTGTATTAGATCTAGTACCTATCTGTTTTACGCATATATTTGCATGCTTTATACAAAGCGAAACATGCTGAACAATTATCTCTTCACACCTCTATGTACCATGTTTTTGGCAAATAAATGTTATTTTATTTTTATATTTATTTTATTTTTATAGTAAATCTTTTGATTTACAGGTCTTCAAAAGAGTCTAGTTTTTTGAATTTTATCGAAAAAAAAAGGTTTTTTTTAAATATTAAAACCGGCAAAGGAGCGGGCGGTGCACTGATGAAGGTGATCACCGCCGCCCATGCGCAATTGCAACGTCTTGTAACCTTGCGATTGTTTTGCCGGCCTTTGAGAGACGCACAGGCTTTTTTGACGGCATCCAAAAAAGTTTTGTAAACAATTAGATTTTAATATAGAACGATAATCTAAAAAGTATAATAATTTAATGCAAATGTAGACTATATAGAGATATCATGTTATTGGCTGAAAATAAGTAAGTATCGAAAACAATTTTCAGTTTTAGGAAGAGAATATCAAATGAAATACCAATTACGTGACCAGTAACAGTTGGAATGATATAAATTCACAATAAAACCGCCTAGAAGTGTGGTTGCAATAAATATTGCATGATATATAGTCCTTTCGCTGACGGCTCTCGGGTTAAGTGCTCTATAGCGCAGTCAGTCCATTGATGGGTCACCGTTGCGACTAGCAGTTGCTCTTATGTGCCATTTATTCTATGAAGTATGAAATTCAACGTTACTACAAATTAATAAAAAGAGATAATAATTTTGTTTCATCTATAAGGCTTTTAGTGTAGAGTAAATTATTTACCTCTTACGTATTTTGGGTATAGGTAATTTATGAGTATACTAATACTAGCTTTCCGCCCGCGGCTTCGCCCGCGTTTTCAAAGAAAAACCCGTTCCCGTAGGATTTCCGGGATAAAACCTATCCTATGTCCTTTCTCGGGTATCAAAATATCTCTATACCAAATTTCATGCAAATTGGTGCAGTAGTTAAGGTGGGATTGAGTAACAGACAGACAGACAGAGTTACTTTCGCATTTATAATATTAGTATGGATTATAAAGCTGAAGAGTTTGTTTGTTTGAACGCGCTAATCTCAGGAACTACTGATCCGTTTTGAAAAATTCTTTCGGTGTTAGGTAGCCCATTTATCGAGGAAGGCTATTATTTACCATTACGCTAAGACCAACAGGAGCGGAGCCACGCGGGTGAAACCGCGAAGCGCAGCTAGTATAGAATAAAGCATTTATCTGATATTTTTCAACTTTCTAAACAAGCTATTGATTTCTGCTATCAGATTAACCTTTGCACGCTTCATTGTAATTTAATCGCGAAACCAACTTAATTTAATATCTTCTAAATTAAAAGTCTAATAGAAAGGCGATATCTGCAACAAGGGATTCTCATTAAAATTAATATAGATATCGATCGTGATTTGCCAACTTTGGAGTTTGAAATTTGTTCCGAGATACTAGTTATGCTTTCGGATTCACTTTATATCAATTTATAACTAGTGGTTGAAATTTAGAAGAATATATAAAATATATTCTTCTATATAAATATATAAGTAATGTAAAAATACAAAACGCTATTTTTTAATACGCGTAGAACAAAGTTGCTTACCGCTGCCTGCCTGTCTGTATGTTCTTATGTAATGTGTACCTATTTTTTTTTTATATCAGAGCAAGCAAAGGAGCAGGTGGGCCACCTGATGTTAAGAAAGCCTACGGTCATCGACAATTCGAGCTGCTCGACGTTGGATGCGGTCAAGAGGAAGGAGTTGATACTGTGGGGCTCCGGCCCAGAGATGAGAACAGTACTCCATATGCGGTCGCACCTGAGCCTTGTACAGCTGAAAACGGTGGGCCGGCTTGAAGTACTGTCTCGATCTACTGAGCACACCAAGTTTTTTCGAGGCTAATATTTTAGCCTTCGCTTCCAAATGACTGCGGAATTGAACGTCACTCGAGATTTCAACTCCGAGGATTCCGATTTTCGGCGATATATTAAGGGGAGTACTCTTAACCGAGGTGCTACGACAAATGGGGTCTTTTTAGCGGTGAACGCGCAAACCTGTGTCTTTAGGGGATTGAACTCGACAAGATTAAGTTCGACCCAATCCGAGACTTCTTGGAGAGAAAACTCGACTTCAGACACAAGTTTGAGACCTATGCCACAAAATACATAATAGTAGCTAAACACTACAGAACGGACACTCTCCGCCTCCCGCCAAAATTAAACTTACCTCACCCCACGCGATCGTGATTTAAATGGGCCACATTTTTCTGCAAGGACGATACGCAACGAAGATCGACAACATTAATCAAATTGACTTAAAGTAATTTTATTATTTTGGATTTGTGATTATCGTTTTTCGTAGAAAATAGTTAGATATTATGCTGTTTACGGATGTATTTCATCAGAAAAACGCGAATTTTTTTTTTACGCTAGTCACAAATGTGCCAACCATAAAGCGTTAACACACACATTTGCAGTCTCTACAGTGTGACTGTCAAAACGATAATTTTGTATGGAGTGCTCGTGTGGATTTTGATACGGCTATTTAAATAGATAAAGTGATTCAAAGGGAAGGTTTTAGTATAAGATTTGTTAAGTTTTAGAGAACGCGAGCGGAAAGGAATAAGTAAGATTAAAGATTTATTATGTCTTATGTAAACAATACCAGAATTATTATACAAAATGTTGGGATAATCGTGACTATTCACACCCGTATAAGGATATAATAGCGTTATGTATGTAGAGCGTTTTATTCTGTTGACACGGGGCAATCGTATCCACTGTTATCGGCCATTGACCCCGACCCAGGCTTTCGATTGTCACCTTTATTTTTATTCCACGTGTGCCAGCGATAAGTCCATTCAATGTTTTTACTTGTATGTATAGGATTGTAGGTATGGATGAAATTGTTTGTTAATGTTATTTATTTTAAAGAAGAAAGAAAGACCATTTATTTGACTCCACAAAATTGCAATAACGCGATTAGCACTCAATACAATTAGAAGACGCTTACACTTCAAACACAATAATAAATTTACAGTAAAATTAAAACATGATATAAAACTAAGAAGTCAACCAAAACTTATATTTCAAACACATTATTGTGTTGCCAATAGAAAACTAAAAAATATACTCTTCTTCTTCTAAAAAAATTATCTTCTTAAAAAATATACAGCATATAATAATGTCACTTTCATATTGGTTTAAATTTTAAATTTATATCTATCCATCTATAAATTTATATTAAGTATCGATTTGACCGCCTCCTTGGGACAGTGGTTGTCGGTTGACACTTGAGCGTAGAACCGAGGGGTCCGGGGTTCGATTCTAAGTGGAGACGAAGAAAAAAAAATGTCTCGGTCTGGCAGGGCACATAAGGCTGATCACCTTCTTGTCCGTAACGAAAACCGATAAGTGAAATAGATGTATAATGCATCTGCCCCTTACCCCACTAGGGGATATGCACACTTTTAATTATCTATCTGTGACAACTCAGACCCATGCTATCATAGTATAAGTCTACTCTACATTGACCCTACTCTATCTCTATTGTAAAAAGAAACATTTGTGTTTGTTTATAATCAATAGAACCAACTGGATATAGGTTTATGAAAAATGATTTCACCAGCAGAAAGCTACATTATTCCTTAGTGATGTAGGCTTTATTATATTTATTTTGATTTTATTCCAAATCAATCCAAGCAGATTCGGAATGAATGGCTTGTCCTACTAATATTATAAATGCGAAAGTTTGTGAGGATGTTTATGTGTGTGTTTGTAACTCTTTCACGCGAATACTACTGAACCGATTACAATGAAATTTAGCAGACATTTATTAGATGATTACTTGGATTAACACATAGGATAGGTTTTATCCCGGAAATCCCACGGGAACGGGAACTATGCGGGTTTTTCTCTGAAAACGCGGGCGAAGCCCCGGGGGGAAAGCTAGTATTGTATAAAACGAAAACTGAACGTCAAATTGCTTGTATAAAATATTAATTTGAACTCATTTGAAAACGAATATTGCGCATCAACTAATTCCTTTATTAATTTCCCGCCATTCGAAACTTCGAGAATATTCTATCTCATCTATCTTTACGGCATTACTTCCATTCGAAATTAGGTGAAACCTTTCCAACTTAAACTTGAAATAATGTTCATTTTCAAAGGATTTCGCGGAATTAATTTCGAATTATGGGTTCAGATGAGTGGAGTGTTTGTAATGAAAATATGAAAAATAGTTGGTTTGCGCAAGCGTATAGAAATAATCGCAATAACAGGTTAAAAAGGACCTTGAGTTAAATTTAAACTTAATGGTGAAAACTGAACACTGTTCAGCCTGTCAGTATATGATAATAAAATTATAGTAATTCCTGTGTTTATGAGAAACTTATTAATAAAATAATAATAAATATTTCAGGACAATTTTCACACACGGCACGATCAGGATCCCATACCTACTAAGCATTCGCTTGTGTTATGGAAACCAGAAGGCTGATAAACATACATACTTATATAATTTTAAATAAATACTTACATAGATAATTAACACCCAGACACAGAGCAAACATCCATTGCTCATCACACAAATATTTGCCCCGGGTGGGAATCGAACCCACGACCTCTGGCTTGGAAGGCAGGGCCACTACCAACCAAGCCAACCGGTCAGTCAAATTTTCATTCAGTTGTAGATATAAAATATATGCATGTTTTTTTCATTTGTTTTCCAGGGTGTTTGATTTATAAAGCATAAGTATAAGTTTTTTTACAAAAATAAAGCCTATCTTACTATTTAAAAAAATTATAGGATAGGTTAATATTTATCCTCAAAAGAAAATATCCAAAACATATACAAGCTTTGCCCCATACCCCAAAAGGGGGACATTCGCTAAGGGTGCATCGGAAAGGACGCAAAGTATCAGTTGTCGAGCGGAGCACTGAACCGGCGACCTTCCGCTTCACTGGGCAAGCCTTCACTTACTTAATATTGTTTCTTGCCTGTTTCTAACCTAAATTATTCAATTGTAGATATAAAATATATGCATGTTTTTTTCATTTTTTTTTCCAGGGTGTTTGATTTATAAATCATATAAGTTTTATTACAAAAATAAAGTCTATCTTTTATAAGTTAATATTTATCCTCAAAAGAAAATATCCAAAACATATACAAGCTTTGCCCCATACCCCAAAAGGGGGACATTCGCTAAGGGTGCATCGGAAAGGACGCAAAGTATCAGTTGTCGAGCGGAGCACTGAACCGGCGACCTTCCGCTTCACTGGGCAAGCCTTCACTTACTTAATATTGTTTCTTGCCTGTTTCCATTGTTACTTGTGCATTTTTTAAGATGAATGATGATTCTTGTTTCTTACATTGAGATGGTAAAATAGGTAATGTAAGTCAAATTTGAATAGATAGAAGATATAAAGGCTTTTATTACAGTAGTTGTTTTTCTATCGAAAACTTTATGAAAACCGTACTTTTTTACATAAAATATGTACCTACGTGTAATCAAACCATAATTACATAATATTTCAAATCAGTTGAAAACATATCGATTAAAAGAGCTTCTTGCATTTATGATACGTAGCTACACTATTACAAATGAACCTTTACAATTTATATTTTTTACTATTTAGTTATTTACAATAAGAATAAAATATCAGATTCATTTAACTATTTATTTCATACATTTAAAGCTACATGTTCTATCAGCAATGCCACAGCACGCCGTGGCACATCGCGTCACATCACAGCTCATCACTGCGCGGCACGGCACTGAATCACGGTACGACACGACACGTCATCCTGCCAATGGAACCATGCAAGCATTATTCACCGAACTACAAACTTGTAGCCCTGGAGCCAGAAAATGAAACGTGTCTCTTATATTAATGTTCCCTTTCATATCACTCTGTATTGTTTATATTATTGTCAGTGTCACTCCTTTCAAGGGATTCTGTATTCCTTAGAATATTAGAATTTAATATATAAATGAAAATGTTAAGTTTATTTGTTTGTTCGCTTCTGAAAATCAAGTGAGATCAAAAGGTTTCAATTGATTGAGAAAAAAAAATAAACGAAAATTTTAATTGTTTTTCTTTTCTATTGTAACGCAGCTTAATATTGTGCTCTAATGTGTATAGATTAAGTAATATATTTTTGAACCTTATTCAAATCAAATAATACTATGAATAAAAGTAAGTAGGTATATAAAATAATATTTTTTTTTTTTCATGGCGAAACTACTGAATAGATTTGGACGAAATTGCATATATCTATAGCTAGATTAAGTATAGGTATTATGTATTATGTATATGTATAGGTTATTTAGTATAGGTATTTAATGTGAGTGAAAACGAATGTTAAACATAGTTTGTAACTTAGGTTTATACTTCCTGTATCGACGCGGCATAACTTATCTAAATTTAATTTTGTCGAAGTAGCTCATAAGTTTGAACTTAGTGAATGTTAAGTTAATTGTTTCAAATAAACAAAATTAAGTTATCGGTTATACTTATAATAGTATTGGCAAAAATGAATTAAATATTATACTTAGATAACATTTTTATCTATGCAAAAATATAGGAAGGTAATCATCTTATATACAGGGTGTAATCGTTAAGTGTGCACAGGCGATTTTTCCGTAAGTATTACAGATAACAAAAAACTTTAAACTGATATCGAAAGTACTTAACCTAATGAGTAAAATGGCCGTAATAAATTTTTAAAAATAAATCGAGAAATATCAAAAAAATTATCTTTAAACCCTCCCATACATACAAGTATGAAATATGAATATCCCATATACATTTAATATGAAAGATTTTAGCTTTCTTTTTCTTTTTTGGTTTTATGCTTTAATTACTTCGCAAAGAAGTGGCATTTTCCACGCTTTTTCCGGACATTTTCACGCATTTTCCGGATATTTTCCGGGGATTTTCCAGGCATTTTCCCGCCTTTTCCGGACATTTCCACGCATTTTCCGGATATTTTCCAGACATTTCCCTGGCATTTTCCGGGATATTCCCAGGCATTTTCCGGGAATTTCCCAGGCATTTTTCGGGAATTTCCCAGGCATTTTCCGGGATTTTCCGAGCATTTCCCTGGGATTTTCCGGATGTTTTCCAGACATTTTCCGGAGATTTCCCTGGCATTATCCGGGGATTTTCCAGGCATTTTCCGGGAATTTCCCAGGCATTTTCCGGGATTTTCCGAGCATTTCCCTGGGATTTTCCGGATGTTTTCCAGACATTTTCCGGGGATTTTCCAGGCATTTTCCGGACATTTCTCAGGCATTTTCCAGGCATGTTCCGGATATTTCCCGGACATTTTCACGCATTTTCCGGACATTTTCACGCATTTACCGGATATTTTCCGGACATTTCCACGCATTTTCCGGATATTTTCCAGGCATTTTCCGAGCATTTCCCAGGCATTTTCCGGGAATTTCCCGGGATTTTCCGAGCATTTCCCGGGGGTTTTCCAGACATTTTCCGGACATTTCCCAGGCATTTTTCGGGGATTTTCCAGGCATTTTTCACGTTCCTCCCGGACATTTTCACGCATTTTCCGGACATTTTCACACATTTTCCGGATATTTTCCAGGCATTTTCCACGGTTTTTCCGGAAATTTCCCAGGCATTTTCCGGGGATTTTCCGAGCATTTCCCGGGGATTTTCCGGATGTTTTCCAGACATTTTCCGGACATTTCCCTGGCATTTTCCAGGCATTTTCCACGGTTTTTCCGGAAATTTCCCAGGCACTTTCCGGGAATTTCCCAGGCATTTTCCGGGGATTTTCCGAGTATTTCCCGGCGATTTTCCAGACATTTACAGGCTATGTCAGGGAAATGTCCGGAAAATGCCTGGAAAATATCTGGGAAATACCCGGAAAATGCGTGAAAATGTCCGGAAAAACGTGGAAAATGTCACTTCAAATTTGCGAAGTAATTAAAGCAGAAAACCAAAAAAAGGAAAAGGAAGCTAAAATCTTTCATATTAAAATGTATATGTGATATTCATATTTCATACTTAATGTATGGGAGGGTTTAAAGATAATTTTTTTGATATTTCTCGATTTATTTTTAAATTTTTATTACGGCCATTTTACTCATTAGGTTAAGTACTTTCGATATCAGTTTAAAGTTTTTTGTTATCTGTAATACTTACGGAAAAATCGCCTGTGCACACTTAACGATTACACCCTGTATAAAATTCTCGTGTCACAATGTTAGTCTGCATACTCCTCCGAAACGGGTGGACCGATTCTCATGAAATTTTCTGTGCATATCGGGTAAGTCTGAGAATCGGCCAACATCTATTTTTCATATGTACCACGGGCGAAGCCGGGGCGGACCGCTAGTTTATTATAATAATGTTCCATAGAATTGTAGTTTTAATAATCGTTATAATAATCAATTGTTGGAATCTAAGTTGAGTTATATTTTTGTGTGTGTGTATAAATAATGCTTTGTCCCATTGCAATAGTAAATTAAAAAACAATTTTCTATGAATTCAATGATTACAACAATACCGCATTGATGATCAAATTAACAAGAAACCTTTGACAAATTCCTAGAACATTTAAGTAATTTACGTATTTATGAAGTGATCCCGAAAAAGGTTTTTTACTTGGAATCCAAGCTGACTATTTGCGCACTAATTTCGCGAACGCAGACGACAAATTTACATACCACTTGTGTTTGTAGATACAGGCTTGCACTTGTATATATTGCGCTCTATTTATATTCACTTAGTACCTACTTTTCAGTGAAATGAGGTATAAGTTTAACGTATTCCTAGAGTGATTTGGCAAGCAATGTTTTGTCGATATTTTGGCATTTAATACTTAGTTTTAAAGCATTCAAATGCATTATAAATGAGACATTTTTCAAGAAATCATTAATTCGATCACGAGGCGGGACTCGAACCTGCATCTTTCGTCTTCTCGGGTTGGCTTTTAGGCACATTAAAGCGAAAGAGTAGAAGAAATTCAATTGCTTTGGCCGGATCAGAAAGACGCGGGTTCGAATCCCGCCTCGTGGTCGAACTTTTCAGATACTTTAATATTTTTTACACAATATTTATCATATGCATAGTCTAAGGGTGATGGAACACGGATGGTAAAGATCATTGATAGATATAAGAAATCATTATGCAAAGGTATCCTAACATAATGAAAGCTGTAACTATCCCAGAAGCATTTCTTCTCGCCTAAGCAGCGGTAAATAGAGTAACAGCCCCCCTAGTCAAGTGGCTTTCTGTTAGCGTAGCGTTCAATAGAATAGACTACGAATGTATGAGATTGACGTAAGCTGTAGATAAACGTATCTCATACATTCGTAGTCTATTCTATTGAACGCTACGCTTACAGAAAGCCACTTGACTAAGGGGGAGAGTATGACATGTTTTCTTTAACGAAAGCAAAATTTCTTATTAACGATAATAATTGTAATTATAAACTTATGCATCGTAAAACGTATAAATAACGCAAGTAAAGCTGCGTGGCAAAGCTAGCAATACTTATAAAAATATTGTTTTGACGTCTATTCGCTAACAAGCTAGCTGATTACGAATAAGGAAGATGTGATTTTATAAATTTTATATAAGGCTGGGACAATGAGGAAAAATATTTTCTCGAGATAAATATTATTATTATAAATTCTGCGAACTTGTCGCGTTGATGTTGTTGTTTATGTTGTTGATTCGAAATTAAGATTCTGCGTTCAGACGGGAGAGATTTTAATCTGAAAATATTAACGATGTGATTTATTTAAAGTGTAATTATTATCTCGAACTGTTTTTTGGTCTGAACATTTGCTATCTAAGAAAACATGTTAGTGTTTTTGAAACCTACTTCGGTACTTACTTACTTAGATATATTATATTATAAATCTTATATATAAAAATGAATCGCAAAATGTGTTGGTAAGCGCATAACTCGAGAACTGCTGAACCGATTTCGATAATTCTTTTTTTATTATATTCCTTGAAGTACGAGGATGGTACTTATGTAGAGAAAACGTAAATATTATGTACTACGGGCGAAGCCGGGGCGGACCGCTAGTCTAAAATATAAAAATGAATCCCAAAATGTGTTGGTAAGCGCATAACTTGAGAACGGCTGAACCGATTTCGATAATTCTTTTTTTATTATATTCCTTGAAGTACGAGGATGGTTCTTATGTTTCTCTACATAAGAACCATCCTCGTACGTAAATATGTACCACGGGCGAAGCCGGGGCGGACCGCTAGTAGAATATGAAATTATTCTATTTATAATATCTTACCTACATAAAATTACATTGTATAATAGAAACAAATCGAGTCTTGAACTTTAAAAAAATAATATGTAAATATAGTATGTAAATACTGAATAGTAAATAACCACGCATCGACCGGCTCCCTTATTTTTTTATCTTATAAGTACATCCTTTTATGAATTTCTGGCTTTATTCCTCTAATATCGTAATATTGTAATTCGTACACAATACACATAAGACAAAACTGTGTTCCTCATATTGGTCGAGCTTTCAATATCTGCGTCATTTATATAGCTCTACACAAACAAACATACACATTACATAACATCCATTAAGTATATTGTGTGTATATCGAAACTTATGACGTCACCGCAGTTTACGCTTTCCTAAGCTTTTGATGTATGTCGCGAAACATTGAGTCGTCAATGTAGGGGAAAATATTTCCCAAATACTCTTTTGTTTCCAACCAATTTGCGTAATACGATAGTTTCTCGGTATGGGTAAATTCGGATTCTGTATTTGAGATATAGATTAACTGGATGTAAGAAATAATAAAAAAAGACGTGTGGCACTCGGGGAATGCCGCGGTAAAGCTATTGCATAGCGTGCCTTCAAGACACACCTCCGTGTCCGTCGGAGTGGGGAGCGTGAAGTTTTTTCGTTACGGAATTTCTGGATTCGGTCCCCGCGCTCAAGGCCCGCGATAGAAGCTATAGCTTAAAAATTATATGCGAAAAAATTATATGAAAAATATTTTATGCAATATGATCTCTTAGTTTATGTTCTAAATAAAGGTAAATAAAGGTAAATTAATATGAATATAAAGGTAAATTAATATGAAGGTTCTTTTTGTTTCATTGGCACCCTGAAACTACTAGGTAATTATAATAATTTTAAAATAAACACATAATTTCAATAGAAATACTCTATAGTGATGAATTTATATTCTCGTGATTACAGAAATTGAGATTTGTTATGAAAACTACTGTATGGAGTTATTTTAATAATATTGAACACTTTTATTTAACAACATCTGCCTTTTTTTTTAGTGGGGAAATCTTGCATAGATACCCACGGCCTCCGGGGAAGGGGCCGTGGGTCATGTCGGATTCCTACCGACCAAAACCCCACTGTGTTCCGACAAGCTGCATCAACGACGGGGCCACTACTGCAAATTTAGTTGGGCAGTTTTAAAGTTACCACATTAAACAGTTTTTCCATTAGGAAAATATACCTACGAATAGTAGGTAGTTTTTCAAATTTATAGCAACAAATCTTCTATTATCTATATATATAAAACTCAAAGGTGACTGATATAGTGATCTATCAACGCACAGCCCAAACCACTGGACGTATCGGGCTGAAATTTGGCATGCAGGTAGATGTTAGGACGTAGGCATCCGCTAAGAAAGGATTTCCCGGAATTCTTGCGGGAACGGGAAAAAACGGGGATGCACGTACAAAGTCGTGGGCGGAAGCTAGTAAATAATAAAATAGGTTACCCTATACATATGAAAATCATTGTTGTAACATTGTTTTACGATAACTCGAGTAAAATTCAAACATTAAATAAAATATTATTTTTATATCAGATTAACCCCTGAACTTTAAAACCCGTAAATATTTCGTCAGCGTTCACCCACAGCAAGACAAAAAACTTAATTCGAATAGAAAACGACAATCGCTACAATGTAATGTCATGTTACATGTAAACTGTCAACCGGGTATTTTCAACATTGTCCCCGTTTCCTTTAATGACTGCAGCACGAGAAGCACCCTTATGTTAAGGGGATAAAGTACATTTTGGATTGTTGTAGAATCTTTCAGTGTCGATGTCTCCTTTGATAAGGGTCACCGTGATGTAGGTTTGTATTTGACACGGCTGATTCAGTCATTTTGAAAAGTGTCCAGGTTGAACAAATGTTTGTTTTTAATATTGAGCTTGGAAATAACAGGTTGTTATGTAAACGTTTAATAAAGGAATTAATTATTTTTATATTGTTTCATATTTTATTGGGTTTTTCGTTTATACAAATTACGTTAATTTTTAAAGATGGAGGGTTGTTTTTCGAATGTACAATTTTTGAAGTCATTGTTATTTGCGTATGATATAGAGTTAAATATTATTATTCATATCAATTTTTGTTTATTTTATTCGCCATCAAATGCTTTTCGATCATGACGTAACATAAATACTCTTGATTTTCACACAAACATTATCAAGTTCATATTAAATCACAAATTACATCAAAATCAACTCTACGCTTACATACATACAATTAAGAATCAACCAAATTAAAATTAAAGTAAAATGATAAATAATCAAGACAAATTCCGAAGCAATTACTCTCTGAATGAGCTTTAAATCACTTTAACAAAGCAATACACGTCCGTCTGTCCGTCGAACCTCGTACACTGTTTTATTAGGCCCTCCCAATGCAATACTTTATCCGTTATTTATTTACCGACTTCGCAAAAAGGAGTGTAAGTTGTGATTAAAAATGATCCAATTTATACCACCTTGATACTTATAAAATTTCGTTGTTATATTGTAACTTAAAAACGGCTGTACCGATTTTGTTGACATTTCTAAATCACTGAATAATACTCATACCCTAATAAGTCATACAATATAATACATTTCACATTTTATTATTTATTAATTATTCTAATAACATGGCGTCTTTGGTTTATTCTTTTTGTTTACTTGAAATTTTTCGAAACAAAACTATATTATTAGGATCTCTATGACATTTTATAACAAAAAAACTAACGTGTGGCACTTGGGGACTGCCGCGGTAAAGCTATTGCATGCTATGCCTTCAAGCCACACCTCCGCCCGTCGGAGCGGGGACTGTGAGGTTTTTTCGTTACGTAATTTCTCGATTCGGTCCCCGCGCTCAAGGCCCGCGATAAAAGCTATGCTATAGCTTAAAAATACGAACAGTTTATTTGTAAATCCCATATTCCTATGTAATGAGATTCAAATATAGACAAAAGATTTATTTAAGATATCATTTCGTTTTAACAAGAAACAATAATAATTTCCTGTCTATTGTAGAAGATGTATTCTAATACAATAATAATATTTAATAATTTAATACCTGTGGTTGACAGATTATTATAAATACCACAAAGAAAATAAATAGTAATAGGAAATTAGGTAAATAGATTTTGAATGAAGCCGAAGTTTCTAATGTAGCCGAAAGAATATATCGTCACAATGCTTGCTTCCCGTGCTGACATCTGCCAGCCTTAGGGAGGGGACGTGTCCGCGACTAGTGATGTGCGTTCTTGAATTCATCTAACAATAGGCAAATATAATATAGAAAACTTGTGAAACAACTGATAAACGTATTCCTACTGGAGCTACACGAAAAATATATACGTTTATAATAAAAAGTTCAACGAGAAAAAAAATATACTACAATACTGTATAACACGTCTTTTATTTAAATCTATCTAATATCTAATATATATTATTATAAAGGCGAAAGTTTGTAAGGATGTATGGATGTATGGATGTTTGTTACTCTTTCACGTAAAAACTACTGAACCGATTACAATGAAATTTAGCACACATATAGAGGGTAACTTGGATTAACACATAGGATAGTTTTTATCCCGGAAATCCCACGGGAACGGGAACTATGCGGGTTTTCATTTGCAAACGCGGGCGAAGCCGCGGGCGGAAATCTAGTACCTAATAAATAAAAACATAATATTTTTCATTAGTCAAGAGTCACGACCAAAACTACTCTACTCGTATTGGTTAAAATACATTTTTGTAATACTAAGTCATATACTTGGCTTCCTTCCAAAAGATCCTTTAAATCATCAAAATACACACATAAATTATTATACTTATCACCAATCGTGTAAGACGTCGGGTGTAAAGAAACCTCCCAAAACAACTGTACTAAACACTAAACGATGCATTTAGCATTTGCTTTCAGCAAAATGTTACGGGCCATCGTATTTAATCCTCGTGTCGTGGGTAAGTGAAAAATATAATATTCCCACACGTCCGGGGAGATTTCATTGTAGCGGGTTTTCATTTTTATATAGGATTTTATGGTACATTAGAATTTTAGAGCGTACGACACGATATCGGTTTCGTTGGCAAAAAATATACAATCGGTCGGTTGTTTAGATATTATTACCTAAAATAAGAATCTTAAAATCATACATTATTATGTTTTATTTGAATCAGTTAGAAGTTTTTACAGTAAACATAATAATATTATGAAGATTGTAGTTGTAATAATAGTCGTGTAGCCACTAAAGTCACTTCTTTTTTTAATAAATGCAATAACTGCAGTTTTAATTGTTCCCAGAATGCTTTAAAATAAAATCATAATAATGAATATTTTATTAATAACAGGAACAATGAACAAACGTTTCCCAATCATAAACATAATAATATTATCTGAAACTCAATTTTAATAAACGTTTTTAAATTTTAATTCAGCATCCGATTAAGTTATCGTGCGTTGTTAAAACGTTGTGAGTAAATCCCTGTACAAATATAAAACATATAAATAATATTCGCAGGAAATTATTACTTCTAATAGTACTACCTCATGTTTTGTGTTTTTATCTAATTATGTATTGTACTTAAGATCGTAGTAAAAATGTTTATATTTAAAGGTAGCGAAAGGTTTTGTTATTTTATATTTAAAGCCTGTATTTTAATATTTCTTCTATTTCAGAAAGTGTTTTTAATTTCTATATTCAGTGCAATAAAAGCAATAAACAATTTTTTATTGTTTTATTCGACTCTCCTTTATTTCTCACATTTACAAATTATTCTTTCTCTCCAATTAAACAACCATTTTCAATCTTATTCCTTAAAACACAAAGTTGTTTTTTGTATGAGACAAACGAACACGTGATAATTAATCACAGTACCCCGTAATCGATTATTGCCACTTCATCGCACAAAGCCTTGGCAACAGGTCACTAATTACAGCTGTAGTTACGGCTTTATATGAGCTATACAAGCTATATACCCTGTCTTCACTTGCAATTATACTTACAATTATTGTCGAGCCGAAGTATACAATGAAAAATGTCTTTCTTTCGCCAATAAAACAGCCCTTTTTCATGAAAGTTGGTTCATCTGTAAATATGTAGTAGATGAACAGACTTTTTTAATTACGGGAATAATATAACTACCCTACCTGAAATGAATATAGCATATCATGTTATTTGTGTTTTCAATATAAACATACCTCGTTGTCGTTGAACTAAATGAAGAATATCAGATTCGTTTTCTGTTTTCTATAAGAAAATATTATAAAAATTAACTCTGTTTCCAAGTCAGTTAAAATAATATTGGTATTTGTATTTAAATTACGTGTTAGAGCATTACACACTTCTTAGACACGAGATTTATTTCAAATTCGAGTATATTGCGAGGTTACGTTAATATTCACATTACCTAATTACGTATTCATCGCTTTGGCACTGGCGCGAGTCACTACCCTCGGTACAGTCGCGCGCACAATCGTAAATCATAATAATGCTACATTATTGTGATAAGCACCGTACGTGACATCATTTGCATGTTTAATAAGGATGATGTTAAGATTGTAGAACGATTTGGTAGTCTGTATTTTTGTTTAATTAACTGTAGAAGTCGTTTTTATCTTTCTGAATTCTTATATAAAACGAATTTTATGTGTAAGAAATGTCTTAATCAGTTAACTGATGAAAATAGTACTGTTTATATTATACTCAAGCAATCTACCCTGGCTTTACGTATTCATCCGTGATTCTTAGAATTTCAACCTAAAGCCAAAGCTTTTATTACAGTGCACAGATAATATCCAGGCACATAAATATAGTAAAATGACCAAGACAATTTTTTACAGATTTTCATTTCTCTAAAAACGAATTTAAATCATTTTAACAAATAATAATAGATCACCCTACTAGTCAAATCTCAACACTAATTTCGATATAATCATAAAATAACAATAAAAATGAAACAATCCCATAAATAAATATATAAGTCCACTTTTCCACCGCACTGTACTGCGCCCATACACCCGCTTTGCTTACTTATTAAGACGTATAAAATTTTGAGCAGTCGCTGGATACACGTGAAGCCTTGCGTGACGAAGGTGAGATTTGAGATGAAAGAAATATTTTAAATGATTAGCTGAGGGGAAGGTAAATATGGCTAATTTGGCAAATATGCTTTGATGAATGCGCTTAATCGATTACGTAAGAAATCCTTTGAATTGGTACTTCTTGGTTACCTAATTATGATTCGTTCGCTTGATGACTTACATACCTTAACAATTTCGATAAATAACATAATTGCTGTACTGTACAAAACAATTTCGAAATGCCATACATAGTAGTAGTTTTCTTGTTTAAAGTGTGATTTTGAGAAACACAATTTAGACAATTTAGATTAAAATTAAATACATTTATTCCAAGTTCAAGTAAAAATGTATACACAAAAAGGAATTTTATTAAACTCAACATAATATTTTCAACGTAACCAGTTGTGAACGGATGCTACGATGTAATGTGGTTACAGCTACGCCGTAGCCCGTAGCTCGTAGCTCGCTGCAGCGAAGCCTCTCAGCTAGTTAATGTGAACAATTATGTGACAATGCGGCTTCGTTGGAATTGCAGTCTTGATAATTATGTGAGGAAACATTTAGTTTTATTTTTTTAATGTTGCTTTTTTACTATTAATATGAATAAATGAAATATTTTGTGGGTTTTGGGGAGTGTATTGTTTAATTGTATGTATAACTTATTGGATAATTACAAGGTTTACAATGCTAAAAGACGTTTTGAATATATATTATGCAACTAAACTTGTAAAAAAAACGTACCACTTCCAGTAATTTTGAGAAATTATAGGTATCACATAAAATCGTATAAAACTTTAAAATGCATAAAAATTATAGTAATACCATCCATCCTATCTGCCGTCTACCAATTAGATAACAAAAATATTTTCCCTAGCCTACGTCTAGACAGTTTCAAATTTTTAATACGTTATTCAAATAGCAAGCATCGCTAATGCTATCAAGTGTATCGCATATAACTGGAAGGCGAAACGCCACGTCACTGAATGGAAATAGGAAATACCTCCGATTGCACTCTACAAATATGTTCACAAGACGAATATCGCGGCTCTTTATAGCATACGATATAATATCTGTTTCTTGAATTTTAATTTTAATATGTTAAGAAATAATGTGTAGTCTCTAATTTCTTGACTTCTTCTTCAAAAATGTATTGTAAAATATTAGTTTCAGTATTGTAATTGCTATCTTGAATTTTAATTGCAATTTTTGAGTCTTCTTTTAGTTTAGAGAGTTGTTGAAACTCATCTTAGAGATAATATATTGCAGCTTTCTCCGTTTGTCCAGCAAAGCCTTTTAGAACTCCTAGTTTTCTTGAATATCGAATCTATCTATAAGTTGTATCAACGTTTTTCCTGGACTTGGCTACATGACTTTCCATTCTTAAATTACTCAGGAGCAAAATAATATAATATGAAGTAAATAAAAATATTATACATTGTACATATTTTACAATATAAATTTTGTATTGAATTACCATGTTCAAAACCTTATTATTTCTGTGGTCAGCGATTTTGTTCATTGTGTTAAATGTAACAGTTGCGGTACCTATCTATTATAACTGAATGAAAAACGTTTGATAAAAGTAGTTTTTTTAGATTTAACACTCGCTATGTTCAATCATATTTCGTTATTTATCTTATAATAAAAACCTTAAATCTGCTACACAATGTGCTACTCATAAAATAATATGAACAGTTGCAGCATGCACAAAAAAAATCTGAATTTATTTTATTTATTACTCGAAAATAATACGATACGACATATCGTGTCACCGTCGTGTCGTCGCTATAAAGTGTCCAAGCAGTAAATTCGTCCCACGCTGAGAGCGCCGTGACGTCAGATCCGGTTGATATTTATCATCTTTCATATCTCGATGCTACTCGTATATCAGAATATAGAATTAGGCTGCTATATCTTGGCTTTATTCAAACTACCGGTCAAGAACATTGCTTTGTGAGACTGTATTAAATTATATGTATTTTCGACTGTTCTATAAATGTAAAAAACATTAGTAAAGATGGTAATTATATTACCACATTGTAGATATTTTATAAAGCAGTTGCTTGACTACTGCACCACTTCCATGTAAAAAGATTATTTGTAAGAAAGAACAAAAAGTATTGCGGTACAGAATTAAGTTCGAATGAATTTAACATAGCGTCTGCAGTATTTAAAAAAATGTGTGCGTGCACACACGTAAGAAATGAAACTTCTTTATGTCCTTATTTTTCAAAAATAACTTACTATATGCAACTTTACAGAAATACCCACGTCAAATCACGCGTGGTATAAGGGATAAGAAAAAGATAACAAGGCGTGTAACGGAAAAATGTCACGCGTAACGAAAAAATGTTACACTAAATTTTTTTCCAATCCCGTTATAGAAGTTTCACTTAAAAAATAAATAAAAAATAAGTCCCTTAAGTAAGAAACACAGAACGACTAATACAAGAAGGTAAAGCATTTCTCACACATGCGTATATTATTTAAACAACACCTGTGTAAATATACCCTCATTTATAAAGAAACTTATGTATCGAAGCCAAATATCATTAAAATATTTAAGACGAGAATAATAAACACATACTTAATTAAGTATATATACTACGTTAACATTTGCAATGCACTTAATGAGATGAAGCCTGCAGACCCCGTCCAGTGGGAGCGCATCAGACATGCAAGGACTAGGAATAATTACTGGTTTTGCTTCACACAAACCGAATAATTAGTATGAAATGTCCAGATTTTAATTTTAGTTGTTTCACAAAGAAAATGAGTAGAAATTAAAAAAAAATTAACGGCGTTTAAAAACATAATATATTCGTTAAATTATTTATCTTGACGATCTAAGATGTATCTTTGTAGGTATATTTCATACACGACTGTACCAGCGTGTAACAATGACTTTATTAAAATACTGTTTAAAAGAAAGCGATGTAACAAAAGTAAGATAAATTATATAAGTCGACTTCACAGAACATTTTCTTGTGTCTTTGAAGCAAGTTGAGTAACTTTTTTGGACGGAATTTTTCACTTAAAATAAGCAACTCGAGTTATTTTCTGTTGAAACTGTTGTGAGCCCATATTCATTTGGAGCCTTAGATAATAAGATAATTATAATAAATGTTTGAATTTGTTTATTTAAAACAATTTTTCTTTTGTGTTTTGTGAAGAACTATAGACCTATCTCGATTTTACCAACATTAAGTAAGGTATTCGAAAAGTTAATATTAAACCAATTGACTAGTCACTTTGCTTCTAATAATTTGCTGCACACCAAACAGTTTGGTTTCACAAAGGGGCGCTCAACCACAGATGCTGGAGTTGCACTACTAACACATATATATAAGGCATGGGAAAACTCAAAAAATGCTTTGGGGATATTTTGTGACCTCTCCAAGGCATTTGACTGCGTTGAACATTGTACATTATTGCGTAAACTTAATCACTATGGGATTAAAGGACAAGCTCAGAACCTCATAGCCTCATACCTGCATGATAGGATACAAACTGTAGTTGTTAATGGAGAACGTTCTAGCGGTGCGTCAATTAACATTGGTGTTCCACAAGGATCTATTTTAGGACCCTTCTTGTTCTTGGTATATATCAATGATCTACCTTATTATTTACAGGATAGGTGTGAAATAGTTCTGTTTGCAGATGATACCTCATTAATATTCAATGTGGATAGGCATGACCCAAATGTTGACGAAGTGAACAGTACTCTTTTACACATATCCGACTGGTTTACTGCTAATAATTTATTATTAAATGCCAAAAAAACAACTTGTGTTGAATTTTTACTACCTAACGTTAAAAAGTTGAGCAGAAATATTACCTTGAACGGGGAGGTATTACACCCTACAGAATCGACTGTATTTCTTGGGTTAACATTGGACGAGAAACTACAGTGGGGAGCCCATGTCAACACCTTACCTTACCTGCAGCAAGCTCAGTTCAGCAGCATATGCAGTCCGAAAGGTAAGGCATCTCACCGATGAAGATACAGCTAGATTGGTTTATTTCAGCTACTTTCATAGTATTATGTCCTATGGAATTCTACTATGGGGCAGGGCAGCAGATATAGAAACTATATTTATCTTACAGAAAAGAGCCATTCGCTCTATATATAATTTACGTGCTCGGGACTCACTAAGAGATCTCTTTAAGAATACTGGTATCCTTACTGTACCATCACAGTATATATTTAATAATATTTTGCATGTACACAAAAATGCCGACGTACACACAAGAGTAGGAGATAGACACTGTTATGGCACAAGGAACAGAAATAGAATTGAAATGCCATTTTTCCGATTAGCTAAAGTTAAAAATTCATTTATGGGTCAAGGTATACGCTTTTACAATAGAATTCCTCATAATATTAAAGAGTTTGGTAGTGCTAAATTTAAAACTTATGTAAAAAATATATTAGTTCAGAGAGCCTATTATAGCATTAACCCTTAGCTGGTATCGCCTTTTTTGGCAACACTACCGGTATCGTGGGTCAAATTTTACCCATACCAAACAATCTGTTGTAGAACGTTGATTTTTTTATAATTTGTATAAAATATGGTTAGTCATGAAATAAACAAATATTTTTTTACAAAATTAACTTTGTTTCATTTTAGAATATATAAAAAAATATTATGTTTTACACGCATTTGTAACTAACCTTACTTTTTGGCACTTTTTGGTTAGTGTGAACTTAAAACATAAAAAAAAATAGAAATGTAAGAAAAAATTTAACTAAAAGATATTTATGGCACTTCTCATATCTTTATAATAACAAAAAAATATATTACTTCTGAGATCAGCATAAAATAAAAAAAATGACAACCAAAACCAAAATGACTTCTACCATCAACCATCATCCTCATCTTCTTTGCTCTCATCTCTCGTATTTTCTCTTATTCTCGTATTCTCCTCTTTCTTTTTCACTGTCGTCAGAACTTACTCCAAAATACTGTCTTCTGAGCAACTAACAGGTTAGGGACTGTCTCGATCGTCATCGATGATTTCGTCGTCAGAAAGTTGGGTTATATTTGGTGTCCTTTCATTTTCCGATTCCAAATCATCACTTAAGTCGTCTATATCAACTCCTCGATTTGTCTATCGTTCAAAAAGCCTCCATTGTAGTACAAATAAACACTAAAACAAAAAAAGTACGTAATTACACCCAGTGAAAAAAGTTACATATTTGGTGTCGTGGGTCAAACGTGACCCAGACAACTACTTACCTCCGCTCCTAAGATAGTCCCAGCGCTGCACTTCCACCCCCCGCCGCAGCTAGTGAAGCACTGAGAATACGTAGAAGCGCACAGTCGTTGCATAAATATTAAAAGAATTATAACCGAAAATGTTCGCTTCTGGGTCAAGTTTGACCCACGATACCTGCTAAGGGTTAAGGAATATATGGAAGATGAAAATCCATGGAGGGTTGTCGCGTAAGAACCACAGGACAGTTCTTTGGCATATTATGATATATTATGTAGTTAGATTTAAGTTACAGATTATGTAATATTGACAATATGATTTTAAAAGAGCAACTATGGAGTTTCTTGCCGGTTCTTCTCCATAGATACTGCTTTCCGAATCGGTGGTAAATGTTAAAAATACTTATGTAATGACGATTCGAAAGTGCTACTAAAAGTAGTCTAATTGAATAAATAAATGTTTGAGTTTGAGTTTGAAGCAAATGACAAGGAATACAAAATTTTAATGTTTCATACTAAAAGCTGGCGGTACGGTGCTACGACCTAGGGAATAAAATTGACGATAACAGTAGTTTGTACATTATGCACATAAATAAAAGGAACTTCTCCAGTTTGAGGAAATAACTATACTTTATAGAAACAATATTTTCTTGACTTTCCTTTTTACCAAAGTTCTCCATGACTTGAAAATTTCACAACGAATATCGACATAACATTTAGTTTTAAAAGTCGACGAATGTTTCAAGAGAAATTCATAAATCAATACTTCAAGCACCTCAAGTGGGGCATAAATAATAAACTTTTAATCTTCCTTCGTTACAAACTAGCGCCCTCCCCCGGCGCTGCCTGAATAATAACTGAGCCAACTGTAAAACAGTGCATGACTCAAATCTCAGCTTCCGTCAGATGTGAATAAATTATTCATTGAGGCCTTTTAGGGGTCACGATATTTTATCGGCACGTGTAAATGGCTTTGATGTTTGATTATATAAAAAAAAATACATTGTTTTTATAAACAGGATAATTGACACAGAAAATAAATTTATTCTCAATTAATTCATAATTTACAAGTTTCCTCTTTCATTTTATACAATCAATTTTAACCTTCCGTGCACCATGTGGGGTTTAATACACCCCAGCCATACAAAAAATCTTTGTATCTTTTCCAAACATTGTGCGAAAGTCTTGAAACCTCGTGTAGCTGGAGTTGCGACCTTGCCAGACCTCTTAGCGACATTGGTTTAGTAATAGCGTCGCAGACGCGGTAAAGGGACGCCGTCAAAGTGCAGCTGGGTGTCAGAAACCCCACGTAGTTCGGGACGTCCACTAAAAGGTGAGCAGTATGGTGTGATAAAATACGACTATTTTTATATAAATATTTATTTAATTTGTTTTTTTATTATTTAAAATTATCTGAAATTGTTTCTAGGGCTCATTATGGCTCATCACATCAATGAAAATGCAATAATATCCGCACTTATGGAAGAAAATGATAGCGATACGGATGAGCTGTTTCTACGTGGAAGTGAAGATGACTCGGATCACTTGAGCATTCAGTCTGAAAGTGAAAGTGAAGAGGATGTACAGGATATTAATTTGTAAGCTATTGCATAGCTTCTATCGCGGGCCTTGAGCGCGGGGAATGAATCCAGAAATTCCGTAACGAAAAACCTCACGCTCCCCACTCCAACGGGCACGGAGGTGTGGCATGAAGGCATAGCATGCAATATCTTTACCGCGGCAGTCCCCGAGTGCCACACGTCTTTTTTTTTCTTAAAGTCTAACCCATAGAACATAGTCTTATTTTAGTTGGTAAAAAGTACTATTTCTGTTACATAGCCTAAAGATATAATAAATGTTTATAATATTTGATAAATTTATTTTATTTTTAACCTCTTATAGTCAAGGGATAATAATAATATACACATTACAAATTTACAATAAATACTAGCTATAAAAACATGGAAAGATTATTGGGTCCAGGAAACCCCACGTAGTGCAGGACGTAACTTTTATCCACGTGGTTCACGGAGGGTTAATCGGTATAGCACAAAGATGATTATTATATTATGGAATTTTATTTATTTGTGTTTAATAAAATCTTAATAAGTTAAGTTAATCATACAGTTTACGCATAAAAATAAAAAGTAAAAATCCTGAACGTTAAATTACTCGAGGCATTTATTCGTGACCATATAATATTTTGGACGCAATATAACACCGACAAATCACAAGAACTTTAATACGTCCGATACTCCCAGTTTAATATTGTTAATCAATACGATATTTCACATTAAGCGTTAAATACGATCAGTGATGTTCTGCCAAAACGCACTGTTGGCAAGTCACGCTGACTGCTTGGCGCTTGTTGTTAACACATTTTTTAAATTTATATTTCCTTGTATATGGATTGTATGAAAGCGAGGAAATTAAATAAAAAGTAAGTAGGTAAGAAACTGTAGAATATTTTAGTATCGTGAATCTAAAAATTATATTAGTAGTAAAGTTGGCGTTCATATTAATATAAACAGAGGCAATTTCTTTGATATTGAAAGCTTAGAAACAATATTTGTAAGTCCTCGCATTTTTGTGGGAAGTTCATTTGAAGGCGCAAGCGAAACCGTGGACAGAAAGCTAGTAACTTTAATAAATATTACCATGTTACTCTAATACTTCTTATAATATCACCTATGTGTATAAAATTATATTAAATTTGAATTTATTAAAAAGATACGTGTTAAACGATTCAATTTGGTAAAAGTATTTGGAAAAAAATTACATCGATAAAAATTAATTAAATAGTTAGTAGGTACTAGGTACTAAATACGTAATCTCTACTATATATTATTTTTTCTGCTCAGTTGTATTTTACAAAGGCATTTGTTTACTATTTCCGATGTATTTTAACTTTAAAATTATAAACTCGTATATAAAACATCAATAATTATTAACATTACATATAATTGCAAACTTGAGATTTACAACACACGACATCTCGGCGCACGACAAAATATCGTTGACACTAATATCCGATAATGTAAACACACTTAGTGCTGTCCGCTAAACAGAGCCTTCCAAATATATATCATTTTCAACATCGCAAGTCGCAACACCGAGACTTTAGGGCACTTACACGGAGATAGAGGGCGCTTGTGTGCGTTGGAATTAATGGTAAATTTGCTTTGTAATGTTTACGAACTGCACATGGTGTGCGAATTTTATTATAATCGGTTAAGTGGTTTAGGAGATAATATATTAAGATAGTTGTTACTTCCAAAGACGAAGAATGTAACATTAAACGCAATATAAAGTAAAAGCAATGTAAGTGGATATAAAAGTTGAAGACTTCATTTAATGGTCACGAAGGTTGGCGAGCGAAAGTTTTTTAATTTGCCGGTTGTTATTACGTGAAGTTTTTCTGTAAAACTGTATAAATACTGGCCCGTCTATAGGCTTTGTATCTACGCGGTTCTTTCACGGAGAAGAGAAAGGAATTTATGGGAAAAAATAAAGTAGAGATAAACTACGATAACATGGCGCGCCCCTCCAAATTACTGTTTCAATGTGTGTAGTGACATCCTTACGAAGGAGTTTGTATGTAGTTGTACGTATTCGTCTTTAGTACTTTACGTCCAGATTTGTTGGTCAACTAATCATAAGTTGCCGAGCGCCCAAGACAACGCACGGGTCGTTTTCATAGAATACGTCAGTGCAGCGCCATTACTAATAATAATGAGCGATTAGAGCGTGACTAGTCGAGCAACAAATCCGTGGATTTGTTTTTGTTTGACGGCCGTCTCATTACGCACACATGCGTTGTGAATCTTGGTGGTGCATTGTAAATACTTTCACAAATACTTTCAAACGTTTTGAATTTTGGAGGGGCGCGCCATGTTATCGTAGTTTATCTCTAACGTGAATGAAATAATGTTAACTCTGGTTGACTCCAACAATTAAATTAACCGAAACCATAAATATTTCATAAAAAATCCGCTCCTTCTGTTTTAATCGACAAAAAGATAATAATAATCAATATTGTTATCTCAAATTAGATCTGAAATATGCTTTATACCTGATATTTAGAAAAGGGTAATATTTTTATATTTATTTATTAATTATTAATGTATGATTTATCTACACTAATATTATAAAGAGGAAAACTTTGTTTGTTTGTTTGTTTGTTTGATTGTAATGAATAGGCTCATAAACTACTGGACCGATTTTAAAAATTCATTCACCATTCGAAAGCTACATTATCCACGAGTAACATAGGCTAGGTTTTATCCCGGAAATCCCACGGGATCGGGAACTATGCGGGTTTTTCTTTGAAAACGCGGGCGAAGCCGCAGGCGGAAAGCTAGTATTTCATATATTCCAAGTAAGAATATTCAAACACTCAAAGTTCTAAAATTATCAAATACCTACACTTGAAATAATCCTCAAAATAGATTGACATAAAGACACCAGAGCCTTAGCTGCGGGATCCCACCGACATTCTTTGACAAACCCCACTGTGGAGAATTTCATCCTGTATAATATAATAATGAACTATGTTCTTGTATCTAACAGCATAGTATTATATTTTTGTGGAGATTGCAAGAGTTTTTATTTATTTTGTTAACCATATCATTATTTTATACAATCTATTTCTACGGGCTGATTTTTCAATCCTTGGTTAAAACTTATTCGTCGAATAATATATAAAACTACCATTTTAAAAACGTATTCTAATTGCCCGTATTTGACAGTTTACGTGACATTTTAATATTATCGTGTAATACTTTATTGGACGGATAAGTTTTATCCAAGCATTGAAAAATCGGCCCTAAATAAACTAGTATTTAGTCGATAACTCTACTAATATTATTTACCCGCATTGCTCCGCTCCTATTGATTTTAGCGTGATGATAATATTATAGTCTTGAGTTTTCCTCCATAAATGGTATATCTAACACTGAAAGAATTTTTCAAATCGGACCAGTATTTCCAGAGATTAGCGCATTCAAGCAACAAACAAACAAACTCATCAACTTTATTATTACGACTGTGGTGAGGTAGGTAGGTGGTAGTTCTATGCCCTAAATCGTCTAAATAACATTTGAATTAACTATTTTTTAATACATAAACTAAAGACTTCTTATTTATTCAGAATTTGTAGACAAACCCAGGGCTAAAAGCTAGTTCTAGCAATCTAGCAAGTACTAGTAAAGAAGCAGATGTTAAATAATGGTTGAACCACGAACGCTTTCAAGCTGTTTATTTATAACTAGCAGTCCGCCCCGGCTTCGCCCGTGGTATATATTTACGTTTTCTCTACATAAAAACCATCCTCGTACTTCAAGGAATATAATAAAAAAAGAATTATCGAAATCGGTTCAGCCGTTCTCGAGTTATGCGCTTACCAACACATTTTGCGATTCATTTTTATATATGTATAAGATTTAATTAAAACTGTTGTATTATTATAACAATTGTTTCTACGTTTCAAAGGAACGACTCTGCCTAATTTATAATTGTGATTAATTTTACTTGAACATTTAGGTTTTATTTTTTACGACTATTTATGAATATTAACTACTAGCGGTCCGCCCCGGCTTCGCCCGTGGTACATATTTCGCAATAAAAGGTAGCCTATGTTCTTTCTCAGGGTCTAAAGATTATCTGTGCCAAATTTCATCAAAATCGGTCCAGTAGTTTATGCGTGAAAACCTACACACTACCTGATACATACATACAAACTTTTCCTCTTTATAATATTAGTATAGATATTACTTATACCTAAGTAAGGTAAAAATAATTTTATTTTTATGAAATCATTGTTAAAATCTGTTTTTTTGTAGGTACCTATATTGTCACTTTTTTAGTTAAATAAGAATAAAATTTTTCAAGTTACCTTTTTCCCATAACCAATGAGATATAAAATCTCATAAATTGTTCATATAAGGGCCGATTTTTCAATGCTTGGATAAAACATATCCGTCCAATAAAGTATTACACGATAATATTAAAAATTTAAAATGTCACTTAAACTGTCAAATACGGGCAATTAGAATACGTTTTTAAAATGGTAGTTTTATACATTATTCGACGAATAAGTTTTATCCAAGCATTGAAAAATCGGCTCTTAGTCTTATAGGTACTAAAAGATATAACATATTGTGTCATATTTTATTATTTAACAAACAAATTCTTATCAAATTGTTTTACTAATATATCTAATAAACACACAATATAACATTATTTATCCTATTGATCAATGGTTATTTATTCATTTATTTACAAAACGCATCAATAAAACAATAATATATTATCAAAAAATACAATAAAAATGTCACATAAAACAATTCAAGCACAACTAAGCTAGATTTGTTATGTACTTGCAATTTTAATATATGTTATGAAGCATTTTTATACGAAAATAGACATTTTATGAACATATTTTTAATCCCAAGTACTTACTTCTTGGAAACTATTATGTTCGGATTAAATCAGATTACAAACTACCCTCGAATAGTTTATTATGTACGTCGTATGAATCGCAGTGTATGTTATCCATTGCTTGCTTAGTATGGTGACTAGATATGGAGTAGATGGAAAAGCAGCAATGTATGTTTTCACAGTTAGTATATACGTAGCGTAAATGTGACCCAAGTTTTAATACACGAGTGTACATTGAGAAAAATTGTTGTCTTACTGATAGCGGTTAATATTTTTACATTTTTTTAAGTAGGTAATAAAATTTTAGGAAGTATTTAATTAGCTGTAAACTGACTGTTTTGCGTTCCTAAAACATGGATAAAATAAATTTAAAATGCGATCGTAAAAATGTATAAATGACTTACTACGATCGAAAATCGGAAAAGAGCATAACAGTCGGTCACCTTGTATAATATTTATTTTACAATTAAAATCTACGCAATAAAACGTAAAATATAACTTTATAATATAATAATATTATTTTAGTCCGTACTGTAGTAGATTCAGATTTCATTATTTATATTTAAGATTTATAAAATCGCCAACAGTGAGACGGACAGACATACACACAGCAACGTCATCGCTCGCTGAAAAGTATTGTTGGTTCAGGTAACTCAAGAGTGGGGAAATTAAATCTCTTATATGTTTTGATTCTTGTATTTTGTAGAGTTTCTTATTTACAAACGATTCATGTGATTTTATTTGAATATTATGAAAACTCCTTTTCATATTGAGAACTTATTTTATAAGAAACTTTCTATGTTATAGTATTTTTACACGTGTACTTTTGATTTACATAATATTATGAAAAGATTTATGTCAATAATTGTTATAATATAATAGGTATTTTGATGTCTTTATAAAGTTTAGAGTGGTATACCTATTATAATGTTCTGTTTAGTTTTCTCCTCAAAATCGCTGAACTGGTTTCGATGAATTTAAGTATGAAAAGACTTTTTTTATTGCCAAAAGACAAACATATATCGTATTTTTAAATTTTAATTACTTCATCTATATTTATGTTTATTATTTCTATCAAAATACAAACAAGGCACTTCAAGTCAATGTAACTCATACGTTAGGCCACGCAAAGTTAACTAATTGTAGTTGGTTGAGCCGACGCAGTTGCGACAACGTCATGAGTTGATCATATATCATCAAGTTTCGATCCTGTCGAACAGGCTGATGGTGAAGAACTAAGTCTAATAGCTGGGAATGTAGCGGTCAATATTGTGAGCGGTTTAGATGCGTTTTTACACGATTTATATTAGCTTCACCTGTATGTTTGTGACCGACTTCTTTGGGCGCGATTTTGACCCACTTTAAACGGCCAGATTTCGTTCAAACTTTGTAGATTTATTGAGGACCGATGACAATACACTAATTTGATAAAATAATTAATAATAGTTAAAAAAAATAAAAAACACGCTTTTAGAAAACCGAACTAAAAGCGTGTTTTTTAGTTTTTTTTAAACTATTATTATTATTCTTACTTTCATAGATTTCACAACTCCGACCTGCTCGAAAAATTACGAGAATATAACTTGAATAGAGAAGGGGAAGTTTGTGAAGAGGATTAAATATTTTAGTAGAAAAAAATGGAATGGAATCTGTGTACGATGTGTACTAGATAAAAGATGCAAATAATTTGGATTTTTTGTAAACGTTGGCATTGTAAACATATGGATATCAAACTGATACATTATTTATTATCTATACTAATATTAAAAATGCGAATGTAACTCTGTCTGTCTGTCTGTTACTCAATCACGCCTAAACTACTGAACCAATTTGCATGAAATTTGGTATGGAGATATTTTGATACCCGAGAAAGGACATAGGCTACTTTTTATAGCGAGATAATATGTACCATGGGCGAAACCGGGGCGGACCGCTAGTTATGTATAAGTATAATACAGTTGCACATTACAAAGTACGTTATTTTTAACTTAAATATTCGCAACGAAGCCAGCATTTACATATGCGACGTTACAACCAACTTTTTGCGTTTTATATTCAAATATTCACCCGTGTGTGTTTCCTTTGTAAGTTCAAGTTGGCTTGCGGTTTGATTCTATTGTACGTTGCAAGTTATAACTTAATAAATACGTACTTCTAGGATATTGGGAGCATGTCGCTAAGTTTGTATGTTAAGTTATTTGTGCTGTAATATACTGGTGGAATAAGTTTTGAAAAAAGTGAATTTAAAAGTTACAATAGGAGCATACAATTTTGTATCTTACACGCTTGCATTCGGTTCACCTGTATGTTTGTCTGTGGCCGACTCTTTTGGACTCGATTTTAACGGACAGATTTAATCCAAACTTTGTAGATTTATCAAGGAATACAATAATTTCATGAGTTTTAGTAAGTACAGTTATACAGTGAGTCTTTCATAGTTTATATACCGATAACCTGCTATTTATTAACCAACTAGCTTACCGCCCGCGGCTCCGCCCGCTTTTTCTAAAATCCAATAAATTATATACTAAAACCTTCCTCTTGAATCACTCTATCTATTAAAAAAACCGCATCCAAATCCGTTGCTTAGTTTTAAAGATTTAAACATACAAAGGGACATAGGGACAGAGAAAGCGACTTTGTTTTATACTATGTAGTGATAGTAATCACTAATCGGCATGTATCATGTTTGATTAGACAACATAATAACAACAATCAACATAATAACATAGTTTGTGAGTAACTTACTAATAATAATATTCTATATGGAGAGCCTATTGATGTTTAAAATAACATTACACTCATTCTATATTATGAATTAGGACGAATAAAATATCACATTATGGTAAATGGATTAAATACTCTGATACCTTAAAAATGCTCTATCTTCTCTAATATACCTATATCAAAATGATACTTAATAAGTTTGTTGATAATTCATAAACAACTAGATTTCCGCCCGCGGCTTCGCCCGCGTTTGCAAAGGAAAACCCGCATAGTTCCCGTTCCCGTGGGATTTCCGGGATAAAAACTATCCTATGTGTTAATCCAAGTTACCCTCTATATGTTTGCTAAATTTCATTGTAATCGGTTCAGTAGTTTTTACGTGAAAGAGTAACAAACATCCATACATCCATACAAACTTTCGCCTTTATAATATACTAGCTTTCCGCCTGCGGCTTCGCCCGCGTTTTCAAAAAAAAACCCGCATAGTTCCCGTTCCCGTGGGATTTCCGGGATAAAACCTAGCCTATGTCACTCAGAAATGATGTAGCTTTCCAACAGTGAAAGAATTTTTCAAATCTGCCAAGTAGTTTCGGAGCCTATTCAATTCATACAAACAAACAAACAAACAAAAAATCAAACCTTTCCTCTTTATAATATTTGTATAGATATTAGATTAATATTATAACATCATAATGTGAAGAATAATACTTGTGTTTATTAATTTAAATTATAATATGCATTACTTGAAGCCATATTCAGTGTTCCAACTATATCGCTTTGATAGAACTTCTTTTTACTACGTTTTTTATATCATGTTACTAAGTCATGCATGCAGTTCCTTGAGAGTAATTGAATCGATTTATAATATTATAAAAATAATTATTTTATCGAAACCGATAGAATATTGGACTAGCTGTTCTCTTAGTACACCTACTGTTACTGACTAGTTGTTTTTTTTCATACCTACTAGTAAATTGGAAAAGCGAAAACAAATTCAACAAACAAAAAGACGTGTGGCACTCGGGGCCTGCCGCCTGCCGCGGTAAAGCTTTTGCATAGCATGCCTTCAAGCCACACCTCCGTGTCCGTCGGAGTGGAGAGCGTGAGGTTTTTTCGTTAAGGAATTTCTCGATTCGGTCCCCGCGCTCAAGGCCCGCGATAGAAGCTATGTAATAGCTGAAAAAAATACGCTCAAAAAGAAAAGAAGAATAATAAACCAAGGCTTAAAATTTATCTACAACCATTTTCTCAAACGAACCATAATATTCTATGCACAGTCAATATACATGTACAAATAGCCAAATAAATGAACCAAAATAAACGTTATTATGTTATTCTTGGGGTTTCTTTGCTTTTACGGATTACAACCGGGATGAAAGGAATAACGCTATGTTCATGGGAGGAGCGTGAGCGGTGAGCTGAGCGATTTATTCAGATATTAGTTTAAAGTATTTCATCAAAAAAATAGATTTTTTTTATAATTAATAAATGTATTATTTTATGATTTGCTAGCTTTCCGCCCGCGGCATCGCCCGCATAGTTCCCGTTCCCTTGGAATTTCCGGGATAAAACCTATCCTATGTGTTAATCCAAGTTACCTCCTATGTGTGTGTGTGTGTGTCCATTTATAATATTAAAAATAAAATAGTAATGATGATAACGATTAATGAAACGATACAGATATCCATACTAATATTATAAATGCGAAAGTAACTCTGTCTGTCTGTCTGTTACTCAATCACGCCTAAACTACTGAACCAATTTTCATGAAATTTGGCATGGAGATATTTTGATACCCGAGAAAGGACATAGGCTACTTTTTATCCCGGGAAAATGACGCAATCCCGGAAATCCCACTGAAACGGGAACTATGCGGGTTTTTCTTCGACTGCGCGGGCGATCCTAGTTCTTTATATTTTAAATATCCTTCTAGATATACAGAACCTGTTTAAACACATAAAATCTTATATATAAAAATGAATCACAAAATGTGTTGGTAAGCGCATAACTCGAGAACGGCTGAACCGATTTCGATAATTCTTTTTTATTATATTCCTTGAAGTACGAGGATGGTTCTTATGTAGAGAAAACGTAAACATGTACCACGGGTGAAGCCGGGGCGGACCGCTTGTATTTTATAAACACATGAAATGAATGAAGAATATCTTCTCCCTACCACTAATAGAAACATATTATGCGAGTTTCTTATTTACATAGATTTTTAGACATTTAAAATTACGCCACAAGATCATTTCTAAAAGCACAACCTTACATTTTATTCGGCATTAAAATAATTCACATGAATGCTACTTATTCCTCCCTTACCTTGTATCTTCAGCTGCGACTCCCACACACATCAACTTACTTAATATAATATATACAGACAAACATACAAACAAACGCGGTAATGCATCAGTAAATACGCGTCTTTTGATATTTAAGTACCGAATATTGCAGTGTTTAGAAAAAAATACATAGTAGACATAAGTATTAGAATTATGTATTAAAATAATAATGTAATAAGTATATTATATTCATATAATACTAGCTTTCCACCCGCGGCTTCGCCCGCGTTTTCAAAGAAAAACCCGTTCCCGTAGGATTTCCGGGATAAAACCTATTCTACCTTTCTCGAATATCAAAATATCTCTATACCAAATTTCATGCAAATTGGTTCAGTAGTTAAGGCGTGATTGAGTAACAGACAGACAGACAGAGTTACTTTCGCATTTATAATATTAGTATGGATTACCCCAAAAAAATAACATAAGTTGTTTCACACTAGATTTATTTTGAAAGCAATACAATTGCGAATTATTTTACCAAACTACACTAGTAAAGTACAGTAAACAGTAAGGTAAAAAATATAATGTTCATATACTTATTAATTACATAATTTAATACCTAGGTATATTATTATTATATACACCTCCGTAAATACTGTTTCGGTTTATACCAGATTGTAACGTGTATTATACTATGTAAATATTATATTATTTCTGTACAAATATGTAACTTACGTACATTTCAAATGGATATTCTCCTACATATGAAGTCTTATAATTATAATAATATAAGATTTTAACGGATTTTCAACGCGATTTATTATGAATAAATCGCATTTAAAATCCGTTAAAACTTAAAATCTTTAATTTCTAAATGTAAATACGCGTAATGCGTAAACACTAGAAAATACTAGTAGTAGGTATGTCACACTTTCAGCAGAAAAGCTTAGCTGTTTTAAATTTATTAAACAGATAGATTATCTAGTAATCCAGAGAGAACATAGACTCCTTTTATATCAAGCGCGAACCCGCGGGCTCAAGCTTGTATCACATAAACTAAGATTTATGAAAAGGCTGCCCACTAAATTATAATACCGGAGAAATATATCTTTTAAAAGTTTACTAATCCACACGAGAACTAACCTTGGTGGTTTACGAGGCGCGTTTATGAAAAATATTAACGACTGTTTTCACCGCGTTTTACTTTATAGCTGTACTTACTTCGCTTATGTGTGGTTGTACTAGTAGCGGATATATCTGTATAGCTAATATATGTTATTTAAAAAAAATCGTTTGACCCATATTGCCAGAATCGTTTAGTATGACTATATTTAAATTCCTTCAAGTAATAATAAAAATATCACAGACACAATAGAAAATCTATTGTGTCGCGGCCCGATCGGGCCGCTCGGTGGTCAATGGGTTATTTAGATGTGCTATTTACTAAAAATTGGTTTGATGTCGGTGCACGGGCTTAATACTAGTGTTTGGCACCGACTTCAAACCTATTTAATAAATAGCACATCTACATAATATGTAGTAATTAATAATATCAAATCTTTTTTATTTTTTGGAAGTCGGTTAAAAATGAATGTGATTTTGGTATACAATTAGTAAGTACAAAGAAATAATTCCGACGAGTCATCAACAACGAGTCATCAACCTTGTATATCCTTCTGTCGTTTCAAAGATTTACGTAATTTAGTGAAAATAGTGTTTTGTACATCTATTATCTCCTGTGTGATCACTGACATCACTAACCAATTATATTTTATGTGCGTGAAAGTTAATTTGAAGACATATTTAGCAACGAAAAACAATATTAAAATAACAAATCCTTTCAAATATTCCAAAAAAATAATTAAGAAATAAACGCCGCTAACACTGCGACTCTCAATTCACCAAACAGACACGATTTTCCTCTGTCATATCGTATTCATAGGATTTAAAGGCAAAATATCGTCTCCTCATGTATGTTATTCGTAATTTTTAGACTTTATATGTTACAACATATAAAGTCTAAAAATTACGAATAACATCGCGTTGGAAAATGCGAATTTTTCCAAGGAAAATATGCTTTGTACTTTGATATCTTTTGGGGTTCGACGCTTGTGATACCAGAGTATATTATAAAATTGTGTGTTGAGTTTGTATCTATTTAGAAATAAACAAATAAAAAGACTTGGTACAGGAAAATAATTCGAAGCTACGTAATTTACCTTGAAGAGAAATTTAGTTGTACTCTTTTAGTTTTATGATAAATAAGGTAAATATATCTCAGCAATAGAAGTTTCTAAACAGAACAAAATAAGAGACAGTATTTGAATAAAGCAATCACACTTCAACAAAAAAAAATGAAAACTTCAAACGCATAACAAGGCCATAAAACTGGAATTTTCAAGCTCGTCCAACTACACGTAAAGCTAATAAAAAATTCAGACTTATTACGTCATTAGCTGGAAATCACCGAAAATTTCTTAAAAAAAACCTCCCTTTACTACCACAAAAGCGTAAAAAAGTGACAAAAGGACTCGAAAGCCTGGCTTTGAAGCCTTCTTAATAATTCAGCCTGTTTCTTTGTTGGGCGCCGCATCAATTATTCCTGTATCCCGCGATCCCGGGGACCTGGCTAGGGCTGCCACTCAATTAAATTAAACATTATACAAAAATAATATTTTTATTTCAAAGTAGAAAATAAATGAATAAAGCTCTAAGATATTATGTAGTTTAAATCACGAAATTCATAGTTTCATTAATGCCTAACTTAATGGAAATGGAATCTAAAGATACTACAAAAATACTACAAAAGCTTTGTTTTATAATTAGTAGTTGGTACCTATTTATTAAAAGGTAATAATATTTCTATAGTGATGGTAAGGCCTATCTCTCCCCAAGTTCGTACTAATTTAAATATAAATTGGTTAATCCTCAATCTCGTTGATTGTAATGACATTATGTATATAATATACTAGAGGTCCGCCCCGGCTTCGCCCGTAGTAGATACATATTTCGCAATAAAAGGTAGCCTATGTCCTTTCTCGGGTATCAAAATATCTCCATACCAAATTTCATGCAAATTGGTTCAGTAGTTTAGGCGTGATTGAGTAACAGACAGACAGACAGAGTTACTTTCGCATTTATAATAATATCAAGTATGGATTATAATGTATCTAATTCAGGCGTTTGACTTTATCAAGTAAACAATCTTTTTATTATTTATTTATTTATTTATACTCTTTATTGTGCTGCCAAAATACATAAAATACAAACAAAACTTATTCTAAGAGAAAAACAGCACAGAAGGTGGCCTTATCACTTAAGAGTGATAAGGCCGTATTATTTTTTTCCTGTACTGAAATTTAACCAAAACCAATCAACATACATCAAGCAGATACACAATTACCTTGAGAATATAAATTGTTTAAATTTCTCAATAGTGCCAGCCCTAGCATAGCTTCGTTAATGATGCACACTTTACCGTGATTGTGGCGTGATGGATGTTTTAAACTCTTCTGAATAGTTGTTAAAGTTATTTGATTAGTACGTTTTGTAACGCCTTCAAATTGAGTAGAACTCAATTATTTAATACTAAATTTCGGCTCGCGGCTTCGCCCGCGTTTGCAAAGGAAAACCCGCATAGTTCCCGTTCCCGTGGGATTTCCGGGATAAAAACTATCCTATGTGTTAATCCAAGTTACCCTCTATATGTGTGCTAAATTTCATTGTAATCGGTTCAGTAGTTTTTACGTGAAAGAGTAACAAACATCCATACATCCATCCATCCATATATCCTTACAAACTTTCGCCTTTATAATATGTATTAGATTCAATTATCTATTATAGTGCTTGCCTTATATTGTAAGGGTGCGTTTTAACTGTCTCTTCTAAATATTTTATTCACAAGCTATATTAAGTAGGTATTTACTTATAACAGTGATTTTTATTTAAACATTATTCATTGAAATGTTACTATTAACTAGCCCGGATTCTTTGAAAACTTGTAAGTACTGATGACAAAAAAATAAACCAGTTCCTGCGATTTAAGCTACCAACAAAACAGTATCATTTAATATAATTAGTAGGTACACAAAATTAATACATCAAAAACCTAAAATTACATACAAGACAATTCCAAAACACTTAAATACTAATACGAAAGCCTTACAAAGGCTTCGGCCACATGTGGCACGCTCGTTACTTAGCTGTCAACCCTCTGGCCCCCGCTCCCCTGGCCCCTAACCCCCGCTAACCCCCAACAACTCCCTAGCGTTCACAGAATCATTAGATATGCGATATGTTGTCAAGTTTCTATTTTGATAGAGCTTTTTCAAAGAATCAAATGTTTACATGTAAATTAATTCCTATTAGGTCATTTCTACAGAGCATGGAACAAATTATGCAGTACTCCGACTCTGTAATATTATTATGTCTTCTTACCTTTACGCATTTATTTTATTCGCAATTATAGCGTATCACACGTTATCACTGAAATAACATTATTGGAATAATGTATCTATACTAATATTATAAAGAGGAAAGGTTTGTATGCATGTATATATGTATGGTTTTCACGCATAAACTACTGGACCGATTTTGATGAAATTTGGCAAAGATAATCTTTAGAACCTGAGAAAGAACATAGGCTACCTTTTATTGCTAAATATGTACCACGGGCGAAGCCGGGGCGGACCGCTAGTATTATATACAGAAAAAGAAATATTTCTTTTTCTGTATATAACCGACGAAATAGCTTACCTGCTAACCTAGCAGACTGCCATTTATGCATGTTTACTTTTAAATACTTTCTTGTTAGGCATCTGTTTATTTTTCATGTATATAAACAAAATTAAAATAAATAACATACCAGCCCAAATATGAAATAGAGAATTATTCTCAATGCTAGAAGGTCTCGTACTTAGCAAAATTTCAACTTTATTTACAAAAGCTATATTAAAATAACTTTTTAGAAATGTGCTGTTTTATTCTTTTTAGATCTCTTTTCTTGCTTTGATATACTTTTCATGGCATCATTATATCCCCAACACAGAGGAAATTTTTGTGTATCCATTTTTTGATGATTACTGCTCTATTTAAAATAGATTTCTTTAAAAATCTAATACAATATTGGTTATAAAATGAGATTGCATCTAATCTAGTGATTTACAGTGCGCTGCAAGTAAGTGGAAACAATACAACAATATTGTTTCATATTTTTACAAAGGTTTACTATTTCAATAATTTTAATATTTTTGCTAAAGTTCTGATTAACAAAACTCAAAGCTATTATTTTTATCCGACCTTTTGCATCATGTGCGTTATGTCTGTAAAGATCAGCATCATTTAACAGATTTGAACTAAAATATGCTGCTGAAAACAAAAAATGACATGAATTTCCCTGAATTCTAAGGAGAAAATGTAAATACTCATTAGTATTTTAAGTTTTGACTCAATTTAAATGCGTTCATAATTTATATACAGCCAGTTTACCTGCTTAGACATCCTGATCCATAGAGATACTCAACTGCACCGAGCGTAACTACTAACCCAACACACTAGAAAACGTAGACAATTTATTTGCCACCAAGTGTACTATCAGCACGAGCCATCGGAAGTCGTTTAGTCGTCAAAAACAACAAGCCAGCATTCCCCGCGTTGAATAATACATGACGCTCTGATTACGTAGTCTGGCTGACGTGACACAATCTTTGTGGAGGAATACGTTCAACGGCTGTGTGATTCATATTTCGATGATAACGCACGGTTGGTAAACCTAGAGTTTTAATGCAAATAGTTAGGAGAATAGTATTTAAGGTGATTGCAACGATCTGTTCCCAGCCAATATCCCGCTAGATGGCGCTGAATTCTACATTTCTAGTTTATTTGAGTTTTTGCGTAATTGGAATAGTCATCAAACCTAGGAATAGTCATGGCGGTTACTGAATATTATATTTTATTGAAATATGTTATATCATTGCCTTAAAATCCACCCAATTCGGTAAAATTATGCGTTTTAACATCTGTCATTGCATACAGGGTCGTTTACACACACAGACGTATACAAAAATGATAAAGATTTAACTCTAGATGGCGTGAATGTAAAGCGCGTCACACACGGTGAAGATACTACCTATAATATTTTATCTAATCTAGTAATATTTTATATAACAGTATCTTAAGGTATCCGGTATCAGCGTTCTGACCATCATTTTTCTTTTTTCGCTGTAGAACCGCCATCCTGTTACAAATGACCCACAAAGGAGAATGACCACGGGTGGTATCGGTAAAATTTTAGTTGTGCCACGTATTCGTTATATTGTTAATTCCTATTTGTATTTATAATGATCATATGTATCAATATTAAGTCTTAATTAAACCGGATAAATTGAAATAATAGTAAAAGTAAAAGTTTTTCTTTTGAAGCATGTATGAACTTTCGCATTAGTAGGAAGTAGGATTGTTATAAAAATAAAAGTTATATTTGTTGGCGTAAACTATTTTATTGTAATTTTGGGAAATAAATAATGTCAAAATTGATTACCTACAATAAAACGCAGTTTTATTTTATTACCTACATTACACTATTGTTTTTTTTTATCAAAACATGTATTTGAAGTAGCAAATATGATATTATGCTGATCCAAGCATTTTCACTCAAAACTAATATCACTAATGATTTGTAAAAGTAAATTATTTCAAAATACATTTCATAACCAACAAGTAAGAATAATTATTCATACAACAACAAATCAAAAACACTATTTACTATGGAAAAAAAACCAGGAAGGTGAAAAACATATTTACGATTTCGATGCACTCGACTTTTAGTAAAATAATAGGTAAAAATATTATTATGGTTTTGATCACAGACATTCTGATATCTGTGGTTTTGATTTTAGCTACTAGTATCAGAAAGCTGCGTGTTCAATGCACGTCGGGGTCCCACAACTGTGGAGGAAGGAAGGTAGAATACCTCCATCGAATAAGTGAAGTTTCTCGACATACTCGATTTGCCGGCCGGCCTCAATGAAGATTGTCCGAAAGTTGTATATGTGCTCTGTAACGAAAAAATTTCGCTAGCGCGATTCAGAGTGAGGTGTCGTACAATATACCTAATGAAGTTTTTCATCTTTTTATTTTACTGCAAATACAAAATAAAAATTAAACAATGGTAATGTAAATTCTAAACAAACTACTACCAAAATACAATTAGAACAAAAATCATTTGACTTGTTTATTTCACCCAGAGGCCAGAGGCGGCTCGTGACAAAATTGTATAGGTGTTCACTTGAAATAAAACAACGAAAATACAATAGCGTTCGGGATGATTTATTACAAAAAAATGAGCACCACATTTTATAAATGTCTATAACACTAAAAATTACAAAGTACAGGCTATTTCAAAACGAATTCAATGACTAGGTATCAATAATTAGTAAATCACCGAATTTGCATTCGCGAGCGTAGGTATCCATAGTGTTTGTCACTGACGGTCACTCACCTCTATAACTTATAGTTATAGAGGTCAGTGGTGTTTGTTGTGTAAACATGTATGTATTTGAGTAGTTAGTAGCATATTATATTCTGAATTTCTGATCCATGCCTATTCACTCAAAACTAATAACACTAATGATTTGTAACAGTAAATTATTTCAATAGGTAGGTATTTGAACATTTCCCAACAAGACGTAAGAATAATTATTCGTAGGTATACAAGATACAATAACAAATCTAATACACTATTTATTATTTTATTATTTACTAGCGGTCCGCCCCGGCTTCGCCCGTGGCACATGTTTACGTTTTCTCTCCATAAGAAGTAATAGCTAGAGAGCTAGCGCAAAGCTACCTGTATGTATTTGACCAGACCTGGATTTTTGTGTGTTGACTCCCCTATACCTACTATACATGAGATGAGGAGTCACTAAGCCCAGAGTGGTGGACGGGGCGCGCGCTTAGGTAAGACAGGTGGAAATTTTTGGCGAACTTTGAAACCATTTGACCACGTCTGCCATTTTGATATTTGAAAATAGATTATTATTACTATCGGAAAATAGCAATGGCAGACCATTATCACGCGGATAACATTCTGGCAGACACTTATGAAAGTGCTGAAAAAAATACAATTTTGAAAGTATTTGACCAGATCTGCCATTCATATATTTTATTTATTAGGGTCTTAAAAACTTATTTTCGAAACGGCAGACATTTTCATTGCGTACAGACTTCAGCAGACAACAAAACTTTACAGACTTCAGCAGTCAACAAGACTTAGCTTCTACATGGTCAGATGTATATATGTATTACGTTCCCTGACCTTACATCAATGATTTACTTTATTAATGTTTTTATGGTCATTTACATTTAATTTTGAAAACTATGGAATAAAATTTATAAATTTGATGATACAAAACTAAATATACATTTGTAAAGAATCTCAAATATAAAGTTGTGTTGCAAATAACAAATCATCATTTAAATATTTAGTTTATTTCTTTATTTAAGAAACAATTAACAATTACAAAACAACATAAAAAAAACACGCATGCATTTATTGAAATGTTCATTCATCATCACTATCGTATGGCGTTGTGTGACTCGTCTTCATAATCCATTGAATCGGATTCTGTAAAAGTAAAACGTAAATTAGGTATATAATAAAAGAAATGAGTCATTATAAACTTACCTAGTAAGGCAATGCCTTTGATGTCGCACGATGCCGCCGCGCCGCCAGTGTAGGTACTTCTGCTGCTACATGAAAATATGCTAGGGTTGCAACAAATGGGAAATAAAACAATTGTGATTATTACTATTATGATGTAATCATTTATTCATATTATGTACATTCAAAACAATTGCTATTATTAAATCTGATGTAATTATTTTTTCATAAATATATAATTATTATTAATTACATAATATATTGCACTGTGAAATATTTACGTATCACTTTATTTTTGATGTTCTTAATTGTCTTTTATAAAATTTAAGTGACGCATTCGCATTGGGATCAACAATCCGATAAGAAAAGAATGGAGACAACATATACATAGCTTTGATTTCAATTCTACAGATACAAAATATACAATCTATCTAAAATGATACAACGGATGTTTCCTGCGTTTTCTCGTCAAAATACCGAAACAACGTAATTATTGTATAGTAGTTGGGCGTGAAAGTAAAAAAACAAATGAAAAGTGTTTTCCATATGATTATTTATTAAATTTACGCGATTAAGAATAATTTCAACGATACAATTTAGTAACCGAGAATTCAGAGGATTAAAGAAAATACCTGCCTGATCATTTTATCAAACTCTAAAAGAATTATGGTTATTTCGCATCACTCGGTTTATTAGTTTGGTAATAATTATTAAAGGTAGTTACAACCCTAGCCATTGAGTCGAACGGTAGGCAACACAATATCGACTTTGTGCGGGTACATATGGTACATTTCTTCTTGCTGTGAAGCGTAATTATTATTATTAAGATTTTTTAGGCTATTTTGAATCAGCTGTTCTAATTTAATTCTAGAAATTTATTAAAACGTGATTTTTTTAAAAGTATATTATGAGTTTATAAATACCTCAACCAATAGTTATTGTGTCCTATCCTCATTTCTTTATATCTTGGTAGTTAACTAAAGTGTTAAATTTACATAACCTCAACAACAACATTTACACTGCCACTGCACTAAAACTAAACTAACTAGCTCTCTAGCTATAAGAACCATCCTCGTACTTCAAGGAATATAATAAAAAAAGAATGATCGAAATCGGTTCAGCCGTTCTCGAGTTATGCGCTTACCAACACATTTTGCGATTCATTTTTATATATAAGATAAGATTATGTGAAAATAACCAGGAAGGTGAAAAACATATTTACGAAAACATAGTAACATAATATGGCTGTCGCTACAATAATTATATTTCAATTTTATCTTTTTATACCTAGTAGAACTGGCCGACGAATAAAAAAAATCGTATTAGAATAAATACAATAAATTACGGAACAAAAAAAGGATTGTAACTGAATTAGGTATGTTTGTTTCTGGGCGCCCGGCGCACCGTTTTCGACGACGCGACGCGCGACGTAAGCGTATAGGTATAGGTACCTACTTTGCTAAAACAAACTAATAAAATTGTGTGTCTGTCTGAAAATTCGGAAAAGCATATTTTGCAAGTTTGTAATTACTTTGATAGTTTACCGATTTATAATAATTGTAATTGTAATTGTATAATATATAATTTGCAATGTGGTGAAATTTCATAAAAATCACGGGCCAATTTTTTGTTTTGAATCCCACCGAAAATATAATTGCGTTATTAGAATAATTAATTACTATACCTACCCACGATCAATTATTACAATATAGTCTCAAATGCATACTAGAGAAATATTGCAATTTGATTCAATTAAAATGCATAGCATACAAAAATAAATTCACAACCAAGAAATTCCGCGCGCAAATCATAGCGCGTGTCAATGAAATCAAGAATGTTTTATATCAAGCCGACGCGGACGACGACGCGACGCCGAACAAAAGTACCTACGACGGACGACCACGCTTCGAGTTGCCAAACAACATGAGTAGTGTTGCCGAACTATCGATAGTTTGACTATCGATAGTTGACCTTGAAAATAAGTCAGAATATCGATAGCACTATCGATAGTATCGATATTATCGATACTATCGATACTATCGATAGCGTTAATCATGGAATACTATTGATGAACTGCAATAGTATCGATAAAATCGATAGTATTGATTGCCAATAGTTGCTATACTAACTACTGTCGATAGTATCGATACTATTGCTACTGAATATTGCAACTACAATCGATACTATCGATAGTACTGATACTATCGATAGTTTTGAGCTATCGCTATAGCTAAGGTCACTATCGATGGGACGATATTATCGATAGTATCGACACTATCGATAGTATCGATAGTTCGTTCGATATTGAGCTTCGATAGTATCGACACTATCGATAGTATCGATAGTTCGTTCGATATTGAGCTTCGATAGTATCGATACTATCGATGGTATTGCTATGTGTCGATAGTATTTACGCTTATAGGACTATCGATACTATCGATAGTATCGACACTATCGATAGTATCGATAGTGCTATCGATACTATTGCTTTTCCCCAACTATCGATAGTTAATCGATAGACTATCAATAGTGGACTATCGAGCGGCAACACTAAACATGAGTAATAAATTGTTTACAAAAAAAAACAAGTTTTCCATTTTTCTGTATGAGTAGACAGAACTTCAAAACGCCACCTGCTACGGTTTATATTATGAACGATTGTTATAAAAATAAAAGTTATATTTGTTGGTGTATACTATTTTATTGATCAATAATTTTGGAATTTAAAATTGTCAACATTGATTACAATAAAACGCAGTTTTATTTTATTACACTATTGTTTTTTTTATCAAAACATGTATTTGAAGTACCATATAATATTATGCTGATCCAAGCATTTTCACTCAAAACTTATATCACTAATGATTTGTAAAAGTAAATTATTTCAATATACATTTCATAACCAACATGTAAGAATAATTATTATTATTCCTACCTACAACAACAAACCTAAAACACTATTTACTATGGGAAAATAACCAGGAAGGTGAAAAACATATTATTATTTACGATTTCGACGCACTCGACTTTTAGTAAAATAGGTAAACATAATATTATGGTTTTGATTTTTGCTACTAGTATAAGAAAACTGCGTGTTCAAACTACTTGTTTGTCTGTCTGAAAATTCGGAAGTACTTTGGTAGTTTACCGATTTATAATAATATTGTATATATCGTTGTTTAAAAAATATTCAAACACAATAAAATATGATATACTGATTTATCACTGGTTTCAGTGATGAACTGATGAGTCAATTATAGCCACTATACTTTCGTCATACGTGTGTATGATTGATGTGATTTGCAACGTGGTGATATTTCAGAAAAATCACGGGTCAAATTAGTGTCCCACCGAAAATATAACTGCGTTATAAGAATAACTATACCTACGATAAATTATACATAATACAATATAGTCTCAAATGCATACTAGTGAAATATTTTATTTGAATCAATAAAATAAAAAAAAAAAAAAAAATAATAATAATACAAAAATAAATTCACAACACAAGAAAATCCGCGCGCAAATCATAGCGCGTGACAATGAAATCAAGAACTTTCGAGCCGACGCGGACGACGAAGGAGCCTAACAAAAGTACCTACAATAGTATATTATTATTAGTCTGTGCTACAATCATAGGCGGCTCGTGACAAAATTGTATGGCCGTGTTCACTTGAAATAAAACAACGAAAATAGGTACCTACAATAGCGTTAGCAGTACAAAAAAAATGAGCACCACATTATAAATGTCTATTTATACACTAAAAATTATAGAGTATTTCAAAACGAATTCAATTATTATTTAGCAATAATTAGAAAATCCCCGAATTTGCATTCGTGATCGTATTCATAGTGTTTGTCTACACTAATATTATAAAGAGGAAAACTTTGTTTGTTTGTTTGATTGTAATGAATAGGCTCATAAACTAGGTACTGGACATTTTACCAATGTTTGCAAGTTTGTGATTACTTTGATAGTTTACCGATTTATAATAATTGTATACTTATATCATTGTTTAAAAATATTCAAACACAATATGATATAGGTACTGATTTATCACTGGTTTCAGTGATGAACTGATGAGTCAATGTTAGCCACAATACTAATCACTTTCGTCATACATGTGTATGAACTATGATTGATGTGATTTGCAATGTGGTGAAATTTCATAAAAATCACGGGCCAATTTTTTGTTTTGAATCCCACCGAAAATACATATATTACTAATTGCGTTATTAGAATAATTAATTACTATACCCACGATCAATTATTACAATTTACAATATAGTCTCAAATGCATACTAGAGAAACATTGCAATTTGAATCAAAAATAAATTCACAACACAAGAAATTCCGCGCGCAAATCATAGCGCGTGTCAATGAAATCAAGAATGTAATTTTATATCAAGCCGACGAGCGACGACGCCGAACTAAAGTACCTACAGTACCATTTACCTTCAGTGTACAATACAGTTTACAGACCTACGACGGACGAACAATAATGAGTAATAAATAAAAAAAAACATAGTTTCTAAGGTCATTAGTTTTATTTTATTTTATTGTTATTTTCTTTGAACGATTGGAAATGAAATTACTCAATTTTTACACAGAACTTTGATTTATTAGAATTATGCTCATTATGCATAAGATAACGAACGCGAATGCACGACATCTAGCGCGTCAATGTCTAAACATCGCCTTTCGTTTAGACATTGACGCGCTAGATCTGTAATAAGTATATAGTCTATGCGCTAGATGTCGTGCTTTATGTCGTGTTTCGCTTGGCAAAAGTCACGCACACTACTGTAGAAGTGTCAAATTTTTCCGGTATTTTACTGTTGTTTTTCTAAGTAAATATTGTAAATTATTGATTAAAAAGGTCGAACGCGCACACATTTCATTATAGAGAAGTGATAAAATGATTAGTTTTAAAGAAATAGTGTCTGTGTTAAGTGTTTAGAGGTAATCAAAAATGTATGGAGGGACGGTCGGAACATCAACCTTAAAATGATCTGGTTACAGCAATGTTGAATGGCGTACAGTGTACACGTATAAAGCATGATTACACATACTTATATGTAGCAGAAGCCGTGCCGGAGCCGGGAAATAGATGACATACACATAATATACACAACACATTATTATGTGATTGTGTGTGTGCCCACGAATGTGTATGGATATTTCCATACACATTCGTGGGCACCGCGTGTCCCAACCGGACCCCGTACGTGCACGGCCGAACCGCGTTCAGGCATGAATCACTTGATTAAAAAATTAATAATGTTGATGATGGGACCCGGCCCGGTCGCGACACGGTGTACTGTTAAATCATAGCAATGTAGGTATCTATTTGAAGTGAAACTTATTTATCGGGGTTGGAAAAAAATTTAATGTAGTAGTTTTTCGTTACGCGTGCGATTGGCGTATTACCCGTGGTCCCCCCCACTATGACCCACTGTGGTTCTACGGGTAATATTTTTTCCCCGTGGACCCACTGCTATAGAATGATAATATGACAGTGGGTCTACGGGCACTTGAATTAAAAATACTTTTTACCCGTGGTCCCCCCGCTGCCATACTTTGACCATTATAGAGACAGGATTAGGTACTATATTATTATCTGCACTTTCCGGTTTATGTCCTGCGTAATTATTTCGAATTAACAGGTTTCTAATACTTACGATCAATGGTTGCGGATATCAGATTTAACTAAAATCTATACTAATATTGTAAAGCTGAAAATTTATATTCCAAACTGCCATTCTAATATATATTATAAAGGCGAAAGTTTGTAAGGATGTATGGATGTATGGATGTATGGATGTTTGTTACTCTTTCACGTAAAAACTACTGAACCGTTTACATGGCGCTCTTTTTTTCTCGAGATAAACGTTTGGTTTTGTCACGATAAAAGTGGTTTATCGCAGATAAAACCAAAACTAAAAGTAATTACACAAAATGCTCTGACAAATATCTTGCAAATGTTTTAATATAATTGTTTATGAAAAAAAATCATAATAAGTATTACCATGTCAAGTAGAAAACGTAAAAGTGTGAAAATTAGAGCTAACTTGGTGATTTTTTTTTATCAAGTCAATTTTAATATTTTATGTTTTTGATTAAACAGAATCGTTGAACATATTTTTTTTTTTTTTTTTTTTTTTTTTTATGTTAATAGCAGGCAAACGAGCAGACGGGTCACCTGATGTTAAGTGAACATCGTCGCCCACTTGCACCCACAATACCAGGGGTATGGCGAGTGTGTTGCCGGCCTTTAAGGTAAGTGTACGCTCTTTTCTTGAAGGTCCCCAAATCGTATCTCATTGGAAACACTGCCCGCGGGAGCAGATTCCAAATTTCCGTAGCACGAGGCAAAAAGCTTCTTTTAAAGCGAACTGTTGTTGATCGCCAGCTGTCCAGATGGTATGGATGGAATTTGAGCTTGTGACGTGCTGTACGGTGGTGGAATTCAGCCGCAGGCAGTGTTCCAAACAGTTCTTCAGAGCACTCCCCATGATAAATGCGGTAGAAGACGCATAATGAGGCGACTTCTCTACGCAGTGCTAAAGAATCAAGCCGATCGGTTAGACTTGGCTCGCCAACGAGGCGCACAGCTCTCCGTTGGATTCGGTCAAATGGAAGGAGATACTGTTGAGGTGCACCGGCCCAGAGATGGGAGCAGTATTCCATATGCGGCCTGACTTGCGCCTTATAAAGATTAAGGCGATGGCTCGGAGTGAAATACTGCCCCGCTCTACAGAGTACACCTAATTTCTGGGAAGCTAACTTAGCTTTTCCTTCCAGATGACAAGAGAACTGCACATCACTCGTGATTTCGAGACCAAGAATTCCGATACTGGCTGTGGCTTTAAGGGGAGTACTTTGAAAAATGGGAGTCGCGATAAAGGGATTCTTCTTAGCGGTAAATGCGCAGACTTGTGTCTTATTGGGGTTAAATTGGACCAGGTTAATTCGACCCCAATTCGAGACTTCATCTAAGGAAGTTTCGATTTCGGACACAAGATCGTTCCGGCACTCAATGACGCGATCCCGAGAAATATTGCTTCGGCCGGCATAAACTGCATCACACGTACTGTCATCTGCATAGCAATGAATGCTGCTAACGCGCAGCAAATCATTGATATGCAGAAGAAACAGTGTGGGAGACAGAACGCAGCCTTGTGGTACACCAGCATTCACGAGCTTAGGTTCGGAGCATGAACCGTCGACCACGACTTTCATACTACGCTCAGTGAGAAAACTGGCGACCCATCGGCAAAATTCCTCGGGAAGCCCATAGGAAGAAAGCTTCGAAAGAAGCGCTTTGTGCCAGACCCGATCAAAGGCTTTCGCTATGTCCAAACTGACCGCCAATGCTTCACCCTTGCTCTCTATCGCCTCCGCCCAACGATGTGTTAAATATACTAGAAGATCACCAGCCGATCGTCCGTGACGGAATCCATACTGACGGTCACAGATCAGCTGATGCTCCTCCAGATATTTCAGCAACTGGCGATTGATAATGGTTTCCATTATCTTGGAGAGCAAAGAAGTGATAGCTATGGGTCGATAATTGGACGGGTCCGAGCGATCGCCCTTTTTCGGGATCGGATGCACTAAAGCCGTCTTCCATGAGTTCGGGACAACGCCTGTAGAGTAGGAGTACCGGAAAAGTCGCGTCAGAACCAGAGCCAACTCAGGTGCGCACATCTTAAGCACAATGGGAGGAATACCGTCAGGGCCACTTGACTTATGGACGTCCAGGGAAAGGAGTGCTTTACGCACTGCTCTCTGACTAAAACGAATGTCAGGCATGGATGCTTCACATCGTGGGATGGTAGGTGGCAAGAACCCTGTATCGTCCAACGTCGAATTAGCAGCAAAAAGAGAGCCAAGAAGGTCGGCTTTCTCTTTTGCTGTGTGGGCCAACGAGTCATTCTCCCTGCGCAGAGATGGTAGGGACGGCTGACAAAAATTCCCTTGCACAGCTTTAGCGAGGGCCCAAAAGGCTCGAGTTCCCGAAGGAAGTAGGGCAAGTCTTTCGCCAAGCTTAGCAATGTGCTCTGCTTTCGCTCTTGCTATAGCCTTCTTGAAGGACCTAGAGGCCGAGTTCAATTCTCTTTTCAATGTACGGGCGTTTGGATCACTAGACGCGAGTGCATTGGCCCAGGCCTGGAAGCAATCTTGTTTACGGCGCGATGCCGATTTGCAAGAGCGACCAAACCAAGGCTGGGACTTGCCACCCACGGGAACAACAGAGTTTGGAACAAAGAGCTCCATTCCCTGAAGCACCACATGGGCGACAGAGTCAGCACACGCACTAGGATCACTCGCGGAGAAACAAACTCGGCTCCAGGGATAAGATGAGAAGAAAGTACGCATCCCATCCCAATCTGCCGACTTATAGTGCCAAACGCGACGGTGGCCTGCACGTGGAGGCCGAGGTAAGCGCAAGATTGGCACTGAACTCCGGACTAGGCAGTGGTCGGAAGAGCCCATAGGAGCATCGACATTTACCTGGTAGCCTTCCGGGTGGGAAGTCAGCAGAAGGTCCAACAAAGAAGGCGTATGATCCTCAATGTCTGGAATTCGCGTGGGCGATGATACCAATTGCGTGAGGTTATAGGCAAGAGCGAAGTCGTGTACAGATCTACCCGCGTGGTCGGTTGTTCGTGACTTGAGAAATTCAGCATGATGAGCATTGAAGTCACCAAGGACAACAATTTCTGCAGCAGGAGTCTGATTAAGCACGGTGTCAACCGACGACTGAATGTGCTCAAAGAGTCGGTCCGATTCGTCATTTCCGCTATGGGACCTATAAAGGCACGCATAGATGCGCGGGTGGTCGTCGCATTCTACACGTAGCCAAAGGATGGAAAGGTCCATACCTTCAAGATGACCAAGGCGACGAAAGCAGATATCTTCCCGGATATATGCGCATACACCAGCGCGGGGTAAAAAATTGTGCTCCAGGCTGAAGCCAGGGTAACTAAGGTATGATGCATCTGACGGTGAAGATATCTGAGTTTCGGTTAGAAACAGTAAGGCCGGCTTCGCCGTTTCGAGGTGGTAATGCACGGCGTTGATGTTAGAGTGAATACCCCTGATATTGCAGAAGTTAACGCGGAGCGTGGAGAGGGGTGCGCTGGTCTTTCTGCTCTTTTTGCCTGGTAGGGAAGTAACGAGCGGTATTTTGCCCTCCCCAGAATACGTAGGGCGGCCTGAACAAGATTGCTCAGGGAGGGATTCTCCAGCATCGATGGAGCTGGTACCCTCCTGGGGTAAATGTCTGTTTAAAACCGCTGCCATGATGCTTAAAGGGGGGGGGGGGGGAGATGGGCTTCCGGATGCCTCACTTACCCAATGCGAAACGCAAATTTATGCTTCACGCCGGTTTCCTGTGAGGTAGTGGTCCTGCCCCGGACGAACTACAGCCCGTTCGTGCTACATACAGAGACTGTATGCAGCTGTAGTTCTACCACTCTAAACTAATCGCCAGAGCCTCGTTTGTAGACCAGCAGGGTGCACCACGAGCAGGTGAGGTTGGCTTTGGCCAATAGGTGTTATATGGCCATGACACCCCACATATCATCTAGTTTGATATATATTATACAGGGTGTCCCAAAAAGTAGTGATGAACGGAAGCTGGGAGGTAGAGGACCAAGAGGGCTATCCGAATCACCCCCATGTGTGTTATGCGATTTTTCGTATTTTCGGAGTTATTACATTTTTTTCAATTTTTCATCTATCGCCGAGTACGATGCGATTTTTATTTATGGTGACGTGAATTATTGCGATAGATGCTTGATTTTTTTTTGTGTGCTAAGCTGAAAGATAGGCCAATTCAGTATGGTAACATTTACTATCGTTAGATCTTCGAATGGAATAAAAAAAAGAATTAAATGTCGAGAAAGATAAAATTACCCAGTATGTTCATAACTTCAAGAGCCCATAAAAAAATAAAATCACATAAAAAAGGTTTTCCATTTGGCTTTTAAAAACTTGCTCTATCGATCAGGTAGCTACTCCAAAAATTTCATTTTATTATTCAGAAGGCTTCAATCGAAAAATTGAAATCTAAATGTGGTAAGTGCAAAATTTTTATTAACATGATGATCATTAAAACCAATAAATAGGTGTTAAATTACCAGAATTTTTTTAAAATAGCCCCGCTGTTGCTCAATGCAAGTGCGAAATCACCGTAAAAAGTTGTCTTTTTAATGTCTAAATGCTCTTTTATCATTTCTAATGGTTTCTTCTGATACTATGAATTTCCGGGTTATTTCGTCCAAATTGTGGCATTCTCTCAAGTAGCCGAGGTCTTTTTAGTATCCCCATTGAAACAAATCAATGGGGTTTAGGTCGAGGGACCGTGGAGGCCAGGCTTTAAAGCAGGCGTCACCGGCGCATGCGCAAGCTGCAACGACCAATCCATCTTTCAGGGTATTTTTGCCCTTTAGCCTGGCCTCCACGGTCTCCGGACATAAACCCTATTGATTTTTTTCTGTGGGGATACTACAAAGACGAGAGACTGCCACAATTTGGACGAAATAACCCGGAAATTCATAGTAGCAGAAGAAACCATTAAAAATGATAAAAGAGCATTCAGACATTTAAAAGACAACTTTTAACGGTGATGTCGCACTTGCATTGAGCAACGGCGGGGCTATTTTAAAAAAATTCTGGTAATTAAACACCTATTTATTGGTTTTAATGATCATCATGTTAATAAAAATTTTGCACTTACCACATTTAGATTTCAATTTTTCGATTGAAGCCTTCTGAATAATAAAATGAAATTTTTAGGGTAGCTATCTGATCGATAGAGCAAGTTTTTAAAAGCCAAATGGAAAACCTTTTTTATGTGATTTTATTTTTTTATGAGCCCTTGAAGTTATGAACATACTGGGTAATTTTATCTTTCTTGGCATTTAATTCTTTTTTTTATTCTATTCGAAGATCTAACGATAGTAAATGTTACCATACTGAATTGGCCTATCTTTCAGCTTAGCACACAAAAAAAATCAAGCATCTAGCGCAATAATTCACGTCACCATAAATAAAAATCTCATCGTACTCGGCGATAGATGAAAAATTGAAAAAAACGTCATAACTCCGAAATTACGAAAAATCGCATAACATAAATGGGGGTGATTCGGATAGCCCTCTAAGTCCTCTACCTCCCAGCTTCAGTATATCACTACTTTTTGGGACACCCTGTATATTTAAGTAATTAAAAGTTGAGTTGACTTCATTTAATTGACGGTAGACCTTATCTTCTACATAAAATAAACAATTAAAATATATTTTTTATCAATACCTTTATAACCATATTCTATTTTACAAAATATATAAATTAAGTATTGTTTTATACCGTAATTAATATCCTAAACTCAGAACAGACCCTTCGAATGGATGATTTTGACGACAATTTTTGCGAACTGTATAGCGCTTGCAGTGTACACACCATACCCCAGCGGGGACTCGAACTACACTAATTGGGTTCTGGTAAGGAATATTTTTGAATATAATGTATTTGTTATAACTTTTTATTTAAATGAAATTTATCTTGCAACAGCGAATATCAGTTACCTACTTACCTCATTTTTTTCGAAAACGAGTAAATTATTTTTCTAAATAGCATGATAGAAACAGTATCTACAGTATCTACTAAATGAAAAAAAATATATATTACACATTTTTTTTAATACTGTCGAAAACCTGCCAGTATTACCAAAGAGGATATATAATCACTGTGTTTAAGTATCACAATAAAATAACACGAGGAAACATTAAAAGTTCGTCTATGGTATCAGAAAAAAAACTACATTCGCGTTCTAAATTCAAATGTGATTCCCGCCGCGCCGTTCTTCCGAATTTCTATATTGAATTATTAATAACAATACATATTGGCGCGCTTTTATTTTCAATATTATTTGATTAATTAAAACAAGTTGCAGTTTAATGGCATTCATAAAAGTTAAATGTTAAATTATTATGTGAAAATTCATAACCTGATCAGAGGAAGAAACTTTTCATGGTTTGATTTACAATCATTACGTCCGTATAGTGTATAATTTTTTTAGTAAAGTTTTCCCATTTATTGTGAGAATCTTTTTAATTACAGGAAAAAATCGAATACATATTTCTGGTAATATTTACGGGAGAATGTGTTATGAAGATTATTGCGTATGGATTTGTTATGCATCCTGGCTCGTACCTCAGAAACGGGTGGAATTTGCTGGATTTTACTATAGTTGTTATAGGGTAAGTTTACTTTACTGATTTTATAGACGTTTAAAATAGGCAAAACATTTTAAGTTGAATTTCTTATAATATGTAGATTTGATTGATAAAAAAGTAAAAACTTCTGAACCAAGTTATTGAAATACATAATAAGTAAATTATGTATATAAAAATGAATGTTTCAGACATTCAGTTCATCGTTAGAATTTAGCAATTAGCATTCGTACAATTTGCTATGCCGAATATGTCCTATTTTTAATTTCATCATAAGTTTATGTTGTTAAAATCGGAGATTGCAATTAACCACAATAATTATACAGTCTACAAAGATAAAATTAAACCAGTACACAGAGTGTAGCGGAATGCCCGCTCAAATTGAAATCTCTAAAAAAATGTTTCCATTAATTTAATTATTTATTTATAATTGTTTTAATTATTTCAGTATGGTAAGCACGGTGTTATCGAGTATATTCAAGGACGCGTTCGACGTAAAAGCGCTGAGAGCGTTCAGGGTGCTTCGCCCTTTGAGGCTCGTGTCGGGAGTGCCCAGTAAGGTAAGTATTGTATTTTTTTTAAACTTATTACTTATTATGAAAAACTTCTCAGTTTAAATTTACAGTGTATCATGTAATTTTAATAAAGTACTAATGCATTTTCTCTAACGGTTCATTTATTTATTACAAAACATATACATATTAAATACGCACGATTTTAGAAGTGAACAGTGTGAATAAATTTTCTTTACTAAGTATGTGATAGTGTAAAAAAAATTATATGTGTTTACATCCGTCAGTATTTATATTAATACGATTTTTGATTCGTAAGTATATGCAATTCCAATAACAGAATAACTAACATTGAATACATTTTTATCGATGCAAAATTTACCAATTAATTAAATTAAAAAGACGTGTGGCACTCGGGGACTGCCGCGGTAAAGTTATTGCATGCTATGCCTTCAAGCCACACCTCCGCGCCCGTCCCCGTGGGGAGCGTGAGGTTTTTCGTTACTAATTTCTGGATTCGGTCCCCGCGCTCAAGGCCCGCGATAGAAGCTATGCAATAGCTTAAAAATATTTTCTAAAACTACCAAAACATGTCCAGGTCTCCAAATAGTTCTCAACTCGATCCTCAAGGCCATGGTGCCGTTACTCCACATAGCATTGCTGGTGATCTTCGTGATCATCATATACGCCATCATCGGCCTGGAGCTGTTCTCTGGGAAGATGCACAAGTCCTGCTATAGCAGTCTTACTGGTAAATTTACAATTAAACACATCTAGTAAAACATATAGAGGTAAATCTAATATATATTATAAAGGCGAAAGTTTGTAAGGATGTATGGATGTATGGATGTATGGATGTATGGATGTAATATGGATGTTTGTTACTCTTTCACGTAAAAACTACTGAACCGATTACAATGAAATTTAGCCCACATATAGAGGGTAACTTGGATTAACACATAGGATAGGTTTTATCCCGGAAATCCCACGGGAACGGGAACTATGCGGGTTTTCCTTTGAAAACGCGGGCGAAGCCGCGGGCGGAAATCTAGTTATACATAAACACAAAACATTTACTACAATAATACGAATATTAAGTTACAGTCCAGCAATTAGCTGTCTCCAATTTCCGCCATTATTATAAGGGAAATAGCTAGTATGTATTTGATTCTTGTAAATACAATAAGAACAATAATCAATAATAATACAATAATCCGTTTGCGTTGTTTCCTACTTAAGTATTTTCTGTATATTTTCATAATAAACTAGCGGTCCGCCCCGGCTTCGCCCGTGGTACATGTTTACATTTTCTCTACATAAAAACCATCCTCGTACTTCCAGGAATATAATAAAAAAAGAATTATCGAAATCGGTTCAGCCGTTCTCGAGTTATGCGCTTACCAACACATTTTGCGATTCATTTTTATATATAAGAGACTAGCGGACCGCCCCGGCTTCGCCCGTGGTACATATTTACGTTTTCTCTACATAAAAACCATCATCGTACTTCAAGGAATATAATAAAAAAAGAATTATCGAAATCGGTTCAGCCGTTCTCGAGTTATGCGCTTACCAACACATTTTGCGATTCATTTTTATATATAAGAAGATAAGAATATTGAAATTATGTGGGCATCGCAAAGGGTCTGCCTTCGCTTCAGGGTAAAAATATAGCGCACTAAAGCCCTTTGAATGGAGCAAATAGAGTGAGGATTGGATCAACGAAGCACAGGAGAGACGGGAGTAGGGCTGTCACGTATGTTATCATAATTTTTGTAAAGAAGAGAAATTACTAGAAAATGTATTGAATATAAAGAAAATGAATTATGCTTTGATTTCAGTTGCTATTAATGTAACAATAATTTCAGGCTAACTGAAATCTAAAATTATGTTTACTACAGTTATGTATTATCTAATACTTGAAATTTATTTAATTTATGGTAATGTTAATATTTCATTACAACATTGGGAGGCTATACGTATACAACCAAATAATGTGTAACTTTTAACAACTGCAACAGTATTATGCGATTCAATACATAAACTCTACTTCTGAGTTTTTTAAAACTAAGAAAGTTTTCTAGTCCGGGATCCATCGCCCATTTTTGCGAGTTAGCTTGATAGTAATCACTTGCAAAAATGGGCGATGGATCCCGGACTAGTCATATTATCCATTTATTGAGTAACATTCCATTATCATCCAATGAAAATATCATTTCTATTCAAAATTTCTAAAAACCAAATACAAAAATAACTTATTTCTACGCGTGTGACAGCCCTACAGCGGCCAAGGATAATCCGCTGCACTTATTAACGTGACGCAATTTATTAATTGCTCCGTAAGCTCACTTGCCTGAGTGCACAGCCCTGTTAACCCTTCACTGTATAGCTACAGTTTTATATAACTACCCGCCACCTTTAAAATTCACTATCCATACTAATATTATAAATGCGAAAGTAACTCTGTCTGTCTGTCTGTTACTCAATCACGCCTTAACTACTGAACCAATTTGCATGAAATTTGGTATAGTGATATTTTGATATCCGAGAAAGGGCATAGGCTACTTTTTATCCCGGGAAATAGGATAGGTTTTATCCCGGAAATCCCATGGGAACGGGAACTATGCGGGTTTTTCTTTGACTGCGCGGGCGAAGCTGCGGGTGGAAAGCTAGTAAGAAATATTTGTATTATTTTGAATTGCATGTATCAAAAATAATGACTATGAGAATGAAGACTACTACATATACTACTAGCTTACCGCCCGCGGCTTCGCCCGCTTTGTCTAAAACCTAATAAATTATATACTAAAATCTTCCTCTTGAATCACTCTATCTATTAAAATAAACCGCATCAAAATCCGTTGCGTAGTTTTAAAGATTTAAGCACACAAAGGGACATAGGAACATAGGGACAGAGAAAGTGACTTTGTTTTATACTATGTAGTAATTTATAACCTGGATCAATGTACTGAAATCTCTTTGAATATGTCACTCAAGACGGACGAAGTCAGGGTCAAGGAAACGGATTTGAGAAACGATTTATTAAACACACTAGCTTTCCGCCTGCGGCTTCGCCCGCATTTTCAAAAAAAAAAACCCGCATAGTTCCCGTTCCCGTGGGATTTCCGGGATAAAACCTAGCCTATGTCACTCAGAAATGATGTAGCTTTCCAACAGTGAAAGAATTTTTCAAATCTGCCAAGTAGTTTCGGAGCCTATTCAATTCATACAAACAAACAAACAAAAAATCAAACCTTTCCTCTTTATAATATTTGTATAGATATAAAATTAATTTTTATTTCATTTCACTTTTACAATATCGTAATATTATGATCATACATAAAAAATAATAATCTGTACCATGTGAACTTTTGAATTGCTCGATTTAAGTTGCTTAAATTAGCTGGGTCCACACCGGCCGATCCACCGCGATCCGATCGCGCGCGGCAGGCGCGCGATCCAAAGATGCGGGCGGTGTGGACGTGCCGCGCGCGATCCATGCACGCGTTTTGCCGCGCGCGATCCCTACCTCGTGCGATCCGTTAGCGGGCGGTTTTTGTACCCGCTTCAAAGGTGCCTCAGTTGCGTGATGCGCGCGGTGTGGACGGTTGTGTTGGATCGCGCGATCCACCTCACCATGGACATCTCAGAAAGTCGAATATCTCAAATTGAATAGCATTCATTCTTGCAAAATTGTGTTCAACTTCATCTGAAACTAACTCTCCGTACAGCTGAGTCCCAGATGCCAATCGATTTTTATAAAATTGTTTCACCCAAAACCGTCGATTTCTTTTTTTTTTTATTTTTTGCGCAAACATTTCAGTATAATAAAAGTTACTGCTGCAACGGCAAGACGCCGCCGTTGTACGTGTGACTCCATATTGTACAAGAGTTAGACTGGCTGAATCACGGATCGCCTTAGGATCACTTGGAGCGCATATTTGGGATCGCAAGTTTTTAAAGTGGATCGGCCTAACATGATCCACGATCCATGCTCCGCGATCCTGGATCGCGGATCGCGGGATCACTGGATCATCCGGTGTGGACCCAGCTATTTAAAATCTTTAGCTTACGTAAAACGTTGGCTCTAAATTAAAACGCAAATATATCACGCATTTTAATACAAATGGAATAAAGCTCAAATATATGCCTTATTTCTTTCGGCGACGTATTTTTATGTAAACGTTTCGGAGGCGCGGGGGCGGGAGTGTGGAGGGGAGGGGAGCAGGAAAACACAGTAGTTAGGCATGTCGCCAGTCCAATATTACAGATTTATGGACAATTTCATTAGAGAACTATGCGGGCTGACTGTTACACCGTATCGTTGTTTGAATTTTGAGCTTTCGTGTTGTTGTGAAACTTGGGAAACTGGTTATTGTTGCAAAGATGAAAGCTTTTCATTAATTTATATTAGTTACCTACTTAATCACTTCAATGTTAAATAATTACATTTTTAATTTCGTTTTTAATTGTAGTTAGTTTTATGTCTCCATTTTGTTGACAATGGAATAAATAATTTATGTACCTATTCATAGAAATAATTATTGCCAATTTATTTTACACATAACAATAATTAATAACTGATCCATGGTTTACCGCAACACGCGAATCGCTACAGAAGTTAATTTAACAAGGTTATTAATGAATTATATTATGTACTTACGAGCTATAGAACGAATGTTGTGCGAATCTTTCAATACAGACATAAGACAGCTATAACAGTATACTACGAAAACTTGCTATGAAATTGTACTTTGACTATATTTATTTGATGCTACCTTCTAACTATAAGGTACAAGATACCAGTATGTTGTTATTTATTGATTTATATTAAATACACCCAACAGATCACGATATTGTTGGGCCTATAGGCGTTTCATAACATTTTAGGGAACAGATCGCAAAATGTGAACAATTATTACAACATTACGATACAGTTTAACAATTAAGGTAAATTACAATTTATATTTAATAATTTAATTCTGTTCCTGAATAAAATCCGTAAATAGAAATACTATTAACAAATGCGCAGAACAACCTGTTTTCTAGCGACAGAATTCGAGCGGATTATCCGCACCATTACGCTCCGGTGTGAACGCGGCCTAGCAAAACATAATACGCAGTGTTGCATAATGCATGGCCAATATTTTCACCACGACTTCATACAGGATTCCTGCCATCACTTAGGGCGGGCTCATTCGCAAATTGGCATCAACTTATGTTTTATTTAACGATGTGTGCCAGCCCTATCGTAGCGCCCTCGTTTTAACACTATATGTATTCATGGTGATTTTGCGGTGTTGGTTTGTATGTTTTATTAAAATTATAGATGTGTATATTTTGTTTGTTTGTTACTCGTTTAGGCGAAAACTGCTCAACCGATATTCATGAAATTTGGTACACACATAGAGGGTAAGTAATTTAGATTAACACGTATGATATTATTTTAACCCGAAAATCTTATGAAAAAGAGAACTATGCGGGTTTTCTTTTAACTGCTCGGGTGAAGCTGCGGGCGAAAAGCTAGTAGTTTTATAAAATAGATACGATATTGTTGAATCAATAATAAAGATTTAGAATAATCCATACTAATGTTATAAATGCGAAAGTAACTCTGTCTGTCTGTTACTCAATCACGATACTGAACCAATTTGCATGAAATTTGGTATGGAGATATTTTGATACCCGAGAAAGGACATAGGCTACTTTTTATTGCGAAATATATAATAATTAGTCTTTTTTTCTTTTCCTTCTCTTTCATCTACCTAAACCGTCTTATCTAAAAAACATCAATTAACAGGAAACATTTACCTACATAAAACGTAACCGCAGTCCAGCAAATATTGTCATAGTATAGTATTGACCGATACTAGTTCAATCACTCGTGTTTACTCACGCTGCAGGACATCGACAATTTAATCAAGGCATTGCGGATACGTACGGACAAACAGACCGGGTCTTATGTTGTTTGTGTTATATTTACGGGGTTTAGAAGTAAACCCTTTATGATGAAAGTGATCAAGATGATGTTTGAAAGGTAAAGATGATTTTGAGTGCAAAAATGTGTTTCTATTACATAAGTTATTTGAATTTGATTTTTATTATTGGAAAAATATTGCAAAATGGCAAGCATATCGTATATTTAGTTCTGTGCATATTTATGTTTTAAATAAATTTTCTTATAAAAGCAGATATGTATGTTTTTCAGTTCACTATTTGTAATGAACTTAATTTTGCGACGATATAGAGCCTTATATCAATTGTTAGCACCACACAAACTAAATAGACCAGGGTAGATAATTTTTGAAACAAAAAAAAATCCCAGTAGGATGAAACCCATTACAAAAGGAGGGGAATATGATAAAAATAAAAGGAAAAATAAATTACATACAATCCTTTCAATTTGGACCAGTAGTTCCTAAGATTAGCGCGTTCAAACAAACAAACTGTTCCACTTTATAATATAAGTATAGATTTAATAATCCAGATACATGGCAATCCAATGAAAAATTGGATATTTCCGTAATATGTCTGGATCACCTGGATAATCCGCTGATCCGATGTTTTCAATCAGAGACTATCAATACTGTTAATGCATTTTGCAATGTCCATCTCCATGTTTTATTTCTAACTAGCTATGCCCCGCAGTTTCACCTGTGCAAACAAAGGAATATTTCGGTGCCTTGTTCATCACTTTGCTGCTTTTTAAAATAGTGTCCTTGTCTTGTTTTCAACTATTTTAATTAATTTTATTAAGTAATTTTAATTTTAATCGAATCGCCTAATTAGCCTAAAGTTTAGCCTAAACTAGATAACAAACATTTATAAGCGTTTAAAATATTGGTACAAATCAGCTGACTAAAAGACATCGTTCTTCCAAAAACAGGAATGCGTTATGGTTCTGGTTTTCTTTTTATTTAAGCTTGATACTATTGTCACAAGGATGACGCGTTTAGTAATAAATTTAAATTGTTCTAATTGATATGAAAATTTTATTTCACAGAACGAAGTTTTTGTGATACGCCAAATAGTGGGTATCTACTTTCAAAAGAATACATGAATTAATAAACGAGTTAAAATTGTCTTTTGAAACTGAATAAACGAACTAAAATAGCACAATAAACGATTATTCCGTATACATAATTTCACTTTAGGCTTTAAATTAATTATTTAATACGATATTGCTAAAATAATGAAATAAGATTATCACGGAGAAGTAAATTCAAATCAGTTACATAATTTATCTATCGTGATTTTCAATCAAATTGAATGGAGTCAAATTATACATTCAGTATTCGCATGGAGTTAATTTGCGATTTGCCGCCATTTTCATAAACTTAGTGATTTAATGGAATGAACTCAATTTGTATTAGTTTTAGGTTTAAATTGTTAGTAAAATATGAATAGAAAATACCTAACACTATTTTATTTATTTGTATACTAGCTTTCCGCCCGCGTTTTTAAAGGAAAACCCGCATAGATACCGTTCCCATGGGATTTCCGGGTTACCTATCTTAATCTCGAATTTTAATATTCCGAATATCATAATCCAGAAAACGTTTGGACATTTTTTCATAACCCCGAATTTTAAAATTTCGAAGTTTTGTTTGCCATATAATCGCAACTCCGAATTTCATTTGCCCATTTCTTTATTTGTACGACGTTTTACAATCCAGACGAATGAGTTCCAGACACACGAAATCTAAATGCACAAAATCCAGATGACCGTAATCCATATGCACGAAAGCCAGATTTTTAAAACACAAATTTTTGAAATACAGTTAATTGATATCCAGACAAACAATGTCCAGATTTTTGAAATTCAAATAAACGATATCCAGCAAAACGAAATCCTTCCAGGGGGTCGCAGCACGAACCTAACCTAACCTACTGAATAGATTTTAACACTTTAACCTTTCTGTAATGGGCAAGTAAAATAATAGCGAGTCGGTTCTGGCACTCGCCGGCCGCTGCCGCGGCACGCTCGCTTCGCTCGCTCGGCTCGTGCATGGGGGGTCACAGTTCAAACCTAACCTAACCTACTGAGTCGAATTTGACACTTAAACCTTTCTGTAATGGGCAAGTAAAACAATAGCGAGTCGGTTCTGGCACTCGCCGGCCGCTGCCGCGGCACGCTCGCTTCGCTCGCTCGGCTCGTGCATGGGGGGTCACAGTTCAAACCTAACCTAACCTACTGAGTCGAATTTGACACTTAAAGCTTTCTGTAATGGGCAAGTAAAACAATAGCGAGTCAGTTCTAGCGTGGGGGTCGTAGTTCAAACCTAACCTACTGAGTCGACTTTGACACTAAAACCGGTCTGTAATGGACAAGTAAAACAATAAATTTACTTACTAACAATGTTTATTTTCAGTCGATAGTAAAGGTATAATCACGATTGTATGGAAATCAAATAAAAAGTTTATGAAAATCTGGCAATAGTTTATCTGTTATATGATTATATGGGAACCAAATAAAAAGATTATGAAAATTTGGCAATAGTTTATTTGGAAAATGGTACGATGGGAAACAAAAAAAAGTATTCTGAGAATCTGGTATAATGAGATCTGTATTATGAGAATACGGGAAACAAAAAAATACTTTTTAAAAATCTGGTTTTGGTGCATCTGGAAATTGATTCATCTGGGAAATTAAAAAAGGAATTTTAAAAATTTGTCATTCATTACATCTGTCTTTTAAAAGTTCTAACAACCGTTTTCGGGGTTTTAAGATTCGGGTAATAGAAATTCGAGTTTTTAATAGGTTACCGGATTTCCGGTATAAATACTATCCTATGTGTTAATCCAAGTTATCCTCTATATGTGTGTTAAATCTATACTAATATTATAAAGCTGCAGAGTTTGTTTGTTTGTTTGAACGCGCTAATCTCGGGAACTACTGGTCCGATTTGAAAAATTCTTCGGTGTTAGATAGCCCATTTATCGAGGAAGGCTATAGGCTATTTATTATCACGCTACGACCAACAGGGGTGGAGCCACGGGGGTGAAACCGCGCGGAGCACCTAGTTTAATTATAATCAGTTCAGTAGAATTAGCGCGAAAGAGTAACAAACACACACACACACACACACACATCCTCACAAACTTTCGCATTTATAATACTAATAGGATTAAATTATGCAAACATTTCATTGAACTTTGCACACAATATAAAATCATAGGTATTAATTTATTAATTGTATTCATATTATAAAGTAAACAACGATAAGATAAATATAAGTTAAATAAAAAAATGTGTGCGTGTACTTACTGGTGTACACACGTAAGAAGTGAAACTTCTTTATGTCCTTATTTTTCATAAAATAATTTACTATATGCAACTTTACAGAAATACGTCGAATCACGCGTGGTAGGGATAAGAAAAAGATGGCGCGTAACGTAAAAATGTCACGCGTAACGAAAAGATGTTACACTAAATTTTTTTCCAACCCCGATAAAGAAGTTTCGCTTTAATAATATGAATTGAAATACTTATACAAATGGTAACAGTTAATAAAAACGCAAACATAATAATATTTTACAAACGAATTACTTAGATATAATTAAAATATTTTAATATTTCATCACAAAAGCGCAATTTAATCTTATTGCGTTGAAAAGATGTTCATTTCGCTTCGTATAATGTAAATATAATTTGGTAATAATTCTCATTTGCAACATATTCTATAAAAGAGATAATAATGTTCTGTAATTTATTGCTTGGGAACTCATGCGAAGTTATGCTGAGAATATGCAAGGGGTGCAAAATTAGATATTATTTCAATATTTTGAAGTGAAAACCTCTTTAGCGGCGTTGAGCACTTTTTCTGTAATGGGTATAAAATCTTAAACTTGCGTCAGGACACGTGACCTGATCGAAAAAGCGTAAGACGGATACCATTCCAAAATATCAAACATGCTCAACGTTAATAATCAAGTGTTCACTTCTGCCGGCACTCCCGGAGTGCAACCCGTCTTTTTTTAATACAATTGTGTTAATTCGTGATAATATTTTGTTATCAGATATTTCGCCAGAAGATGTAACCTGTTGATTAGAGCTATTTTTTAGCAAATTTTATCCAAAACGTTTAGTGGTTAATGCATGAAGAAGAGATAGACTGACATTGCTACTATCACATTAAGTAATGTTAGTAGGTATTAGTTATACTTACTTCTAGAACGATTTTAACCAATAACTGTTTCCCTTCAAATACAAAATTTAGTTTTATAACTGCGAAAAGAAGCAGGTTCGAATCCCGCCAATCGATTGAATTTTTTCATCTATTCAAAAATGTTCACAATGTTAATTAAATATCGTCTAGTCAAATCGAACAATCAAGATCGCTTAGCAAACTATGTATCATCAAAAAGGTTAACACAAACCGTATGAGCTGTACGAACAACGTGACAAATACTTTTATAACGACACGTCGCGAGACGCGTGTGACGCGTCGCGTGACAGAGGGCCGGTCAGTGCACAAACAATTCCGACACTAGTTTCATTAATAACTTTGTTGGGCACGAAGCGAGCGAAATTCGCTATAATATGTGTGTTTTTAACGTGATAACGTTTTTTAAATCGTTTTAGTCGGATGACATGTTCAGAAACTTGTGTCACACCAAAACCTCAGAGCGCGATCGCAGGTATAACGAGAGAGAGACGGACCGATCTCCCGTCTCATCTCGAGCGCTGCCACCAATAAGACGTTATCACGTAAACATCTCGATCGTAAACCTACTTTACAAACAACCATTTTTTTTTATTCTAATTTAATCTAAGGACCTTGAGTCAGCAATGACCATATCAGTCCCATAGTATATGAACAAAGTTTAACTTAACTAGCCTACTAATATCCGTCGTGTGAATATGTAGACCATCCATATGTGTGTTGCTGTAAGATTTTAAAAACAGTTAGATTATAATCTATCCTTCGACACAATCTAATTGTGTTAACAAATTTGCGGTGCCAAGCGGCTAAGCTTTTTAGCTTTGCGCGATTGCATTCATTACACGAATTAACAAAGTGTTTAATGCATATTCTATAAAAATAGCTAGACCACAAATTTATAAAAATTAACATTAAAATCTTCATTCAATCAATAACACTAAATCTCAATGTTAAGTACCAGCTGATCGATCAGAAATGTGAAAATAAAATAAATAGGTTTCCATTTTATTTGTCAAGTTAACCATTAGATACGAAACCTAGGAACTCATTAAAAATAAGTTTAATAATAATTATAAGTTACTTCCCTAATTCACAAAATAATCTTCACCTAATACGATACTCATTTCTTTATGAAAATTAATAAAAACCGCGAATTTCGTGGCCCACAGGCGACAAGCGGCCATTAATTGCGACGGATGCGCGGGACGCGCCACCTGACGGCGCGTTGTACGCAAATTATTTGTATTGTTTATTTATATTCATTCTTTATTTTAATGCAGAGTTTTATAAAACTTTAGTTATATTGCACGCCTCATAAGCGAAGCGTTGAGGTGGGTAAGTACTATACTGTCACTTCGCGCAAAACATCTGATTTTTCAAACTTAAAATGTCTTTATGTATCATACATTGCACTTGTAAGATAATACATACACACACATATTAAGAAAAAACACTATTTTTAACGTTTATGATATTTTTGATGTCATTTTTGTTATTTAAACTAGTTAACAAAAAACCGGCCAAGTGCGAGTCGGGCTCGCGCACAAAGGGTTCCGTAGCAGCAAATATAATAAATTACAGTTAAATCAACCTATCTCAAAAACTATAAGAGATACTTTGATCAAACCAAAAATCGTTGAAAGAGTTAATTAGCATGCATCACCTCTATTTTTTTTAGAATTTTATACCCCGTAGTTATAAAAATAGAGGGGGGGGGACATACTTTTTACGACTTTGAGAGCTGATATCTCAAAAACCGTTCACTTTAAGAAAAATGTTTTTTAGAAAACTTTATATCATTTTAAAAGACCTTTCCATTGATACCCCACACGGGTATGTACATCGAAAAAAAAAATTTCATCCCTCAGTTACATGTATGGGGGGCCCCACCCCCAATTCTTTTTTTTACTATTTAGTGTCATATTTTTGTAGCGGTTCATACAACACATATTCCCATCAAATTTCATCACTGTAGTACTTATAGTTTCCGAGTAAATCGGCTGTGACAGACGGACAGACGGACAGACGGACAGACGGACATGACGAAACTATAAGGGTTCCGTTTTTGCCATTTTGGCTACGGAACCCTAAAAAACAGTTTAAAAAAGTTCTGTCTTGGACGTCCGTGTGTCTGTATGTGCGGATCCTTTTTCTTGTTAACACGATAGCGACCGAAATACTTTACTAATCGAGTCTTTTTTTTTCTCTTACGCTTGAGTATTTTAAAGGTGTTGTTTGTGTGTCCTTCCATAACGCTAAAACAAAGAGATTGACTTTATTTTGTTTTGATCAAAGTTGAAATTTATTTATTTATTTATTAGGTTTACCAGTAATTGTTACACAAAATAAACAAGTATATAATATATGAAATTAATCTTAAAACTAAGTGTACAATTTAAGGTAGGTAAACACCACATGCATACATTTAAATTTTAAAAGGTTTTATACAGGAAACAAAAAACTTATCTAAAAACTTAAACTAAGTGATGGACAAGGTACTTAAATTTATTTAACCTAAGCGAGAACATATCTAGATCTTTGTGGATAACAAAACTTAAAGCAAGTACCTAGGTAAGTAGGTAGGTAATTTTCTAATTTAATTAATAGCAGAAATCTATTGTGAAAATATTATGCTGTGATACTAAAATAAAGTTAAGAACACGCGAGAAAAAACGCAGGATTACGAAGAATTTTAATTTAAGCTGGATGATAAAATGGATGAATGTTACACTTTCATGCCAAATCTATACTTATACGACGACGCGGTTGGCGCAGTGGTAAAGCAACTGCCTACTGAGCCGACGGTCCCGGGTTCGATCCCCGGTCAGGGCAAATATTTGTGTGATGAACTCAATTATTTGTTCTTGGGTCTGGGTGTTATTATCTATATATGTATTTATTAAATATTATATTTATCGTCGCCTAGTACCCACAACACAAGCCTTAATTGAGCTTACTGTGGGACTAGGTCGATTTGTGTAGGGTAGACTGGGTACGGTTGAAACAATTTCACTTATAACGATCATAACTTTGCTCTTTATAACCCGAGCGATGAAAAATATATGTTAAATAAAAGAGCATGTATCTGTCTACTAATAGGCGCTATGATTTTAGTTCCATGTGTATTATTTTTTATAGCAGATCAAATTAAAAAAAAGAATCCGATTTGTTTCAACCGTCCCCATACCAGGGGCGGTTGAAACAGTGATTGGGGTCAGTTGAAAAATATGTGAATAATACAAAATATAGCATTAAAATATGTTTTATTGATTGCTTATTTTAAAACTAACAATAATTAAGTATCTCTTTTACAATAAGGTCTGCTCTCTTAATATGGTGACATACAAACAAGACAGAAGTACCTACTTCTCATCTTCTGATGATATCTCCTCTTGTACATGTTTCTTTTTTGCTTTTGTGGTGTTTCTTTTACATTTTCTTTCATCAAATTTCTTCCTTTTTCCTCTATCCAATCGTTTCTTCACTTGCTTAGCTCTTGTTCGTTCCAATATTAATTCTTGCTCTTTTCTTATCTCTTCCTTATCTGGTGTGTCAGTGTAAATAGTAGACTTCCTGATTTTTCGCCCTCTATTATTATACCTTCTATTGTTATATCCTCTATTAGATCCCATTTTTTGATTTTCTTGCTCGCCAGAGTCATTTCGCATTCGAATTTACCTAAGAAGCGAATAATCGTGCTTCTCTGCCGCTTCTCGCAATGATTTTCTGGTTTTAACCTCCTCATATGCGTCTTTGTACTTGGATAAGTCTATTTATCTTCCCGAAATCTCTCTTACACGTACTATCGGCATCTAAAAAACCAAAAAATAATTAAAACAATGTTTCAACCGTACCCAAAAAAAATGTTTCAACCGTCCCCAACTCCTACTTTAGGTAAAATACAGTTATAGTAATTGTAACAACAATGATACACAAAAACTAGTCACAATGTCATATTCCACAAGATTCACTTCAAACAAAAACGCACACTTAATACTGTCACTTAAATAGAAACGCCAATAATTGGAATCATCTCCAAGCATAAATACTTACTTTTGGTCATAAAAACACAATAGGGTCTTATAAAATCAGCTGAAGCGCGCGGAGATCGACGCAACATTGTGGTTCGTTTTTAGAACAGTTGTGCGCTTCATTTTCCCCTTGGACCCCTAACCCCCCCACCAACGGTTTGCGAGATATTCGTGTTGTTTCAACCGTCCTTTGTTTCAATCGTACCCAGTCTACCCTAATAATGTCCTATAATATTTATTATTATTTATTATTTATATTTATTTATAATAAATCTGTAGAGAGGCCAATTCTGTACATGAAATATATTTAAAAAAAAACTATGAAGGGGTGATAAGGGATCGCTACTGATGCCAAAAATGCAATCAGTAAAATTTTTGTCTGTCTGTCTGTCTGTCTGTCTGTCTGTCTGTCTGTCTGTCTGTATATTCGTTATAGAAAAAAAAACTACACGACGGATTTTAACGAAATTTGGCACAATTATTCTTCATACTCCTGGGCAGGTTATAGTAAAAGAATCATGTAAATCGGTGTAGAAACACCAAAGTTATACATGAAATACGCTATAAGTCATCGCGCGTGAATTACAGAATCATGCCATAAGGATTATTTTTGTGTATCAGTTGCCGCGTTCGACGCGCTTCGCGGCCGCGGCGGGAGCTATAAAAAGGCGGCGGGTCCGCACCCGTTTCGCGTTGTCACGGCATCACGTGTGAACGGCTGAACCGATTTCGATAATTCTTTTCTATTATATTCCTTGAAGTACGAGGATGGTTCTTATGTAGAGAAAACGTAAATATGTACCACGGGCGAAGCCGGGGCGGACCGCTAGTAATAAATAAATAAATAAAAAGACGTGTGGCACTCGGGGACTGCCGCGGTAAAGCTATTGCATAGCATGCCTTCAAGCCACACCTCCGTGTCCGTCGGAGTGGGGAGCGTGAGGTTTTTTTGTTACGGAATTTCTCGATTCGGTCCCCGCGCTCAAGGCCCGCGATACAAGCTATGCGATAGATTAAAATTCATTTATTTCAGGCCACAAAACCCATATAGTATTAGCAAAATGGCGGTTCATATCTGAATGAAATTTTGCATAAAGATAGACTATGGTAGGTATGTAAATATTTGGTATGTATCATAATATTACTACTTTTATAAACATTAATAATATTGAACTGACAATCAACCGATTCTTCCAACTCTCAAGTTATTTAAAAATATATTTCAAAAAGGATTTATACTAAAAGAGGGTACTCAAAGAAAAGCACATAATACCACAAATACTATTTATATACCGTTTGGAGATGGGGCCAACAATAAACACTTCAGCATGTGCTATTTATTTGATTTACGATAAAAACTGCACTTTCAGTAAGTTTTTAATGTATTACTGCAGGTGGGAAATATATTTTCAAGGCTTTGGAGTTGAACTACTGTTTTGTTTGTAACTTGATGTAGGAACTGTTAATCAAATTTCGATTAATTCTAGTGCGTAGAAGTCTTATGCTTCTACGGGAAATTTATTATTTCTTTGAGCAGGAAGAAAATCAGTATTGTAAATTAAATTTATGGTAGTTATACAAAGGACATAACATTAAAAAATACGCATTATTTATACAAACGCAATAAATATATTTTGTATTACGGATTATTAGGAAGCTAAAGATTTTTTCAATCTGATCATATTATACAACTTAATTTTTAAGCTATTGCATAGCTTCTATCGCGGGCCTTGAGCACGGGGACCGAATCCAGAAATTCCGTACCGAAAAAACCTCACTCCGACGGGCACGGAGGTGTGGCTTGAAGGCATAGCATGCAAGCTTTACCGCGGCAGTCCCCGAGTGCCACACGTCTTTTTTATTAATTAAATTATCTGATTCTCAAAATCAATTAAACGAGGCGCATATACGAAATTAACTGAACCAACATAAAGGTTGTATTTAAATGTAATATTCCCTGATAGATCCGGGACAAGGGATCGCTTGAGGAGTTTTTAATTTAGCCGGGTGGACCCCCGGGAGCCGGACCGCGATGTATTAATATCAAGCTATTTATATATTCATGTTGCAGGTATGTTGTGAAAAGTGGGCGTTTTGTAAAGTGTCTGTATGTAAATATTAATTTCCGATGCATGATTTGAAATTAAAAGGTATTAGGGCAAATGCTTTTTAATTTTTGCAGGTGATTCAAATTATATGCAATTCGAAACAGTTAATTTATACATCTTTCATGGATTATTAATACAAAAGTACGGCCATATTCTTTTTCTGTCTGATAATAATACGTCGAAAGTAATCTGCTTCTGTTGAAATAAACGTATCCCAGGAACTACTGGTTTGAATTGAAAAATTATCGTATTTTCCATTGAAAGGAAGGAAATAAAACTCTTTATTATAAGTTATAAATTCACGAATCACGATACAATCGGAGCAAAAATGTCAATCATTGCAAAAAAGAATAGTTTGATAGCAGATGATATTGTGTGCGTAAGTAATTATTAAATAGCAGGAACTAGTTAATTACGATCTTAATTAATACTTTACTTATTTTTAATTTATCTCAAAAACTTTGTTATTTCGAAGTCAAATTTCAATCAAGCTAAAAAGCGTTTCCACAATGACCGCAACACGTTACACGGGCCGTGAAAGCAATATTCAAAGATTGATGACCGTGTTCCCGTCTCATAAGGACATTGTGGAGAGTCGGACCGCTCACGGAATCCGACTTTATGAACACCATTCAAAATTATCGTAACATAATTAAATTAAAATTTCAATAATTTTGCATATAATTATAATGTAGGTACTGTGCTGTGTGGTTTTACCTGCAGTGCTCCGCTGCTGTTGGTCTTAACGTGATAATATATAGCCTATAACTTTTCTCGACAAATTGACTATAATATAACACCGAATGAATTTTTCAAATCGAACCAGCAAGTTCCTAAGATTAGCGCGTTCAAAGAAAATATCTTGTGGGATAGATATATCTTGTGGCTCATATATTATGCGTGTGACACAATATTCCCCTTTCTTTAACACAATATAATGTAAAAATAAAATTACTGCAAACAATGGTAAAGATAATAGCATGAGAGTAAAAATGTATGAGTGTGTATACATCGTTACAGAATAATGTAACATTTGTAACAATGGAAAAAATAATACCGCTCTAGTAACATTTTTTCTTTCTATTCTAATTTTGCTAAGATATATTTAATAACTAACCTAACCCTAACCCCCCCCCCCCTTTTCCCAACCAACATCTATGCTAAACTAAATGATGTTCAGTGAAGACGTTGAACGTTGTATTCAACAACTTGACGAGTTGTCCTTTACCTATTCAATTCAATGTCGTCATTTAATGAAGGCGCTAGTCATTCAATCAAATAGCGGATTGAATGAGATGACTGCGACATACACACTTAAAATCTAAGTGTCAAATATAATAAGTTATCTAATAACCACAATTTTCATCTTAAAGATACTGTGGCTAATAAGAATCGAACCTTAACCTTTTGCTCTAAGTCTATACTTTACCTATCCTATTCGTTAAAAACATAAGCAAAACTATTTTACAGTACAACCATACTTATCTATTGTACATACAATCACAGTCAACGCAGTGAATCCCAGGAGCGATCAAAAGTTGATTTTTCCTATTATCGACACATTCACATATTCAAGCGTCGAAGCCTTGTTGGTTGTTGCAGAAACACAGGGGAGAATGTTTGACACGGTAACGACGCGTTCAATCTATTAATTTTATTTGTGATTTTTTTCTTATTTGTAATGAAAGCACAAGTAAATTGAAACTAACCATTAAATTAACAAATCGAACAAACCTACGCTCTTTTAATAAATTTCCAAGTTGGTAAGACGAAGATACGTTCATGAATTTACGCAACAATGGACGTTACGTTACGAAAAACGTTCATCTGCATGATTGAACATTAAATATTTCAAAGAGCTTTAAAATTTGTACTACGAAAATGAATAATTATACGCAAACAAAAACAAGAAGTGTATAAAATGTCTAAATACAGAAACAATACAAAGCGTGATCTAAAACGTGCTGCCTAAACTTTACTAAAACATAATATTTATATCTGAATTTTACGTTTAACTTTGATATTTCCTCACAGGATCTATAGCATAAACCATACTTAAAATTTAACAAAAAACGCGGCGTCCCACCGCTTTTTACCTGTCCATACATCGTCAAAGCTATCTGCATTCACAAAGAGTCCGATCGAGTGTTTTCCTAACATTTACGCTCCGAATAACATTCTGTATGCGCACACGTGACCATGATTTATCTAGGGGGAGGGGGGGTGTCTCTCCGTTGTTATTTATCTCTGATTCGACAATGCCATGAAATATCGTCTGAGATCTTGTAAAGGGCTAGTTATTTTCATATTTTTGACAGTGATTGATAACCTTTGGAAGTATTTGATGTATCGAGTGATGTTTGCGCCAAGGTCGGAGTCGAAAGGTTGCTGATGTAATTATTTATGGGTGTTTTTTTCCTTGTTACTAGGGGTTATTGAATATCGATGTTTCTTTTCTAGATGAATTTAAATTTAAAAAGTAGAAGAACAAAGATCTAACTACAATATTTGCACTTACAAGCAATGAAAGTTTGCATGCCCTTTTACGCTTTCTAATAAAAGCTTTATAATGAACTAGCGGTCCGCCCCGGCTTCGCCCGTGGTACATATTTACGTTTTCTCTACATAAAAACCATCCTCGTACTTCAAGGAATATAATAAAAAAAGAATTATCGAAATCGGTTCAGCCGTTCTCGAGTTATGCGCTTACCAACACATTTTGCGATTCATTTTTATATATAAGAATTAAGTGTGATCTGTTATAGCCTATACATAGAGATCCATCACAAGCCTTTAGAAATGGACAGTATTTCTACACGCAAAATATTGGATTTTTTGTTATTGGATTATTTTAGGAATACCCTTCATACTGCTAAATATGTACTTACTATATTATACGTTAAAAGGTCGTGGATTATAATATGACCTCATATTACTCTTTATTTTGAGCTCCTAAATAATACATTTTTATTAGCAACATCAATATTGTATTATGTATTTACTGAAAGTGGAACACAGTTTATTACTCTTCCTGGCAAATCGACTCATTGTATCTGGATTAAATTCATCATAGACATAAGTCGCTTTTCCAAACGGCTATGAACTGGGGACCTTCAAGAAAAGAGCATATTCCTACTTGAAAGGCCGGCAACATACTCACAATGTCTCTGACACTGTGCGTACATATGGGCGACGTGGAGCACTTACCACCAGGTGACGGGTCTGCTCTGTTGCCCCCTATTGCATAAAAAAGGCTTCATCTATGAGTCTTTACTTTTTTGAGATAAAAATAACATTATTTTTCAACCAGGAACCAAACGAGTTAAGCCGCAATATGCTACTGTTTAAATACCATTACTGATTCCACCACTACCGTACCTAACTCAAATACGAGAAACACACACACACTAGATACATAAATCCCGCTCCACTAACATTATTTCCCTTACACAGTAAAAACTCGCTAGCAAAATAATATGACACAATTTCCTCCACAATAGCTATCTTAATGAAGCGAGGGAACCAATTTAATTTTTTAAAAGATGTTAATACGATTCCCGACGAGAGATAAATAATATTGTGTTCGTGGAAGTCTCATAAAGCCTTACTTCATTATGAACTTGATTCAATTAAGTTTACGTAGCATTTTTTAATTTCGTCGCCTTTATTAAGCAGTGCAGGCTTTATTCTTTTCTGTACTGACATTAAAAAGGAATAAGAAGAAGAAATAATATTGTTTCGCTTGCTGTGTCGTCATGGCCAGCTACGTGTATCAACTTATATCAGTGATCGAGTTTGTTCTCGTCTTTCTGCTAAAAGGATACTTCAATTCTTGTTAAAATTGCTATCGAAATGTTACAATAGTTTCGATTAGAAACTATAGAAACTACTATTGTAAATAAAATAAAGTAGGTAGGACGATAATTTTAAAGAACTGCAAAAATTGAAGGTACATTAAAAAAAAATTTAGTAAGTGCCTAATGTCTATTTACATACTTCAATTTTTTCCGGTTCAACCTAAAAGAATAGCTTATATATCTTCTAAATACTACTTTTCTTAAATTAGTTCAACCATGCCAAATAAAACACCCATCTTTTCATAAAATTTATTACAAAGGCAGTCCAGTAACAGATCGAATCCAGTCCCTGGCCCTCGGCACCAAACTGTAGACCCCAGGGTGTTGGGCCCCACCACACCCCACGCCATACGATACCATCCCCACGAGACGACCGTTCACCACCGCTGGGCCACCAGAGTCACCCTGGAAATAAAATGGTGAATTTAAACGTTGGGAGACAAAAAATCTGTAAAAATCTTCAAACATTAATTCAATTAGTTTAATTTAAAAAAGAATTATCGAAATCGGTTCAGCCGTTCTCGAGTTATGCGCTTACCAACACATTTTGCGATTCATTTTTATATATAAAGATATATGAAAGTATGCGATTCAACAAATAGTGGGATTTTAATAATTCTGGGTCATTTTGTGACGTCATAGGTTAATTATATGAATGAACTAGCGACCCGCCCCGGCTTCGCACGGGTGCAATGCTGATACTAAAATACACTACAGAAAAACTGTGAACGTTGTATATAAAAACATAGCGGCCCGGCCGGCCGGTACCGCCGCGCCGCAAACGCTACGGTAGGTACGTCCCGCAATTTTTAAATCTGTAATATCTTCGAAAATATTCACTTAAATCATACGGTGTAAAGTGCCATATAGATCTATATTAAATGAACAATGTATTCTAGGTATTTAATTGGTTAAGGATATGGTGTATTGGTGAAAATCGCTTCGAAAATTAGCTATTACTTGTCGTAAAAAGTAAATGACAAAAAAATGTTATTGTGGGTTATCCATAAGAGATAGACATATACCATCGCAGACTTTTCTGTAGACCTTTTCAATGTGTATAATACTTAGTACATTATTTTGATAAAACTCGTAGGGTTCAGCCTGCGTTTGCAATATAAGCGGAAACAATGTAATTTTTTACGACATCACATTAGAAACCTCAAAAATAACAGTACTTCTCCACTATTTAATGGATGTTATTATACATATAAACCTTCCTCTTGAATCACTCTATCTATTAAAAAAAACCGCAACAAAATCCGTTGCGTAGTTTCAAAGATTTAAGCGTACAAAGGGACATAGGGACATAGGGACAGGGAAAGCGACTTTATTTTATACTATGTAGTGATGATAGACCAAGTTAGGAATTAACATTTCTAACATAACATGAAATTGAAACATGAAGATCGAGATGTCCGTCTCAATCTATAATATGATAAAATAGATTTAAAGATTAATTAACTTTTCTCTCTAAAATATTATAATTAACTCTAAAATATTATACTTAACATATTAAAATAATATCAATACTGAATCGTTATGAAAACGAACCGCCAGCGGTTATCAACATGGTAACTCATGTGCATTTTAATTATTTTTCAAAAAATAATTCATCGCAACTGCAGGTTAAATACATAATTATAATACTCGTCTAATAAAGATAAAAATTCCAAGCTTTTCGCCCCAGTAAAGTTCAAAATTCTTTTATGGGTCAAGGTATTCGTTTTATAATTAATTTTCACATATTATCTAGACCAATTTCTGTGAATTTAAAAGGCTTTAAAATCAATCTTATCCAGAGGTCATGGAGTCTATTTTTGATTAAAAGAACTCATTTATAAAAAAAATACATAATATTGCGGCACTCGAGGACTGCCGCGGTGAAGCTATTGCATAGCATCGCATCGCTGTGCCGGTTGGAGTGGGGGGTGTTAGGTTTTATCGTTACGGAATTTTTACATTCGGTCGCCGCGCTCAAACTTCAAAGCTATGCAATAAAATAAAAGCTATGCAATAGCTTAAAACTGTTAAGAAGATAATAATATTTGAACTCATATTATTAATTCATCAAGCCATGTGCTGTGACAAAAAATTGGCCAAATATTCCTTCGAAATATAAAACAGAATTTACTCTTTTAATGCCTATTTTAAACATTTCAACCGCGAAGCCGACCGCAAAATCTTGAAGCATTAGCTTCAAGTTGCACTCATCCCATCAAAATCTGAATTCACAATAACAATTCCGCAAATGATAAAACACGATTAAACTTTCTCAAACAAAACAGGAGAATCTCACAGTTGCATTATTCATATTTTCCCTGCAATTTTATTCGGAGCATAGTTTAATTACATACGGGATTGTTCGGAGTATAATTAGTTGTGTTTGTTCATTAATTGGATTGCTATAAAAATGTAGGTCAGCCTGGGACACGGTGACATGTATTACCAAAATTTTGTATTGTTTTTACCGCAGTACCGGATTGATATCAAATATACTCTTTTCGTCGTCCAAAATGTTTCGATGACCTTTCTACAATTGTCAGATCCTACTAAAGAACTTTTAAATTCTACAATATCGTAAAACGTTTCTTAATTCTTTATTTGAGGTAAAAAATAGCTTCAAATTTACCGCCTCTTATTCCCACGCCCCTAAAATCTGTCGCCCTTAACTGCTACTCATAAATACGTCACTGTCTACATTTGTTAAAAACTTCAGTTTATTCAACACTTAAATTATATCATGTATGTTATTGTATAGGTCACGAGGTAATATTTCAGTAATGTTTAACATTTTGGAATAAATTAAGACGAAATGTGAAGCCGCAACTGACGTTGAAAGTTTACAGTTTCATCAGTACTGTATTGTTTGCTGCTAATTATAATGAGTTATAAGTATGTTTTAAAATAACAAGAGCATAATATTTTAAATCAGAAGTAGACAGTTTTACATATTATTGCAGTAGGTTTCATAATTTTAATGGATTACCTACTTAGGTATACGTGGATAAATTTCATTATTGACGTGACAACGTCTTATAATTCGATAGCCGGCTGCACGCACGAAAAAACATGACTCATGCGGCGTTACCTCGCTCTGAGGCGTTCCATGTAATGCTTGAAGTGCAAGCGAGAGCGCGGAACGAGCGACAAAGAAGCACAATCGGACGTTGTCACGTTCAACTATCGTCAGTAAACCGACTTTACAGACAATCAATTTTTTTTTTACAAAATTATAGGTACCTAGTTAATCATTATTTTACTTAATTATATAAAATACCAATTTGTAAAGATTTTATGTGAATCTAATCTAAATTGAGGATTAAAATGTAAGCAAGCTTTGATATTATAGGACATTGATCAACAATGGAACTTACCGAGAGTAATATTGTATTATGATTCCAGGAACGAAAAATATATTATTAAAAGTATTTCTTATTTTATTACAATTCTTCGAATCTAAATTGAAGATTTTATATTCATTACAAATAATAGTATAATTGCATTATTTATAAACAATTAATTCGCATAATATAAATTATTTACTGTTATACTAATTACTTTAATTATGTTAACAATAATTTACATAATCATTAGCAAATGTTTACATTTAGCAGTAAACGTTTAACATTTAATTCAATTGTAGATGGCGTTGACGTATCACAAATAGTAATAAATCATTAAAAAAATAAAAACCGGGAAAAATATAATATATCCTATATCCTAGACATCAAACTATATTAGGGTTGTTGAGGATTCCTCTTCCGCTTCCTCATAATGCGGAAGTTCCGCAATATTTTGGGTTCCTCAACCGTTACCGCATCCTCAAAAATAGAAATAAAAAAATCCTCTTCCGCTATCGCTTCCTCAAAATTTAGAGGAAATTTATGAGGATGCCGTATCTACGCACTTGCTGCAGTGCGATGCCGCGGCCGGATCGGGCGGCGAATTTACAAAACCTATATTATATACTATTTGAGTCACGATTCGGACTCTAATAGATGAGCTTTTGTTTATGCATATTACTCGACAAAAAGTAACATATTAAGATTACAGAATATGTTATCAGAAGACAGAGAACGCAGATATAAATATGGCGGTAAAGCGCGTCACACACGGTGAAGATACTATAATATTTTATGTTAAGATTCTCTAATATAAAATATTACAGTATCTTAAGGTTTCCGGTATCAGCGTTCTGACCATCATTTTTCTTTTTGTCATTGCGTACTAAGACCCCTGTAGAACCGCCATCCTGTTACAAATGACCCGAAACACTGACACAAAATTTCGGGTATATAGCATCTTCACCGTGTGTGACGCGCTTTAGTCTCTACTCGGCTAGGTTTTGTTTGTATGTAGGTAATGTTTGATAATATCTTGACAAAAGCTAATCCATTTGAGTCACTTTTTTTTCTGAGATAGATTAGGTTTTGTCGAGTAATATGCATAAACACCTATAGGCACAGGTATAGGCTTTGTAAATTAATATATTTTATTGAATATGAACATTGAGTAAGATGCTTTTTGTAGTATAATACCAAACGGGCAATTTTGCTAGTATTTAGAATATCAATATGTACAGACAGGAGAGTGGCTTTTGTTTTTATTTTAAAAATTTTCATCCTCGTCCTCATCCGCTTCCTCTTCCGCTTCCTCATCCGCATCCTCTTCCTCAAAAAAATATCCTCTTCCTCATCCGCATCCCCTAAATTTGCGTGGGAAAATTCCTCTTCCTCCTAATCACTTCCTCAACAACCCTAAACTATATTTAGTAGAAATTTTTATATGCAAAGTGCAAACCAATTCAGTTGTTTAGGCGCAAGAGACGAAGAGGCACAGACATTTTCTTATTTATAATAATACGCTAAATTCAATGAAAATCGGTTCCGCAGTTTTTACGTGAAGGAGTACAAACAAATAGACAAACTTGCAATTTATAATATTAGTAGGATAAAATAGTAGGTATTTACCTGACAAGAATCCTTAGTACCATTAACATAACCCGCACAGAACATTCTGGGTGTGATCTTGTCATAGTTTCCATCTGGCATCGTCCGGCAAGTTTCGTCTGCCATGACAGGCACGTAGGCACGGCGTAGGTACTCTTGCATTTTGCTTTTCTATTAATTAAAATTTTATAGTAAATTTTAAGATTGAAGAACCCGTTATTGTTCAAAAAATCGTGACAAGTGGTTAATCTGAAGATTCAAAAAAGTTCAAAAAATCGTGACAAGAGGTTATCTCTTAGATTATTGAAGAAAAAAAAGACGTGTGGCACTCGGGGACTGCCACGGTAAAGCTATTGCATAGCATGCCTTCAAGCCACACATAGCATGCCACAAGCCGAGCCCGTCGGAGTGGGGGAATTTCTCGATTCGGTCCCCGCGCTCAAGGCACGCGATAGAAGCTATGTTCCCCTTAAATTACTTTACTCTTTGAAGCTATGCAATAGCTTAAAAAAATGGCTTTATTATTAAATTATTTGAAATGTATGTAGTGAAATATTGGAATCGAATTATTTTAAGGGTCGATTTTTCAATCCTTGGTTAAAATTTATCCGTCAAATAAATTATTACACGAACATTTTAAAATGTCACCTGTCATAATTTATATTATACGGGCAATTAGAATACATTTTTGATGTGGTAGTTTATTACGTTATTCGATGAATAAGTTTATTGGGGCGCTCGGTGGTCAATGGGTTAAGAAAATGAATTTTAAATCTTGTCACGAGTTAGTTTTACGTTAAAAATATCAAAATCTAGAAGAGCTTGTCATAAATAATTCAATGTCATATCGATAATCCATCCATCTTCATTCTAAGCAATACTTAACTAGGTACTCGCTGATAGAGGAACGTTAATTCTGAGTTCTGACACGACAAAACGACTCTAAAACGACTTTGGAGAATCGAGTAGGAATTTTCTTACGGATATTATGTTTAATAGTTAGTACCTAGAGTTTTTTAGCATTTCAGGTCAGAATGGAGCGCTTGCAACACCCTAACCCATGGGTTTGATCTGCACTGGTGTCCAGATGTACAATTGCGTACGTACAATTTAGGGTTGATTTTTCAATCCTTGGTTAAAATTTATTCGTCGAATAATCTATTAAACTACCATTTAAAAATGTATTCTGATTGAGCGTATATAACAGTTTACAGGTGACATTTTAATATGTTCGTGTAATACATTATTAGACGGAAACATTTTAAGGATTGAAAAATCGGCCCAGTGTTTATCAGCAAGCATTAACTGTTAAGCGTAGCGTTAGCGTCAATTACCATCAAATGCAACACTGCTATTTTACATAGTAAATCAACATACCTTATACTGCAAATGTCCCCATCCACTGATCGACACCATTACCCCTGGCTTCACATCCTCGATACTTCCAATCGCGATGGGCCTGGAACTGTCAGTAACTGGAACAGATGTCTCAAGGAGTATGAGCTGGTAGTCGAAGTCGTGGCTGTGGAGCCTGGAGACGTTCCACATGGGGTGTATGAAGTGTGCGCAGACCTTGAAGGGGGCTGCCTCGCTTCGTTGCGTGGAACCGATGTAGACGTATTTCTCGTAAGACCTGTGGATGGATATGATTATGTGTAGAAAAATATATTATGAACAGATAAAGGATTTGGATTGAAAATTTGACACCATTTTTCTTAGTTCTATGTATCCTTTAAAATATTATTTGGTAAGTTTATTCTCCGTTCAAATCGGAAGTATGAATAAATAAAATTTCCAAATATTAGTAAAATAATAACATTTGTGATTTATTTGTGCAATAGATGTTTCTTTATCAAATTCCTTTGAATATAAGATCCCATCTATATATTTTAACAGGTTTTTTTTTAATATTGTAGAATATAGTACAACACCATATTACATTCTGTTAAGTTATGAAAGTAATCTAGATCGTGCACAGCGGGATCATTCAGGACAAATACATTTTATATGTCTTAAAATTTTAAAAAGTATTTCTTCATACTATGTTTGATATACTATACTTACTTACAATGTGCAGCTGTGATAACCCATTCGGGTGCTATGAGCGCCCCTCCACAGTACTTCCCATACAGGACTTGGAAGGGCACCTCCTGGATTCTCGCAAACCGACCTCCCACTATCCTCCAACCAATCTGTAACATAATATTTTTTTGTTTCATAGCGTTATCTTTAAATATATTAAAATCGTATAATTTCGGGTCATTTGTAACAGGATGGCGGTTCTACAGGGGACTTAGTACTTACGCAATGACCCAAAAGTAAAACTTGATGTAGTGTTTGTACCGTTTATTTATTATACAATTTCACGCAGATTTTTCATACTCTGAAAAAAGCTTAATAATAGATATCTATTTCATACAAAAATTCACCTAAACTGAACCATTGTTTGTCATTACCAAATATTATGCTTAAGTATATACATAATATTTACACGTTAAATTGTAATCATCAATGTAACGTCGTTTTAATTATTCAAATCTAATTTCACGCCCACGTACATAATTAATCAGATTCGTATTATATTAGTTACAATAATTAAGTTATAATAATAGGAAATCATTAAATCATCTTCGTCATTATTCATAAGGATTTATGACTGACTTATCCCCATATTTTCTTGGTTGGTCAATCGCAATTCCGATTTTGCAGTTACCTACTTTACCGGTAAAATTAGGAGGCACAATGACATAAATATATCTATGTAAAAATGTATTTCTTCTGTGTTATACGCCCGCACAAATTTTATTGAAATATTTTGTATCTTCAGGTAATTCAATTGTTTGATATACGATTAAAACTGCTTTCCGAGTCGGTGGTAAATTTTAAAAATAAGTTATGACAGTTCAAAAGTAAATCAATTAAATAAATAAATGTTTGAGTTCGAGTTTTGAGTATTTACTTAAGTACAGAGTAGAAGTAAACAACCTTTTCTACGACTAAATAAATTTCCACTATAACCAAAAAACTTACATCAACAGTCCGTTCATCACTGTCCTCCTGATCATACAAGGCCGGCGAGTTGACCTCGTGGTAGTAGCGGTAGGTGCGCGGGGGGACGTAGCGGGAGATGTACAGCCCGTGGTACTTTCTGACACATTCTGGTGTGAGGAGACCGCGGTATTCGGGAACTGTGGATATTAAAAAATACCAATATAACAATCTTTTTTGTTATTTTGATATACTACTGATAATTGGTAATATACGAATTGTGTTAAGTTTCTTATGTGTTATTTTAAGTGTTATTTCCTTAAAATATTACTTTACCTTTATGTTTCCGATAAAAAATAACTGGAAAAGGTTACAGTTAAGCTATTGCATAGCTTCTATCCTTGAGCGCGGGGACCGAATCCAGAAATTCCGTAACCAAAAAACCTCACGCTCCTCACTCCGACGGGCACGGAGGTGTGGCTTGAAGGCATAGCATGCAATAGCTTTACCACGGCAGTCCCCGAGTGCCACAGTCTTTTTATTTATTTTTTCTCAAAATATATTTTCATTGAAAATCCTTGCCGATATAAAATAACATGTTTGTTTGTAACAAAACAGCACCGCAAAGCTCTACCTTAAATAGATAAACCTATGTATTTTATCCGATGCAACACTAACCTGGTTTATCATCTTCACAAAAAGAAGAAATAAACAAAGCGAACAGAACCAGCACACACTTGCACATGTTAACAAACACACGAACTAAATGTAATGTGACTAATGGAATCTTAACGCCTCTCTATATAATTATATTTATATACAAGCTCATGATGTGTTTCTGTTTGAGATATAATTTAATTTTTCAACTGTATTAGAAATATTTTATTATTTCAATGTACTTGTTTATTGGAGGAGTGATTTATTATGAGAATAATTGACAATGTGGTATGAAAATTGTAGTTTTATTCCATGCGTGTATAGATAAATACTCCTACTAATATTATAAATGCGAAAGTTTATACATATTATGTTTGTTTGTTTGCCACTCCTTCACGTAAAAATTGCTGAACCGAATTCATGAAATTTGGCACACACATAGTGGGTAACGTGGATTGACACAAAGGATAGTTTTTATGTCGAAAATCAAATACAAAATTTTAATATCATAAAAATCAGAATAGTTAGCTGAATATATATCGATAAACAACCATAAGTATGCACAGAGGTACATATTGTTAAATTTTGAATTGCTACGATAAGAAATCTAGCGAACTATATCTCGTAGGAAAAGGATCATCATTATCAGCCCATATACGTTCCCACTGCTGGGACACGGACCTCCTATGAGGGTACAGGCCATAATCCACCACGCTGGCCAAGTGCGGGTTGGCGGATGACACATATCGTCGAACTTTTGATTCTTCGACATGTCGGTTTCCTCACGATGTTTTCCTTCACCGTTCGAGCAGTGGTGATGTTACAACATGCGCAGATAAATTGAAAAAAAAGGAAAAGGATAATGATCAATTAATATTTTTTTGTTATACGTAGATATGTCAAAATAATAGCTATAAGGGCCGATTTTTCAATGCTTATTCGTTGAATAATGTATAAAACTACTATTTTAAAAACGTATTCTAATTGCCCGTATTTGACAGTTTACATGACATTTTAATATTATCGTGGAATACTTTATTGGACGGATAATTTTTATCCATAGAAATCTAAATAACAAGACACATAGAAGTGCCATAATTGTCATAATTCATATGAAAACCGCTGTCGCCAAAATCAACACATTTAAACCGATAGCTAAACAGTACACACAAGTAAACTATGCCTTTTATTGGACAGCTTGATTTTAGTGAAAACTAACTTAAATATTAAATTAAGCTTTTTAATATGTATCCTAACGCACGAATTTACGGTTTATTTTAGAATAATATCCCTAAGTATATGAGACGTTTTGTTTCTTTTTGTTCCAATACGAAAAAATTCGGCTTTTCTACAACAGAAGTTGTCAATTTTCAATAGATATAACTTTGAACATAAACTCATAGAAATAAGGTTGAAATTTGTGTTAAACGTGATAATAAGAATGCTAGACTGTGTCATTTATTTATTTATTTATTAGAAATACCAACGTTTGTTTACATTGTTTCATTAATTATTAATTACAGAATTATTGTATTCTTCTAAATGTAACAAACAATTATAGGTATTCACAACATGCAAATATAAATTACACAAACTGACAATTTTTAATTGTAAACTCAACAGCGAGAAGAGAAAAAACAACATTACATTATAAAGAGAACAAAGGAAAATGTACAGGTAAATTAGCTTGGAGAAATTTTTGCATATGTAGTGGTGTGTATATTACTCAGATCTTAGAGCGCGTTTCCACTATATCATTCTGGCCTATACAAAAATGTTTCGATATCCTAACATTACTATTTAATTTTATACGTCTTATTCCTAGCAACACTTTTGTTTTCAATAAAAACAAGTTTTTATTTGAAAGAAAATGGTTTTGACTTTATAAAAAAAAATATATCATTCAATTTCACGTCCTTGAGCAAACGACAAGGCGACTACCGTGAAACAATAAAATATCGTGTCCATAATAATTTGTTTCATAATTAATATTTGACCATAATAATTACGAAACAAAACAAATAAATAAATCGTCACTTGATAGTGGAAAGTGGAAACACGCACAAAACCAGAATAAACCAGTTTACGCTGTCCGCAGGTGCCACGTGCAGTCATTTGGTACCGTTAGAACATAAAGCACACATTTCATTCAAAAATTATAATTATTACGTACTTATATACCGGGAGATATTGACACAAAATTTCGAGTCATTTGTAACAGGATGGCGGTTCTACAGGGGTCTTAGTACGCAATGACAAAAAGAAAAACGATGGTGTGAACACTGGTACCGGCGGCTTAGTCGCGTGGGCGTTAGTCAAACTCGTCGGAAAAATAGCGAAAGTCAAACGATTTGTAACACAAAAATTTTAGAATTTACCGATAGCCCATAAAAAGAAGTAGGCGGTAGTGTCATGCCATACTTTTCCGGTGTGACTTACAGCCCGCCATACCGACGCGAATGTGTTGATTAAAAAAAAAACAATTCAACTATTTGTACCAGGCTAACTTTTGCACAGGTAACCATCGTCGTGCAGCTATTTACGAAAATCGCCATGCCATACTTTTCGGACGATTCCAAATGGTCGCCATACCGCCGAAAATCTGCAAATTTTTTTTTTTCGCCAAACTTTTTGTACCAGTATTGCATTTGGATTTTTGGAGAGTATTTGATAAAATGTGACCATTATTATATTTACCATACTTCTAGTCGGGGGAAAAAGTGCTGCCATACTTAAAAAATTAATTTAGTATTAATTTATATAAGTGAAGATTTCCACCACCTAGATCTTTGAAATTTTGTATTTATATTCGTTGAACCTCAAACTTACAGGAAAAATTAGTGCCATACTGTTACTAATCGTTCAAAATACGAATAAAATCTTACAATAAAAAAAAATCTTATACACATTCGCCACCTCCCACAGGTATGGCATTATCACACTTCTATTTATAATCATTCAGGAGTTGTTGAAAAAAAAAATTTAGGGTGGTACAAATGGTTCGGCGAAAAAAAAAATTTGCAGATTTTCGGCGGTATGGCGACCATTTGGAATCGTCCGAAAAGTATGGCATGGCGATTTTCGTAAATGGCTGCACGACGATGGTTACCTGTGCAAAAGTTAGCCTGGTACAAATGGTTGAATTGTTTTTTTTTTAAATCAACACATTCGCGTCGGTATGGCGGGCTGTAAGTCACACCGGAAAAGTATGGCATGACACTACCGCCTACTTCTTTTTTATGGGCTATCGGTAAATTATAAAATTTTTGTGTTACAAATTGTTTGACTTCGCTATTTTTCCGACGAGTTCGATTAACGCCCACGCGACTAAGCCGCCGGTACCAGCGTTCACACCATCGTTTTTCTTTTTGTCATTGCGTACTAAGACCCCTGTAGAACCGCCATCCTGTTACAAATGACTCGAAATTTTGTGTCAATATCTCCCGGTCTAGTTAATGTAAAAGTTATACGTATGTTAAAATGTGCAAATATTAAAATAAAGTCTCATCTTTTTCAGAGGAGAAACACATATAGTTTAATTTAAAATCCCTTATATATATAAAATAAAAACTAAAAATAAAATGTTGTTTTATTTTATTTGCTGACCATACACTACTACAAACGCAAAAATTTCTCCAAGCTAATTTACCTGTATATAATAAAAACAATAAATAGTTGCGTCTCATTACTAACACATAACTATAATAAATTGCTATTTTGGTGTTAGAACATAAGGCTAAGAACATAATATAATTTTTAATAACTATGACTACATGCTATCCATTAAGCTTACATACAAACAATTTACGAACAGTTCGGAGAGAGGTATTATTAATATCAATGATATCATCATTGTTATTTCGATTACTATGGTGACACTCGTAATACTTGTAAATATTCTATAATTTTAAGGAAAAACGGCATTATTTCTAAAAAAGAAATAGGTATTTACCGATGAAATATTATTCCTTTATTAGTATAATTACAACTTGTGGAAGAATTTCCGCAATGGGATATGCTGAAACACACCATGTTTATACACATACGTCTCCAGAGCAACTGAACAGTGACGAACACGCTGGTGTTGTGAAAGTCACCTGAGTGGCGACAAGGTCACGCGCGCTTACGACTTCTAGTGTCTTGTTATTTAGATTTCTATGTTTTTATCCAAGCATTGAAAAATCGGCCCTAATTTCAATTAAACTTAATCGAGCTTATGATGCTTTAAAAATAAAGATCTATAAAAATGTATTTATTTGGTTATGAAAAGTCAACAGATTTTGGCAACAACTACATTTATTTGGACAAGCGTAATATGAATTTTCTATGTACCTATTCATTTTGTTTTAGGTAAAATTAAACAAGTAAAATATAATCATACTACCTAATATTATAATTATGCGAAAGTTTGTGAGGACGTGTGTGCGTGTGTTTGTTACTCTTTCAGTTTTCACGCAAATACTACAAAACCGATTATAATTAACTTTAGCACACAAATAGAGGGTAACTTGAATTAACACATAGGATAGGTTTTATCCCAGAAATCCCACGGGAACGGGATCAACGCGGGTTTTTCTTTGAAAACGCGGGCGTAGCCGCGGACGGAAAGCTAGTAAAATCTATAAACTACATATTATTGTTTACTCTTTAATTGTTCAAAGTAAAACAAAAATATAATAATTGTTATAGAAAATTATTCCGATGAAATGTAGCTCTAGCCTCTATTAAGGCTCTATTATTGAAATAAACATAACATAATTTTAACTTTTCAATACATCAACAGTTGCATAAATCATTGTCGCATTAAATTGACATATAAAATATCAACAAATGAAAGTATGTATATTATATCATTATAGGCATTAAGTTTATTATTATTTTTAATATCAAATTAAGCACGAATGAAACGTATAATAACTATTTCAACAGATTGCACCTTCCCTAAAAACCTCATCCATTTTGTTACTTCATACCTAATTCATAAACAACACACTCCTTTATCCATTTTGTTACTTCATACCTAATTCATAAACAACACACTCCTTTATTTTGGGCTTGAAAATAAGTCGAAAAATTTAAATTTTCGCAATCAATATAATAACCGTGGTATCAAATATTAAAATCGTGTCGAATCAATAATTTAAATAATTTTTAATGCAAAATAATATAAGTACAATTAAAACATTTTGCAGCACATGCGTCAAGATATTTGAAAAAATGTAAAAAAATTAAGAACAACGTTGCAAAGCTCAAGCATCAACTTTTCTTATAAAAATACTTATAATGAAGAAATTCCTGCATAAACGGGAATACCAAGAAATTCCATAGCAAAATTATTATTCCCTATTGTTTTTCCGAGAATTGAAGGTGAGTGTATTTAGCATTTAAGTCTAGATAATTAAAATCGAGAATGATTAAAACTTTAAAACTCTGACACGTGTATGAAATAGAGAAATCAACTAAAATGTACATACGTACATAATACATAACACTGTACATGATACATAAAATGTACATACGTACATAATGTACATTATAACATTTAGTTTCAGGAGCTTGACTGTCTTTGACTGCCTCCTTGGTACAGTAGTTGACGCATGAGCGTAGAGCCGATGGGTCCTGGGTTCGATTCCCGATGGAGACGAAAAAAAAAATGTCTCAGTCTGGCAGGACACAGAAGGCTGATCACCTACTTGTCCCTAAAGAAAACCGATCAGTGCAACTGATGTATAATTCATCTGCCCCTTACCCCACTAGGGGACATGGGACTTTTTCAAGAGCTAATAATATTCTAAACTATAGAGGTATAAACCTTTAACCAAAATAAAATTAATTACCGAACATTACCTTTGAACTTTCCCTTTCATAAAATAGCAATTTATCTTTATTTATACTATCTTTACTCATAAGAAATATAATTAAATCGCAGAGTTAGAAGAAAACATATTAAGTATAGGTATAAAATTATCAGAATATTTATACGTGATACAAAATTACAAAAGCTGTTAGGGAGATGAAGGTCTTATTTTTGCTTCAAATATTTTCTAAGGGGACATATCATTCTTGAAAATATGGGCCTAATTTTTTATAGTTAATTATTAAATAACTTTTATTTAATATTATAATCTGTCATACAATAATTCCTAATCATTATTCTTTGCGAAAAACTAGAAATATGTAAATAATTTTTAAGTCAGTCGCTCGATCACGCCAAATAAGATGGATCCATTTAAATAAAGTTTAGTTCTCTTCATAACCGTTATTACCATGTAAGCTAGTTTTCCTGGAAAGGGCCAGTAATATGCATTAAAATTCACGACTCTAAGGAAATAGCTTGAAGCATCTTTTATGGTATTCTATGAAAGAACAGGGATTTACATGGGATTTCTGGAAATACCTTTTCATGGACCAGCAAAGGGACGGAGATGTCTTTATGACCATCGAATATTGCTAAATCTTTATTTATATTATAATGCTGAAGAGTGTGTTTGTTTGACGCGCTAATCTCAGGAACCACTGGTGTGATTTGAAAAATTGTATCTCGTTATTTCTAGTTTTATTTTTAAAAATTTACTCAGGTTAAGTACTTTCGATATCAGATATTTAAAGATTTTTGATATCTGTCATAGTTACGGAATAATCGCCTGTGCACACTTAACGATTACACCCTGTTTATCATCACACTATGACCAATATGAGTGGAGCAATGCGGATAAAACCGCGTGGCACTCATTTGTGAAACAATAATTAGAATGTTTCAAAAGTTTTCCCCTAAAATAAATTGAATTAAAGGAAACGATTGAAGAAAATTTTATAAAAAGAAAAAAATCTTTTTAATTACGAACAAAAGTACAAACAAATCGATTACCGTATATATGTATTTATTATAGTGACGTAAGCAAAGTTTCAGATACATCAATCACATGATTACAATGACGCTTCTGTTGAAATTTATTAGCGTATCCTAACGCGTAAAACATAAAAATCTAAGACGTAAATTACTTAAAAATAAATTTATGGAAACATAATAGGTAATTAAAGATAAAAAAACGTACAAATGAACTAATAAAAGTTTTGATTACGTTGTATAGCTAATGCGCTTAATTTATATGAATTTTACTTGTAAATCTGTATTACTAATGTGAATATATTAATCCGTCTGAAGGTTTGATATTATGTTTTCACTACTGAATCGGGTGATTTTAGGTTATACTTATGCAGAAATTATATAATATAATATTATAATAGCTGGAAAATTGGAGGAAAACATCGCATATTTTATCCTAAGTTTAATCCGAAGAAAAAAAGAAACTAGGCATCTGACTACAGCTATGACTCTTGAAGTTAAATGCGCCATTATATTTTACAATTTTTATACATGTCACTCTCACAATGAGACAATTAATCGTCCATCATGAAGCTTTATTAGACCTCTTGAAGAAGCATTTTTGAATCGTCATAACGTTTTTTTAAACATTTACCACCGGAAATCAGTATTTATGGAGAATAACTGGCAAGAAACTCCTTGCTTTTTTATCGAACACTAGCCCTATTGTTTTACCCGCAGTGCAACACTCCTATTGGTCTTAGCGTGATGATAATATATAGCCTATAGCCTTCCTCGATAAATGGGCTATCAAACACTGAAGGAATTTTTCAAATCAAACCAGTAGTTCCCGTGATTAGTGCGTTCAAACAAACAAACTACAAAAATAGTATAGATTATGACATAAATTTATAAAGACTAGAAAAAATCGAGCACGAGCCGGGACTCAAACCCGCATCCTTTCGCGCCAAACCGGGGCGGATGGATGCCTGACCATAATTCAACCACTCGTGACCCGCCAGAGCGATCGATTTATTCTATTCTTTATAAATTTATATTTATAAAGCATTTGAATGCCATTAAACCAAAAATATCAAATTGTAGATTATGATATAAAAATTTTCTAGGAAGTCTAGTTATATAAAACCTAATACTGAAATGAGAAAAGCGCGAGTTAGCAAGTTGGCCCATCAATTTTAATGACACCGTAAATAAAGAAAAAGGAATAAGGCCATACATTCAGCTCGTAAGTAACCCTCGATATGCCATAACTGAAATCGCGACGAATGTACGAGTGCTTTCAATGTTCTTGTTTTAGATAGCGGTTTTATTGTAAGAGAGAGCGGAATTTATTATCTTTCTAATCATTACATAGTATAAAACAAGTTGTTTATACTGTCCGTCCGTCGCTATGTACACTAAAAACTAAACACTAAAAACTACGCATAAATATTAATAAATTTTCTTAAAGAAATTGTAAACAAATTAATTAAATATTCATTAGATACATGTTCAAACATTATAATATACTAGCTTTCCGCCCGCGGCTTCGCCCGCATTGTCTAAAACATAATAAATTATATACTAAAACCTTCCTCTTGAATCACTCTGCCTATTAAAAAAAACCGCATCAAAATCCGTTGCGTAGTTTTAAAGATTTAAGCATAGGTACATAGGGGCATAGGGACAGAGAAAGCGACTTTGTTTTATACTATGTAGTGATTTTATCCTAATCGAATACATAATAGCAAACCTCACAGTTTGCTTATAACTTAGTTTCGAGTCGAGTCTTTAATTTCGTAATATAGAAAATCCTATTAATATTATAAATGTGAAAGTTTGTATGGATGTTTGTTACTCTTTCACGCAAAAACTACTGAACCGATTACAATGAATTTTAGCACACATATAGAGACACAGAGAGAGGTAACTTGGATTAACACATAGAATAGGTTTTATCCCGGAAATCCCACAGGAACGGGAACTATGCGGGTTTTAGTTTATAGACATAATACTATGATCAATATTGGGAGAAGCCTCTGGCTCCTGAGACACAGTTTTAACTAGTTCAGGAGTCGAAGGATTCATTATCTAGACCTGTATAATTATTATGTCAATAAAGATTTTTTTTTATCTTTGAAAATGCGGGCAAAGCCGCGGGCGGAAAGCTAGTAATAATTAATAACACAAAGTTTTCGTGAAAGCCGTTATCATGTACTTCTTGTAAATTAATATCTACGTTGTTTGTAATGGTTGGTATTTTTGGTAAGTATATTTTAGTTGTTGTAACGTATCTGTGTTTATTAGATCAAAACTAGCGGCCCGCCCCGGCTTCGCCCGTGGTACCTACATATGAAAAATAGATGTTGGCCGATTCTCAGACTTACCCGATATGCACAGAAAATTTCATGAGAATCGGTCCACCCGTTTCGGATGAGTATGCAGACTAACATTGTGACACGAGAATTTTATATATAAGACCAGCGGCCCGCCCCGGCTTCGCCCGTGGTACATTATGAAAAATAGATGTTGGCCGATTCACAGACTTACCCGATATGCACAGAAAATTTCATGAGAATCGGTCCACCCGTTTCGGAGGAGTATGCAGACTAACACTGTGACACGAGAATTTTATATATAAGAAGATATAATGGGGATGTTTGATTATTTATTTGTACAATCATTGAAAAGAGCGTATTTTCAGTATGACATTAAATATGGGTACGGTGTACAATTATTGCATTTAACTGACATTAATTGTAAAATTACTTAGCTATTAGAACAGTTACCTATCTAATGTTTAAGTGTTGATACATCACATAACGTTTTCATCACATTATAAGTATTAAATATGGTTACTTGCATTATTCTTTCAAATCAAACTTCTTCCAACCTCAGAGACACATTAAAGACACAATAGAACATAACGTCAATTTTAAAACCCGCCTCACCCACGCGTATACCATAGTCCCTTAAACAGGAATCAATTTGCTATCCACCGTCAGAAAGCAGTAAAATAAAGTGGAGGGGAGATATCTGAGATAAGAGGCGTTTTGTTAGGGACCATCGTAAACCGAAAACGGTTTCAATAGCCCGGGACAAAATGTTGAAAAACTATCAAAATAATATGGAAATGGGTGACTGTGTCCATTGTCACACGGTTTTTGGGGTTCAATTTGGGGATTGTAAACTGTATTGTTGATTGTTGAATAGAAATGGTCTTGTGTTTTTACAATGTTTTCACTGGTTTTATTTTAGCTTGGCCTGTATGCTCTATGAGTGAAGGGATATTTTGTCCTTACTTTCATTGAAATCTAGGTGGTCTAAATCTAGGTTCAATCGTGTTTTTTGCTAAAGCAAAAAATACGCATGGTATGATTTTTTCATAAAAATACTAAAATATTAAAAGAAAAATAGCATTATGCATTCTCCAGAATATGAATGATTTATTAAAACCATATTAAAACTGTGCCGAAAATATAAAAAAAATTGGTTGTCTATAAAGTCGGTTTACTGACGATAGTTGAACGTGACAACGTCCGATTGTGCTTCTTTGTCGCTCGTTCCGCGCTCTCGCTTGCACTTCAAGCCTTACATGGAACGCCTCAGAGCGAGGTAACGCAGCATGAGTCATGTTTTTTCGTGAGTGCTCTATCGAATTATAAGACGTTGTCACATCAAAAAAAAAACCATTTGCAAATGATCAACTAACTTAATACGATTTTAAGGCAAGACGTAAAAGTATAAATTATAATATAGAGCTTGATAGTTAAATATTATGTTATTTACACCATAACTTATTCATATTTATGGAATAAGACGTCATTAAATTGAAATAATGGTGCAATATTTTTGATTACATGTTTTATGGCAGCTCCTTGACGTGTATGGTCTTTTAACTTGAGTAGTTCCACTTAAAGATTTTTATGTCTGAATATAATAACATATTATTGTGTTATAATAATAATATAAAATATAATATTCAAATTCATATGGCTCGTTGGCGTTTGCAATAAAGCCATACGCTCTATATATAATTTACTAGATTTCCGCCCGCGGCTTCGCCCGCGTTTGCAAAGGAAAACACGCATAGTTCCCGTTCCCGTGGGATTTCCGGGATAAAAACTATCCTATGTGTTAATCCAAGTTACCCTCTATATGTGTGCTAAATTTCATTGTAATCGGTTCAGTAGTTTTTACGTGAAAGAGTAACAAACATCCATACATCCATACATCCTTACATCCTTACAAACTTTCGCCTTTATAATATAATATATTAGAATAGAAATTAATAGAAAGAAATATAATATATATTTATTATATATTAGCGATCCGCCCCGGCTTCGCCCGTGGTACTTGTTTACGTTTTCTCTCCATAAGAACCATCCTCGTACTTCAAGGAATATTACAAAAAAATATCAAAATTGGTCCACCCGTTCACGCGTGATGCAGGATGCTGTGATCAATGGAAATAGGGATTCATTATTATATATTTTTTTAGACTATAGGTAGGTAGAGATGCGTGTGGGCTCTTCTCTGTATTAATAATTATTAATAAATAAAATATCGAGTTGATTATACACAAACAAACATAAATCCTCATCTTAGTATAATATAAGTAGATAAATTAACTTCATTTCCTTTATCGAAATAATTCAAGCCTAACAAATTACGGGATCAATGGAAACAGCCTCCGGCCATGTTAATTTGGACTACGAGTCGTCAAATATTATCCAATATGAGGAACAATACATTTTATCATTTGTCGAATGGAAATTATTAATTTTGAATATTGCAATATGGAGGGTAGTCGCAAAACAAGGAATGAAAAGCGCTTGACATATCTGCGATTTCTATTTATGATTTTATATTAATTTCCGCTGGTAGCTTTGTTCATATTCATGCTTGTTGGTTATCAAAAGATTTTACAAGGTGCTGGGATATAAGATAGAAGATATTTTTATGTCAGTGTTTGTGTCTAAACTTCTCAAAGTTCTCCGAAACGGCTTGACCGATGTTTATGATTTTTTCTTTATGGAGAGCAAAGTGGATAGAAAATTGTAATTATTGTTGTAAAATAATATATTAAGTTTTTAGTAGATTGTCTCTACTTAATGAGTGGGTAGTTAAGTATTATTTTTAAGCTATTGCATAACTTCTATCGCGGGCCTTGAGCGCGGGGACCGAATCGAGAAATTCCGTAACGAAAAAATCTCACGCTCCCCACTCGCACGGACACGGCCGAGATGTGGCTTGAAGGCATGCTATGCAATAGCTCCGCGGCAGTCCCCGAGTGCCACACGTCTTTGTTTAAAATATTTTATAAAACAAAATATTACACAAATCTAGGTCAAATTTAGCGTTACTAATACCAAAATGGGAAACGATATAAAATAATGCGTATCGCCACATTAAAGGCATATCGGTGACGATGTTTTCGTTTCATTAGCAAAGAATGTGTTTATTAAGATATTTATAAAATCAATATTAAAAGTAGCAGCAGTTCAATTTGATTTGCTTGAATTTTTGATTTGAATTTGAATTCAACTCAATTTGAAATCGAGGTTTATATACTCGTACCTACCTACTAAAATATAGAACTGTGAAAAAATTATATCAGGAAGTCATTGAGATATTCTGCCTCTTATTACTTATAAATTAAAACTAATCAATGTAACAAAATATAAATATTGGTTTGAGACGATTGTCTCTAACTCGTGTTACACATAATGTAGTAGCGATGTCCTCTCTAGTACGTAGTACATAGTAACTCAATTCAGGAAGTAGAATAAATTCTCAAATTGATGAAGGAAAACATCGTTATAAAACTATCATGCCAAATTCCATAATTATGTAGCTCGTACCAACACCTAATCTTACCTACACCAAACAAATACTCCTGCAAATCACGCAATGAAAACTTAATACTTAAACCGAATACGAAATCAAATCCAACCTTTTCTTATCTGATGAGGTGATCCAGAAAGCCTGCAATTTTCCCCGCATTCGGTCTCGTCAGCTCGGACAATAGCAATCTCAGGCTGGCACCTTGAGCCGGTATATTTCAAGAATTTAAACAATTGCGCGCCGACATTATAAAGACGCAACAATACAGAACCTTGCTCGTTACGGGACAAAGGCCCAGAAACGCCTAGTTTTAATTTTAATGAAGCAATTATCCTTCAATTGCTGAGAACTGTTTCAAAGGAGACCTTATAAAAATGTTAATTAGGGTGTATAAAGGGCATTGGATGCGGATTCAAACTGTCATGGCGCCGAAATCCCTTCGCTTATTCATGAGATATTGTGGAAACGGTTGCATTGCGGTTATTAACTAGCTAGGATAGGAAAGAGAAAGAAAATAAGGATTGGTATAACACATACATTAGACTAAGATAGACAATAAACTCTGCTTTTTGCATTGGTACCTAATGCATAACATGGAAGCCTAAAGTTATGCCTATGTCACTAATTTCATAAACAACTATTATCTTACTAAAATTACATAACAAAGTATCAACAATACAGTAGGTACATGCGGGCGAAAAACGTATTTATTGACAAACGAACAAACAAAGGTTATAATGAAAATTTTCGAGTTGAGTTGTTGTTAAACTTAAGTATATAAAAGTCAAAAGCTTATAGACCGAACTACGTACGCTTTATAACCATTTGTAAAAGGAACGGCGGTTAACGTCTGCAATAACAACCCAACTCCACATTACAATAGACTAAATTTTCAATCATTAAAAAAGATAATAAGACGGACAAGTTGGAAGCTGTCAAAATATTCATCGCGGGGGGTCTCAGGGCGCTCGTTAGCCTCGCATTCATTAAAAGAAAACCTTTTGTTAAGGTGCAAAAATGACTTAAATAGAACTTTTTAAGTGTATATTGTCCCTTTAGATTACGAAAGGGGAAATCTTTTGGGAGGGGAGAGCTGATAGCGACTGTTTTTGCACTCGTAAAAACTAATAAGAGCCTCTGAAAAAAGGATTTTAGAGCTTTGTGAAAGGGGGTGGATAAATAGCGGGCTTTAGGAGGTTTTAAAACGAGATTAATTTAAGTGATTACCTTATGTACTCACAACAGAATGAGGTAGTGTTCATGCACATAAATTAATTGATTTTTAAAGAATTATTAGTATTGTTTTAATGTTTTGCACATAACATCTACCTATGCCTATTTATCTTACAACTTGTGGACATCGGTTACTACAGAGAACCAACCAAAACTTTAAACTCGATAAAAAGAGGTAAAAGCTATAGATTTTAGTAATAAAGAAATAATAGCAACCCAGAAGAAAGAAAACTATTTAATTCTAATAAAAATAATTCACTGTCTGTCCTGTCTGCGCAAAAAATAATTAACAACCTCGTTTAAAAATAAGTAAAACAATAATAATTTAACTAAAACAAGGAACAGTCCCAACTCCCAAGGGATGTTATCACAAGATTTATCAAAGTCAGCTCAAAACTGTCACATCATTACGACTCGCCCGGGGACTCCGGCCTTATAACAATTATTTTATATTACGATTTTTTGCGAATCCAAGTCATTTTACTTGTAACTTGTTATATTATCCTGTAGATAAGAATGGTTTAAATATAAAATTTAAATACGGAAAAATATTGGTTTCATCTTTTCATTTAACCATATAAAAAGAGCGTGTTTGCTGAGCACACGTGTCAGAAGTGAAACTTCTTTGGCAAGATGCAAAGATACCATATATTTTCGTCTTACTCCATGACGTGACGGTATTGCAATAGTTATACCTAATTCTCCTTTTATGTTCTTATGAATAAATCTACAAATATCCAATGTTACATTGTTCATCGTAGATATAATTTTGATCAATCTGATCTGAATAATAATCACTTTAATGCAATATTCAGAATCTCTAACCGCCTCACCTCTTAATTTTCCAATCCCCAACATTTTTACAACTTAAATGCATTTTGAAAAACAAAACTTAATTTTTCCAAAGACTAACAAGTAAAACCTAATTCAAACTGTAAGCTCGAATGAACAATCCTGGAAAGTTCTAGAGTCTATGAATCGAAGTTGTTGACAGGCGAGCTGAGCCCATGGGAAAGGCTTATCTCTTCACAACTACTAACTGATATTAATTGAAGATTAACGTCAAATCATATTTTAAAATGGCAAAAAAGTAGACTTTACTACTACTTTTTATGAATTCCATTGAGATGATTTATGTAATTATCTATTACATTGGAAAGACCACAGGGAAAGACCTATAGTTTGGAATAATAAATATTAACATATTATTTGTATTCAGTACGAACGTACTAAATATTATCTACTACTTTAAATACGGTCTGCATAATTATGTATTTGAAAACAAAGATAAGTACCTAGTTATTAAAATCATTTAAAACTAGATTTCCGCCCGCGGCTTCGCCCGCGTTTTCAAAGGAAAACCCGCATAGTTCCCGTTCCCGTGGGATTTCCGGGATAAAACCCATCCTATGTGTTAATCCAAGTTACCCTCTATATGTGTGCTTAATTTCATTGTAATCGGTTCAGTAGTTTTAACGTGAAAGAGTAACAAACATCCATACATCCACACATCCATACATCTATACAAACTTTCGCCTTTATAATAGTATTAAGATAAGATTAAGATTAAGATATTAAGATTTTGTATAAATATGAGTTAACATTATAGATGAAAAGAACTCCCGGAGGAATAACATTAATTAAGAGAAAACGAAATCGCAATAACTGATAATTTAAAAATACATTCAACCCTCAAATGAGTAAATAACCCTTGAGAGGAATAATTTAAAATACAAGAAAGTGAGGTAAAAAGTGCCCCCGTAACCCTGAAAAGGTAGCGAGAATTTTAAGGGTTATTTGCAATTAGAATTATTCTCTAGAGTACTTGAATACGGGTTGAAATGAAACCGTTTGGGCCACTTCGACCCCGTGTTTACGTGGAACGGGTTAAAACGAATATAATAGAGTGTTTGCGTGTGTTAATTGTATTTTCTTGTGCAGGGTTAAGTGGTGGGTTATATATTATTAGTTTTTAGTTTGAATTTTATATTAAATAATATAATAAAGGCTTTTTAGTATATAATTTATACAGGGTTACTTGTAAACACCGGCAACCTCGCAGGACAAGATAGCTAACATCATAAGTAACAACATTTGTTCTACGACTTTTGATAATTTGTTAGATTTTATTTTCATACAAAAATAAATATTCATTTAATTTTCCGTTTGAATATTATAAACTCTACGCCTCCCAAAAATAACGTACACAAAAAGCGAACGAGAGGGGGAAGGGGGCGTCGCGTCGTCCATCCGATAATGAATAGAACATAATAATATACTTACAAATGTTAGGAGAGTACAATAAAAGTTTTTTACTTATGATGTTAGCTATCTTGTCCTGCGAGGTTGCCGGTGTTTTACAAGTAACCCTGTATACCAGTTTAATGAGTTATACAAGCCATTTTATGTAACTACGATGGGTGTTCAAACTTAGAACTAAAAACAGACGTGTGGTACTCGGGGACTGCCGCTATTGCATGCTATACCTTCAAGCCACACCTCCGCGCCCGTCGGGGAGCGTGAGGTTTTTCGTAACGGAATTTCTGGATTCGGTCCCCACGCTCAAGGCCCGCGATAGAAGCTATGCAATAGCTTAAAAACATTGTAGTGCTTTTTAAAAGAAATGGAAAGAAAATTCACGATGAAATAGAGTCGTTTATTTTCAAATGGCTATATGCCATATCTATCTTAATGTACCTACAGTTTCAGCAAAACCGTTGCAGAAATAAAAAAGTTTCGTTATTTTTTTACATTTTTGGACAATTATACGCTGCTGCACAACATGGTTTCATAGATAACTTAATATTAACAGCGATCTCTTCCAGTCAACTTACAGTTAGTTAAGAAAAGATTCTAGTATAATATTATAATATTATTATCTGTAATTGTACAACCATATTTAATTTTATTAGCATTAGATGCATATTCTTTACATTTTACAAATATTATTTACCTATATATGACAACTAGCGGTCCGCCCCGGCTTCGCCCGAGGTACCTACATGTTTAAAGTTTAAACTATCCTATCTCTCAAGTTGGATCGAACTGCACACGGTGTGCGAATTTTATTATAATCGGTTAAGTGGTTTAGGTGTCCATTGAGGACAAAAATTGTGACACGAGATTTATATAATATACTAGTGGTCCGCCCCGGCTTCGCCCGTGGTACCTACATGTTTAAACTATCCTATCTCTCAAGTTGGATCGAACTACACATGGTGTGCAAATTTTATTATAATCGGTTAAGTGGTTTAGGAGTCCATTGAGGACAAACATTGTGACACGAGATTTATATACATATATAATATATTAAGATAATCACAAACATTTTTATTTATCTAAATAAAACCACAAAGCTAATTAATAAGTGTTAATAAGCTTGGCTGAATTAGTGTCGCTGCAACGGTGTCGCGTTAGCACGTTCGTTCTGCTCACAAATTAACATAATTATTGCGTTCTACTGCGATACGCTGGATTATCACGAAAACAATTTGTACATTGTTTTTTAGAAAGAATTGCAAGTAAAAAATGAAATTATGAATTAGCTACTAGGTTTCCGCCCGCGGCTTCGCCCGCGCAGTCAAAGAAAAACCCGCATAGTTCCCGTTCCCGTGAGATTTCCGGGATTGCGTCATTTTCCCGGGATAAAAAGTAGCCTATGTCCTTTCTCGGGTATCAAAATATCTCCATACCAAATTTCATGAAAATTGGTTCAGTAGTTTAGGCGTGATTGAGTAACAGACAGACAGACAGAGTTACTTTCGCATTTATAATATAAGTATGGATTACATAGCTTCTATCACGGGCATTGAGCGCGGGGACCGAATCTAGAAATTCCGTAACGAAAAACCTCACGCTCCCCACTCCGACGGACACGAAGGTGTGGCTTGATGGCATAGCATGCAATAGCTTTACCGCGGCAATCCTCGAGTGCCACACGTCTTTTTTTTTCTCTACAATTAGACCTAGAAGTATTTATGTATGTATGCAACAAAGCTTCTTATAATATTACTAGCGGTCCGCCCCGGCTTCGCCCGTGGTACATATGAAAAATAGATGTTGGCCGATTCTCAGACTTACCCGATATGCACAGAAAATTTCATGAGAATCGGTCCACCCGTTTCGGAGGAGTATGCAGACTAACATTGTGACACGAGAATTTTATATATAAGATAATAATTCCCAACACATTCAAAACATTATTATAGACTGAAGAGATTAAAAAGAAGGATGATTATTAAATAATGTTTCATTATAAAATTATATATTTGTACCTCAAATTTAATACGGAAATCTATTGTATATTTAGTGTGAGAAATAAAAGTTTCGATTTGATTTGAAAGTCATAATTTCTAATAACATGTATAATATTATTATCCCATACGTAAAATTTTAGTCTGGTGTTACCTGTTTGTATCACTGATCGTTATTTTTAAAACTATTAAGTTTTTGTGTTATTGCATGAAACAAATGCTAGATATTTAGATTAGCAATCAGATTTTTTATAATTTACATAAATATTCGGGAAACGAAACGAACATCTTTTGATTTCATCTCTTGTATCACTTTACCCAGAAGTCGGTTGACGTTATTCCGGGGTAATCCAAAAAGGATGATTCGATTTTGATAACTCTTACCAAGAAAAAGATCCTCTATCTTTGAATATTTTAGGCTTTATTTTATTGGGATAACTGAATATTTCAGTCGGTAGGATAAAGCGGGTTACCTTCACTTCATTCACATCTACCTACATAATATTATATGGAGGAAAGTCTAATTATTTTTGTTTATTTGTAAGAAGCTCAAAAATTGCCTAAACGGTTCAATAAATTATTTTACTTTAGCTTTCCACCCACAGCTTCGCCCGCTTTGTCTAAAACGTATAATAAATTATATACTAAAACCTTTCTCTTGTATCACATCTATTAAAAAAAACCGCATCAAAATCCGTTGCGTAGTTTTAAAGATTTAAGCATACATAGGGACATAGGGACAGAGAAAGGGACTTTGTTTTAAACTATGTAGTGATGATGAAGCTCTACGTTATTAACGTATTTAACAGGATGTAAGTATAAGAAAAAAAACATTGCCTGTAACCTACAGTAATATGATTTCCAATAAATTATATAGAAAAGTGAAAAGTTACGCTGACTACCATAAAGTTTTAAAAAATTTTAGCCAACCAAGTTTACATTTATAGGACATAGGTGCCTTTCTTCCTATGAATTTTATTTAAGTTTTTCTACTTTTTCTTCTGATTTAAGTAATTTTTAAGCAAATTCAAACAGCCGTCGAGTACAATAATTACTTACTCGAATATAAAAAGAAAAAAAGTACTTTTATTTAATGGCATGCCACATTGAAAAACATATACAATTAAAATTTGAATTACTAACAAACTTTGTAACAAATCCGTAAGCTGTTTAAAAAATAAACTGTTTACTATAAGACGTGAAGTCCCGTGTCCCCGTAGTGGGGTAGGGGGCAGATGCATTATTCATACATCTGTTTCACTGATCGATTTTTCTTTAGGGACAAGTAGGTGATCAGCATTCTGTGTCCTGCCAGACCGAGACATTTTTTTTTTCGTCTCCACCGGGAACCGAACCTAGGACCCCTCGTTTCTACGCTCACGCGTCAACCACTGTACCGAGGAGGCGGACAGAGAAAACTGTTTAATACAGCTACATAATTCTACCAACACGGACGCAGACAATACTAATCCACAATAATATCATTGCGCAGTGGATTGAGGGCCTAAAGGGCTTTATGAATAACTCCTCACTCGGTAATTGAATGAGGCGAGTGTCACGCGACACTGCGAGTTGGTGATTACTGATCTAATTAAGGCTTTCACGAGTTATAGGCCAGGAGCTGGTTGGGGTTTATTCTTACACTATTTTTTAATCGTGATAACTTTTACTGGCGTGTATATGTATAATATTTTAAACTGTTATTTATAATACTGAGCTATGTAGATATTAGAAGTTTATGTGGTACTTATTTTTTAATATGCTTACAATAAAACTTATTTTAAACATCTTTACTAAAACACAATTGATCGGTTCAGTATTTCAGAAAATAGAAACACACAAACAAAATAACTTAAACTGTTATCAGAAATGAATACACAATTATTAGAAGTATGATCTTTCAGTTATATTTAATAAAATAATATTATATAGGTAATAACCTAATACTTTTACTAAGTTTTCGTAAGGTTGTTAAAAATAGGTATCAGACTTTATAACATATAAAGTATAGGTAATATTAAAAATACTTAATGTTGTGAGCTCACGGAATCGAATATGTGCAAAATAATTTTCTTTTCTTTCGTAGCAATATATTATTTTCTCATAATATTATGTTTATAAGTTAATTTGAATAATTCTTGTAAGGAAAATATGTTTCGAATATATTATACGATCGGATTAAGACCCCAAATGGTGTTTTGTAAACTTTATACCATACAGGTTACGGTTTCCTTCATAAAATAATATGTATGTACCTACTCCTATTTTTAAAGAAAGCAAGGAAGCCTGAAATTTATTTCTTTCTTTAAATATTTTAACGTTTGTAAACTTCAAATGCAAAATAACGGTAATTTAAACAATCTCGAAGCCGTCTCCCGTACTGTAATCCAGGAAACACAGAGTAGTGAAAGAATAATATACACAATTAATTCAATCTTTTATTTTACTTCAAATTAAATCATAGTATAATCATAATAATTTGAATTTCTTATAATAAAATATTATAGGTAATTTAAAAAATTAGGATTCGTGCAAACATTCACGTATGCTCCATAATTTAGGTAAGTATTATTTAAGTTATTAGATACGTTATAATTTATAAAAAAAAATAAAAGTGTTTAATTACTGACTTCCTTTTACAATACTAGCTAGTAGTTCAGTTATTATTTTGTAATACACATACCTAGTAATATGCGTAGTAGTTTTTAACATTAGTTTAGTCTCTTTAATTTTCGCTTTTTAAGTTTCTTGCTTTCATAATTAAAAACAGATGTTTCTTAGTTGTAATCAATACCTAAACGAATATGTATAGAAAATATTTCGCCATTTGAACGTAATAAACGAAAATGATCCACTTTAACAATATAATTAATAATTATTATTACATTTATAATACTTACTAATAATTTTTCCTAACAAAATTAATCTGCTTAAAAATCAGTATTACCTCTCTGAATCGCCTACTCTGTGGCCTAACCTAATAAAGTAGCAGACTGTTCATTTGATGTACGAATGTGCTCGCATGAAGTTATGCAAATATCTAGTAATTAATCGATCTACATAACTCTGTTTGCTGAGTTTTAGTTTTTGTTCAGACTCACAAGAGGGTAGAGTCTTGTAGTTCTGACCGTGAGCGAATTTTGATATCTGTACTTATAAGTAAGAGTTTGTCTTTATTTTTGTTATTTTAGAGCTTTTAGTTTAGTTTATAGACATAATACTATGATCAATATTGGGAGAAGCCTCTGGCTCCTGAGACACAGTTTTAACTAGTTCAGGAGTCGAAGGATTCATTATCTAGACCTGTACAATTATTATGTCAATAAAGATTTTTATTATTATTTTATTTTATTATATGTTTGTTTGAACGCACTAATCTCAGGAAATGCTGGTCCGATTTGAAAAATTCTTTCAGTGTAAGATAGCCCATTTATCAAGGAAGGCTATAGGCTAGGTAGGTATATATGGAGGAGACGGGACGGAGCAAAGCGGTTAAAACCGCGGGGCACAGCTAGTTATGTATAATAATTTATCTTTAAAATGATATACTATAATAATAGTTCAATCAAATCGTTCGTGTTGTTTCAAACCACATAAATCGGAGCAAATATGTCAACGAAGCAATTTCGCTTGAAATTTGGTGTAGGATTAGCTTTATGTAAGTTCTTCAACTTGATGGGATGGAACATATTATGAATCACAGAGTACTTTAAATATCTTCTTCTATAATATAAAAATGAATCCCAAAATGTGTTGGTAAGCGCATAACTCGAGAACGGCTGAACCGATTTCAATAATTCTTTTTTTATTATATTCCTTGAAGTACGAGGATGGTTCTTATGTAGAGAAAACGTAAACATGTACCACGGGCGAAGCCGGGGGGGACCGCTAGTTAGAAATACATTACTATTTATGACATTTCTAATTTTGTTTGAAAATGAGACGATGCCTACGTCATAATATATTTAACAACGAAGTGAAGTAAATGTAGAACAGAGAACTTTCTGTTAATCAAAATTCTAGAAAGAAAAAAGCAATATCGGACCTAGAACATACACAATATACTACAGACAGCGAGCTTATTCCCAAACCTCTTATAATAACATTCCACTCACTCAACGCTGAAGATTTTTCATTAAAAACGAAATCTCAAATAAATAAATTGTTTGTGCGGCTCATCGTTTGAAAATCAACAAGTTAAGTAAACGAGGTTGGCAAAACAGAAGAGCGTCGGCATAAGCCGCGCGGATATCTTCAAAATATTTACACAAAAAATCCCAACGAATATAATTTTACTTTTTCGGACTTCTGGCTAATAGATTATTTGACAGATGCGCCCATCTTAGACTATGTGTTTAAAACATCAAAACCCTTTTTTGTGAAACTTATATAGGGGCGTTGAAAGTAAAATTTCAAGGTCGCGTCATGGCCATACCGTCACGTCATGAAGTAAAGCGACTATTTTGGCTTTGAATCTTGACTAAGAAGTTTCACTTCTGACACGCGTCGACACACACGCTCTTTTTTTATCTCTAGCTAGAGTCCATGTAAGAATCTTGGTTTGGTTTAAGGGTCTTGGTTGTTGGGTATTATAAAAATATCATGTTTAATTTGAAATTCCTATTTCAATTACAAGCATTGATCCTTCAATGCTTGTAATATTCGGGCTTTCGATAAAATTACCGGTCAGTAATCATTGTAACAAATCGCGTACAGTAAAAAAAAAACATAAGGATATAAAACTAAACAAGGATTCCTTAATATTACTCCATATTATTTTTTCCTTACGTGTTGAAATCACTTACAAATATTTTCATAGCAACCTAATAAAGCACGTTCGTCGGGCTGTGGGCATAAACTCGCCTGCCGCATCTACGTCATTATTCTGACAGCTAACGAAGGCGCAAAAACCGAGTTACTGCGAAGGGTTGTTTTATCAAAGACTTTGTTTCTACCATTCTTTTGTTTTTCGTATAATTTCACGTCAATAAGTGCTGTACGGACAGATGGCGATCTGGAAGTTGGTTGTTTGCTGTTGAAAAGACGTTTGATTTGGGGCTGACTTCGAAAAGGTTTTCTATAAAAGAAGGAAATGAATTACCTTTGTTGACGACTATTGTATTTCTAACTACAAAATTATTATGTATCTATACTAATATTATAAAGCTGAACAGTTTGTTGTTTGCTTGTTTGTTGGTTGTATGAACGCGCTAATCTCAGGAACTACTGGTCCGATTTGAAAAATTTATTGCAGTGTTATATTATAGCCCATTTATCGAGGAAGGTTATAGGCTATAGGTATGTATATGATTACGCTAAGACCAACAGGACCGCAGCCACGCGGGTGAAACCGCGGAGCGCAGCTAGTTAAGCATACAACTTACCACAGGTTTATTTAACCATCTAAAGCTTATTAAGCTCAGTTGTTACTTACAATACAAAGCATTTAAGATTCATCTCCATAAGTCAGGTCGAGGAATATCCAGGCAAATAAAGATCCATGGAGAGTATATCGCGATTACATCCCGCATCTTATTACAGAGGTCCATTGTTTTGATCCACAGAATTTCGGGATTACTAATCCATTGTTGGGTTTGTTTTGTTTTGAAGTGGGTAAAGTGCAGTTGAGTTATTAAGTTAGGATCGTTTTGCTGTGGTGATGATCGCTGTGGGATTTTTGTAATTTATACCTAAACTAGCTTTCCGCCCACGGCTTCGTCCGCTTTGTCTAAAACCTATAGATTATATTATACTAAAACCTTCCTCTTGAATCACTCTATCTATTAAAAAAACCGCATCAAAATCCGTTGCGTAGTTTTAAAGATTTAAGCATTACATAGGGACAGAGAAAGCGACTTTGTTTTATACTATGTAGTGATAGTGATACCGTGATATTTATGTAGTTATGTTTGATATTTTTTATTGCATGGATATTTTTTATTCATAACTATATCGTTCTTTTTTATCAGAAAGCGTTTTGAAATGGATGTAGTACCTAGTCAAAACTTTTGGTAAGCAACAACCTGCTCTATAGGTAGCAAAAATGAGAAAGTTTAAATGTTTTTAGTTACCAATAAAATCTTTAATCTTTTGAAATTCGTAAGAGACTTAACTTGAGTAAAAATTTATATATTCATATTATTCATAATACTAAAAGGAACCTAGGATAAAACATGAGACATTGAGACGTCTTGTATCTCAAGACCAACCCAAAACTATCAGCGAAATTAAATCCCATCTCAAGTGAACTGCCTCCGACTCCACTGTATGACGGATGGTATCTTTTTTCTGAATAAAATCACATATCACTGAAAGGGCCCGCATTTACATAATACTCCAGTTTGAATTCGTACGCGACCACAAAGACTAAATAATGCATGCAAATTCAGGGGTAGATTTAATGAAAACCTAGCTTCTATTGAAGCGGTTTATAAAAACGAGCGAATTGTTCCCAGGCGCGCGGAGAATGGGTTTAAAATCCTTTTTTCATAGTTTATTACTTATTCAATAAAGGTGATTTACACGGTTTGGATTGCACGACCGTATGTGCAATGTGTGTTAGCTGAAATTAAAGAAAGTTAAATAATACCAATAGATAGGATTGTGCTCGATTTTGATGAGATTTTCTTTTGATACTTATTTTAAATACAAAAATAACATATTGATTTCTTGTTAAAAAGAATATCGTGAAGGAAATTGTCGTTGTTTAGTTATAAAGTAAACCTGTCTAATAAATATTTTTTTTCTGTTCTGTGTTAGATTATTAAGATTTATATTTTTTACATTGTGGCAAATAAAACGCTTTCTATTTCTATTTTAAAATTTAACTATCTATTCGATACCCAGTGTAAAACACAAAGAACAAGGGTTGAGATACTTACGTAAACCCACGAGAAAATTAAAGGATAATATGGATTAGACTGCGATAAATTCTTCACATCCACAATATTTATGCTAATTTTATGTCTGCTATAATAAACGTTATAAACCTATATTGAGCTTTTATGATGTCCCGTTTTCGAGTTGTTAAAATATGTGGATTGGCCTTGAATTTTTAACTGACATTATATTATGTAGTTCTTGTCCTTCCTATAATTTTAAGTAGCTGCAGATACCCTGCCAAGCTCTAGCTCGTCAAATTTTTGTTGCATGAATGGGAAATGTCGAAAACATATGAAAATAATAATCTTTAGCAAGTTCTGTGCGGAATTTTTTTGAATCGTAAAAATAAACTATATAATTAATGCTTAGTTAATAATATATTAATTATTTCTATTGATATTTTATAAGACAGTCGTATCGGTTACATTTACCTGTAACTGAATAACCGCGGAATGGATTTTAATTTTTATGCTTTTTCACTTTTTGAAATTGTCTCCATTGGGATTAAGATATATTGTATAATAATAATTAAAAACAGTGGTGATGTGGTTTAATAAAACAACAAAAGCTCATATAAAAATACTTTATTAAAGAAAATATAATTGTTCTTACAATAATATTATTGGATAATATTTTGTGACAATAATATAATACGCACTTTTTGTTACACAATACATTCGTTTTAACATTTTATTTAATGAAAAAATAACATTAAAAAAACGACTTAAAATATCGACAGATGGCGCTGGAATAAAAAGTAAAACAGATTTATTTCATAGAAAAACACACAACTGAGAAAATAAGTTTAAATAAACTTCATACACAGGTATTATCCACAATTTCTTATGAATGCAAAAATATTAAAAACGAGTAAATAGTATAAAATGAAGATTTTAAAACAGCGCCATCTCTCGTTTCTAACCTAAAATGTTTATAAGCTAACGGTACCAAATTTCGAGATCATTCTACTTACATAAAATATTTTAACAAAACACACCGAGGGTATATACTCATAACAATACTAATTATATAAATATCACATAATAAATCAAAGCAAGCAGTCCTATCAATACATAACCTAAAAATATTTCACCGCCATTTTGAATTATTTAAATTACAACAGTATAATTAAAATGGCGGACGATTATTATAACGAAAAGGGCATTTAAAATAATTATTTACCAACCATAATTGACTAATAAGGAATGGTCAGAACCAAAATGAAAGAAAATTGATGATTTTAAAAGGATCGTTAAATAAAACATTAATTCATATTATTAGGAGTAAAAAGTATTCAAAATAGAGAACACATTTCATACATAAAAAATAAAGCTCGTTGACACAGATGTTCGTTACCTTATAATATCAATACTTGTTATTTTAAATAATATTATTGTCTTGGTCGTTTCAATTAATATACAAACAACTTCTGGATAATTTCTGTTTAGCTTAACTTTAAAAACTTTAAAATAAAAAGACGTGTGGCACTCGGGGACTGCTGCGGTACCAAATATTGCATGCTATGCCTTCAAGCCACACCTCCATGTCCGTCGGAGTGGGGAGGTTTTTTCGTTACGGAATTTCTCGATTCGGTCCCCGCGCTCAAGGCCCGCGATAGAAGCTATGCAATAGCTTAATATCAAATCGGTAGTACTGTTTTAATTAAATTGTATTATTTACTACAAGTTGTATTGAGTTTATTCATAATAACTGTTAACGTAATAACAGTAAAAAATACGTGTGGCACTCGAGGACTGCCGCGGTAAAGCTATTGCATATCATCGCATCGCTGTGCCGGTTGGAGTCCCACACCCCCCGGTGTTAGGTGTTTTCGTTACGGAATTTTTACATTCGGTCACCGCGCTCAAAGTCTGAGTTAAAAGCTATGCAATAGCTTAAAAACCTATTTAAAAACATTACTACAATATATTTTATAAAGTTATGAACATGTTAAAGAGAGCTTAAAATATGGATATTGTAATAAACTGAAAATAACAAATATTCTTTATTATAATTTTTGTTTAATTGAAAGTTTCAGAATTATAATATCCTTACTAATATTATAAATGCGAAAGTAACTCTGTCTCAATCACGCCTAAACTACTGAACCAATTTGCATGAAATTTGGTATGGAGATATTTTGATACCCGAGAAAGGACATAGGCTACCTTTTATTGCGAAATATGTACCACGGGCAAAGCCGGGGCGGACCACTAGTAGTGAAATATTTTTTCTGTTTGTGTTTAACACTGAACTTTTTCTTACTGGCAGGAAAGCAAAACCGGGACGATTGGCTATAGTTTGTAATTTTTTTACAAATATAATAACTGATAGTTAAAAATAATGAAAAGTAAGTATACTTGCATCAATCATTCCTAACTAACATTCAGTTTAACCCATTGAGCCCCGAACGGCCCGATCGGTCCACGAAACAATAGATTTTCTATTGTGTCTGTGATTCCGGGGCCTGAGTTATTATAAAAAGGAATAATACGCATTACAATAAATTCAACAACAGATCACAACTATGAACGATACCAAAATACAGAAAAGTTATTTTAAACAATTTAACGCAGAAAACAAAAGAACGTTTTATACGAGTTTTAAATATAATATTTAGCACCAATTATTGATATATAATCTTATTTAAAACTATTAATACATGTATCAAATTCTTATACACAAAAAATACATAAAGTTTGGAAAAGTAAACGCATTGAAAATGTGCTGCTATTTAATATATGTATATATGTATTTTAATAATAGCAATATTATTAATAATAAATTTAAACTTGCTTTCATTTCAATTACGATATGGAACTGTTCCTAGACTTCCAATTATCTTCTTTATCACAGATCTACAGTAGAAGATCTATTATCTCCTACAACTAAAATCTTTCCATCTTTTTAAATCTTCTGAATAACTTTTTCAGAAATCTAAGAAGTCCCCAAAAACATACATCTCGGAAAATATAAAAAATTTTATCTCCTAATATTTTTGGAAGGGATTTTCTTAATGCGCATTATACAAGTGATAATTCCGTTACTATTAGAGACATCAAAAACTTAAAATGTAAACTGAAAACAACATCAATGCCAGTTAAATTTTTCCAAGCATAATATTTCAAAATTAAACATTGCTATATTATTTCAACATTTAAGTTTATTTATTTTAACTGTACTGTTGTGTGTTAACAGCCTTATTATTATTGTTATTGAATAATTCATTGTTGTTACGTTGTTTACACCTTAAATTTCATAATATTATAATATGATGTAAATTAACCCTGACTGGGGTGGATGGTTGTAATTTAGAAATTTGAGACATTTTCAAAAACTCAGTAACACAAAAAACAATACAAATATGCCATATATTCAACATCATTTTTTGAAACCGGCCTTTGCATAATATATAATACATTCAATAAAATTTTTTTCACTAAGGGCCGATTTTTCAATGCTTGGATAAAACTTATCCGTCGAATAAAGTATTACACGATAATATTAAAATGTCACGTAAACTGTCAAATACGGGCAATTAGAATACGTTTTTAAAATGGTAGTTTTATACATTATTCGACGAATAAGTTTTATCCAAGCATTGAAAAATCGGCCCTAAATTAATCACCCTGTATCCCCCCCCCCTAGCCATCCAACCCTGTCATATTCAAGCTATCCTCCTCCTCCCCACTATTGTACGTGAGGTTCTGGTTCCCCTCCCTCTCCGCGTCCCTCAGGACCCTCTCTAACCTCGGCTGTATGTCCCCCAGTAGGGCCCGTTTACTGGGGTCCGTGGCCCAACACGACTGCATTATGTCCCAACACTCGTCCGAGAATTGGGGCAAACGCTCCGGGCGGAGCCCTGGGAAAATGTGTTAAAGAATAATAGAAAATGTATTTGTTAGCACAAAAACAATAATAAATAAATAAATAAATATTATAGGACATTATTACACAAATCCACCTAGTCCCACAGTAAGCTCAATTTAGGCTTGTGTTGTGGGTACTAGGCGACGATAAATATAATATTAAAAATACATATATAGATAATAACACCCAGACCCAAGACCTCAATGGACTCCTAAACCACTTAACCGATTATAATAAAATTCGCACACCATGTGCAGTTCGATCCAACTTGAGAGATAGGATAGTTTAAACATGTAGGTACCACGGGCGAAGCCGGGGCGGACCGCTAGTAATTTATATTAATACATTTATTATAGTGATACTATACACAGTACACACCTTTTTTCACTTTACTCCATAATTGTTCTTTATTCTGGAATGATTCAAATGCTGCGGGTAGTTTGACGGTACCAGCACACAGATACCTGAAAATAAATAATAGTGTTAGAAATTATCATTCCAATAATAATTATTAACCTGTGTTGTTTCTACAGTAAATCACAACAGAAAATCGATCCGAGATAACTACTGTCACATCATTGGTGCTACTTTTTAAATAGCAGTAGAAATAGAAAAAAAATGTGTGCGTGTACTAGTGTACACACGTAAGAAGTGAAACTTCTTTATGGCCTTATTTTTCAAAAATAATTTACTATATGCAACTTTACAGAAATACGTCGTATCACGCGTGGTTGGGTTAAGAAAAAGATGGCGCGTAACGGAAAAATGTCACGCGTAACGAAAAAATGTTACACTAAATTTTTTTCCAACCCCGACAAAGAAGTTTCACTTCAAAAAATATACTTAACAGTGCAAAGCGGAATAAAAAAAAGTCTAGTTATTTATTTCAATCGGATTTTGTTTTATTATACCGCTCTATTCTGGTAAGAATATGCTTTGTTTGAATATTTTCGTTTGTATGTACCAACGAAAATATTCGATTATACTATACTTCAATATAGTATAAATCGTTAAGATTAGGTTTTATTTACGTCTAAGTCTTGTTTAAGTGTAAGAAATATTTATTCGTTGTGTAAATTCTCCTAAAATATAAATAAACAAAGTATTGCTCGTTCCTGAATTTCAATTCAAACATTTCCAACAAATTTTTCACGTAGTAGAATAGTTAGAAACCACAAATTTAATTGTAATCCTTTTTTCTTTTTCGAATACTATGTGCTCTTTGTTACTTATATATGTATTTTTTTGTACTTTTCTCTGTGGTGCACAATAAAGAATTTTTGTTTGTTTGTTTGTTTGTACTATATGCCACTAACCACAGCAGTACGCCCAGCGCATACACATCAACAGCCGCGTGATATCTCCCGGCCAGCAGTTCGGGCGCCATATGCAGCGGTGTGCCGACCAGCGAGCCGCACACTAGCGCCCCGGCCGCACAGAACCCCAGGTCCGCTAGTGCGGCCCGACCCGATGCGTCCACTACTACGTTCTTTAGTTTTACGTCCCGGTGGACTAGGCCAAGGGAGTGCAAGTAGCGCAGGCCTGGAAAATTTGAACTTTAGGTTAAGAGACATTTATTTGATGGCCAATCCAAAGCGAAATTAAAGACAAACTTTTATCATATAGTGTCATCGACGGAGAAACATTTTGCAAACACAGATACTATACTGGAATAGTGTTAACTGAATTAAGTTCTGCCAATCGAATAATATTGAGTGTAAGGAAACACGATAACGAACACGATACATTTATGACCGAAACTGCAGCATCTATAATGTTACATTTACATTACGCTATAAATTAACGAAAGTTTTTGTAAAAATAAACCTATCTTCTCAAGTCATAAAAACAGTAGCTGAAAATTTATAAACTAATCGCTAGTGTGATCTTTTTAATATTGATCTATCAAAAGCTTTTGAGTTAGTAAACCACAACATCATAACGTATAAATGTGGGAAATATGAAACCCAACCTATAATTTATTAAAAAGACATGTGGGAAATAGAAAACTATGTTGAAATATTAAATTCAGTGAAGACCAGGAGAGTGTTGTATCACACATCCACATACAATAAATATGGAGTTTCTCAAGGGACCTTATGTGGACCGTTATTATTTCTAATCTATATGAGATTAGTTATGGTTTGCACGTTACCACTCACCCTCGAAGATAATCATCATAAAGTCATAAACATTGTAATTCCTGTGTCATACAAATTAACAAATTTTAGTGAGTATCTAAATTTTATTTACTGTAATAAGCTACATAATATGGATATAGAATCTGCTGTTGCTTATTTTTTCTCTTCACTACATCGGCATCGATTGATAGAAGGGCAGGCATGTAAGCGTAGATGTTTAAGTGTTCGCTAACATCTGTTTTGGTATGATTCGTTGTCCCAGTCATTCGTGAAATTTAAAATATACTCTCGATGTATAACATAATGTTTTTGAAGTGAAAACTTCTTTAGCGGTGTTGAGCACTTTTTCTGTAATGAGTATAAAATCTTAAACTCGCGTTAGGACACGTGACCTAATCGAAAAAGCGTAAGACGGATACCATTCCAAAATATCAAACATGCTCAACGTTAATAATCAAGTTTTCACTTCTGCCGGCACTCCCCCAGTGCAACCCGTCTTTTTTTTTTTCATTATTAGGAATTTAAATTACTGCGATCACGTGAAACGAAAATGTTTACCGAATTTTATATCTATACTAATATTATAAATCTGAAGAGTTTGATTGAACGCGCTAATCTCAGGAACTACTGGTCCGATTTGAAAAATTATTTCGGTGTTAGATAGCCCATTTATCGAGGAAGGCTATTGGCTATATATATCATCACGCTAAGACAAACAGGAGCGGAATAATGAGTAGTATAACACAAAGCACTGACCGGCCACAACGTCGCAGGCGACGCGCATGCGCTGCGCGGGCGCCAGGCCGGCGCGCACCGCCGCGTGCAGGTCGCGCGCCCACCGCTCCGACACCAGCACCACGCTCACCCCCTCGCCCCCGCCGCTCCGCTGCACCAGCGAGCCCAGGAGACGCACTATGCGGGGGTGCGGGGGGATGCTCCTATGGGACAATCGCCATACATAGTTTATAAGAAGAATAAGAAGAATAAAATGCATTTATTAGAATCACCAAATTACCACCACCACATAAAAAAAGACGGGATTGCCGGCAGAAGTGAGAACTTGATTATTAAAGTTCAGCATGTTTGATATCCATCCGTCTTACGCTTTTTCGATCAGATCACGTGTCCTGACGCGAGTTTAAGATTTTATACCCAACGCCTCTAAAGAATTTTTCACTTCAAAAAACAATAACAAAAGCACTCTTAAACTCTATAAAAAATAACAAGATGAAAAAACTTAAAAGCTAAAAATCTAATATATAAATATTTGTGTGGCGACTGGTGACCTAAAGGATAAGGCCACTCAGCTTATGCTATGCCGCACCGGTATGGTCGGCATAGCGCTGGTTTTCAGGGCCCAACCAGACAACAGGTGCGTAAGTCTAAAGTGTCCCTAATAATAAAATTTAGTTATATAACATAAAATAATATAAAATAAAACAGAGTAGACAATTTTAAATAAATAAGTGAGTGTTTGTTTAGATAGTTTAGATAGGTAACGTAGGAGGACAGTTTCCCCAGCACACGGTAAATGTTAAAAATACTTATGTAATGACCGATTCGAAAGTGCTACTAAATAGTAGTCTAATTGAATAAAAGAATGTTTATGTTTGAGTTTGAGTTTTCCCAGGCCGTATCGCTAGCCACTCCCCGAATCTCACCTGGTATAAAAAAACTCCATAGCCAGCTCGTGGTAATGCCGCGTGTCGGCTGGCAGCACCGACTTGGCGGCGACCGGGCTGTGCCCCGCCCACGCGCCGCGCACCGCGTACACCACGCCGTACTGACCGCGACCTGATAGCGTTACATACAAACTAAATAACATAGTATAAACACAATTTATATGTATATTTTATCTTATATATAAAATTCTCGTGTCACAATGTTAGTCTGCATACTCCTCCGAAACGGGTGGACCGATTCTCATGAAATTTTCTGTGCATATCGGGTAAGTCTGAGAATCGGCCAACATCTATTTTTCATATGTACCACGGGCGAAGCCGGGGCGGACCGCTAGTATTTATATATTTATTTATTCATATATGTTAAGATAGTGTATTTGAATATACCGTAATATGCGTTATCGAATATTTTATTTAGTTTTCCTTGTTTGTATTGCCTTGTTTTTGCTCACCCACTTTTTGTTGTGTTTATTTCCTATACTTTAAAGGGTTGCCTGGTAGAAATCGCTACCTAAGGCCGCCTTTTGCTTGTTTTGTATATGTTGTGTGCTTTTGTATTTGTATTTATTTATTTTTAAGCAATAAAGAATTTTCATTCATTCATATAAAACAAAGTCGCTTTCTCTGTCCCTATGTCCCTTTGTATGCTTAAATCTTTAAAACTAGGCAACTGATTTGATGTGATTTTTTTAAATATATAGAAGAGGAAAGTTTTAGTATATAATTTATTATGTTTTATACAAAGCGGGCGAAGCTGCGGGCGGAAAGCTAGTAAATAATAAATAAATATTCAGGACAATTTTCACACACGGCACGATCTGATCCCATACTAAGCTTTCGCTTGTGTTATGGGAACCAGTGGTAGGGATCAGAAAAAGAAGGCGCGTAACGGAAAAATGTCACGCGTAACGAAAAAATGTTACACTAAATTTTTTTCCAACCCCGACAAAGAAGTTTCCCTGCAATAAATAAATGTTTTTAGTAACATATCAACTTTCAAATACGATTAAAAATAAAAATAGTAATGAAACACGCACCGATCTCTCGGCCCAAATCCGGAGTTCCGTACATGAGGAGGTCGCACATCGATGTACTCTCTAAACATAGACGAGCGAACGATGGTGCGTATCTGTAAGTAAATACCATCAAATTTCATTCATTCAATGAGTAGTTTTTATAGCATTACTCGTAACATAGATAAACAATAACATAAAAAGACGGGACTGCCGCGGTAAAGCTATTGCATGCTATGCCTTCAAGCCACACCTCAGTGCCCGTCGAAGTGGGGAGCGTGAGGTTTTTCGTTACGGAATTTCTGGATTCGGTCCCCGCGCTCAAGGCCCGCGATAGAAGCTATGCAATAGCTTAATAAATTTATTTTATTCTTATTCTTCTTACTGCCGATTTTTCAATGCTCGGATAAAACTTATTCGTCGAATAATGTATAAAACTACCATTTTAAAAACGTATTCTAATTGCCCGTATTTGACAGTTTACGTTACGTTTTAATAGTATCGTTTAACACTTTATTGGACGGATAAGTTTTATCCAAGCATTGAAAAATCGGCCCTTATTCTAAATTAGAAGGTAGCAGTCAATAGATGAAAAAAAACATGTCTTTCCTAACCACTAAAGTCTACTAAGTTAAGTAAGTTTATATGAACAGTATATCTTTGAAACTACCGTCAAGGACTTAAATATTATCGTCCGTGGCTTGATCGTTCATTATTTTGAACAATAATTCTTATACAATTTAATTCCTAACTTACTTCTTTCGTATCGCCAACTTAACGTCTTCCGTGTGATGCAATCGATTCGACAAAGCGCTTTCGAGCGACGCGAGCGCTGACTGATAGCGCTCGTGTGCTACGCTTAGACGCTCTAGGATCTGGAATTTGAATTAATACTAATTATTTTCTGAAGTGAAAACTTCTTTAGCGGCGTTAAGCACTTTTTCTGCAATGGGTATAAAATCTTAAACTCGCGTCAGGACACGTGACCTGATTGAAAAAGCGTAAGACGGATACCATTCCAAAATATCAAACATGCTCAACGTTAATAGTCAAGTTTTCACTTCTGCCGGCACTCCCGGAGTGCAACCCGTCTTTTTTTTTGTTGACAATAAATTTCTTTCTTCCTTGTCGCCAAAGCAGTTCCACTTGTGTCACGCACCTGGTGGGACAGCATGCGCGCAGTGCGGTGCGCGCTGAGCGACGCGAGCGCACTGAGCGCCGCTTGCCGCCGCCACGCCGCGCTCAGCGCACAGCACGCGCCCGCAGAACCACCGCCCGGCACGCGCAACCTGGGGACAAGGCTTTATTAGTTACAATCATGTTTTATTTGAAAAACTGTGCCGAAAAAATTGGTTGTCTGTAAAGTCGGTTTACTGACGATAGTTAGACGTGACAACGTCCGATTGTGTTTCTTTGTCGCTCGTTCCGCGCTCTCGCTTGCACTTCAAGCCTTGGGAACGCCTCAGTGCGAGGTAACGCCGCATGAGTCATGTTTTTTCGTGCGTGCAGCCGGCTCTATCGAATTATAAGACGTTGTCACGTCAAAAAATATGAATAAACTTATCAACTAAAACCAATCAATGTAACAAATAAAAATTGAGTTTGAGACGATTGACTCTAACTCGTGTTAAAAAAGTGTAGTAGCGATTTCCTCTCTTGTACATGAAAATCAATGATATATGTAATAAAAAAAAAATGTCCTCTATCACATCTATCTCGCAATATACTCATAATCTACTGCACGAATCGTAAGTCTATTTTCACCAATAAACAAAACACTTAAAAACAATAATAGTAGATAAAGCGGGTACCTGTGCAGCAGCCGGCGCAGCGAGTCAAGCAGCCCGCGAAGCAGCGAGTACGAAGCAGCGGGCTGCAGGTCCACCGCCCGCGCGGCGCCCGCCAGCGCCCGCGCAGCAGCACTGGCCGACTGCCCGCACGCCTCCGCGCATGTAGCCTCCAGCGACTGCAGGCACCTGGGGCACACCACACGTGACAATACACGTGACAACACACGTGACATTCGACACACGTGACAACACACGTGACATTCGACACACGTGACACCACACGTAACACTACACGTGACATTCTACACACGCGACATAACACATAACATTCGTCACACGTGACACCACACGTGACACTACATATGACATTGGACACACGTGATACAACACGCATCCACAACACGCATCCCCATCCATTTTTTCGAAATGTATGGGCTCAGTGTTTTTTCTTTCTTTTTTTAATCAAGCTAGTATTCAAGTGAATTAAAATATATACACTTTAAATTGTAAATATAATATAAATATAGAATAAAGAAATAATTAATTATTACCTTTCTAATGTACCGAAATATGCATCCTTCAGACAATCGACGAAATTGACTAGCTTCAAACTTATCTTGTGGCTAAGTTTTGAGAGAACTGAAACAGTAACATTGAAGTAAAAAAATCTCAATTATGTATAGAAAATAGACTACCATATTGTGTATTTCGTGACAGAATAATTGTCAAAATAAACTATAAATTCAAACTTAAATAATGTTATCAAAACTCTGCTTGACAAATGCATAAGCTGAGTTTAGCTTGTGAAAAAAATGGTGTATATTTTCATTATAGCTGTTTTTTTTTTAACATTTACGTCAATAATACTAATAAATATAACAATACTAGATTTCCGCCCGCGGCTTCGCCCGCGTTTTCAAAGGAAAACCCGCATAGTTCCCGTTCCCGTGGGATTTCCGGGATAAAACCTATCCTATGTGTTAATCCAAGTTACCCTCTATATGTGTGCTAAATTTCATTGTAATCGGTTCAGTAGTTTTTACGTGAAAGAGTAACAAACATCCATACATCCATACTTACAAACTTTCGCCTTTATAATAGTATTAAGATTAAGATAATTAAATAAATATGAAGTATTGTGATAACAGATATAACTATTGCAGTTAATACTGACCTGTCCTCTGTACATCAAGCGATGCATGTTTAGTAGACAGAGGAGCGGAACAACCAGACAAACTCCACATGCTTGAAGATTGGCAGCGAGTGCCGAACGAATCGCCTACTATGCTCTGAAATGTATGTGAAATCGGTTTATAATTATGTGAAATTATAAATGCGAAAGTAACTCTGTCTGTCTGTTACGCTTTCCCACTTTAACCGATCAACCGATTTTAATGAAATTTGGCACAGTCAATCTTTAAACACTAAGGTAAACACTCACTAGACATGTCTTGTGACGTCACGCAAAGCGCGCGCAAAATGGAGGCGTTTAAACTGCTTAAATTTTTTTTAAGTTTTAAATTTTTTTTTTAATATCTAGAGTATTTTGAAGCCCATAAATATTTTTTTCTACGTTATAAAATAGTAAACTATTAATTTAATACAAAAAAGAAAAACCATGAATATTCCCCATTACCAACGGCACGAAAAACTATTTCATATCCATATATTTTACCTGTAACCCATAACTCTGACTACCCGCAAAACTTTCATCATGCGACGGCACGATATCGTAGTCGTCGACGTTAAAACTGTCGTACGATAGCGCCTCTTCCACGTCCGACAATTCGTCACTTTGCTGACTCGAGTCCGTTATATCGTAGTCTTTTTGACTTGATTTTTGGCCGGTTTCTTTGGGTTTAAAACGGTTAAGTTGTATTATGGGCGAGTCGCGTGGCGAGTAGAAGGTGGAATTCGATACTAGGAATTGTTTGTCTTGGTGGCAGGGGAGATCTGGAAATAATAGATTTATTATTAAAAAAAAGACGTGTGGCACTTGGGGACTGCCGCGGTAAAGCTATTGCATGCTATGCCTTCAAGCCACACCTCCGAGCCCGTCGGAGTGGGGAGTGTGAGGTTTTTTCGTTACGGAATTTCTGGATTCGGTCCCCGCGCTCAAGGTCCGCGATAGAAGCTATGCAATAGCTTAATAATAACTGCTTCTTACGTTTTTCCGTGTTCGATTTGTATTTGGACGATTCAATAGCGCTACTAAATAAGGTCGAGTTGAAGAAATTAATGATAAGCATGAGTTTGAACATCAAAGCAATAAAACATTTCTTAAAGAAGAAAAAATTATTCGAATTATTAAGCCATTGCATAGCTTCTATCGCGGGCCTTGAGCGCGGGGACCGAATCCAGAAATTCCGTAACGAAAAAACCTCACGCTCCCCACTCCGACGGGCACGGAGGTGTGGCTTGAAGGCATAGCATGCAATAGCTTTACCGCGGCAGTCTCCGAGTGCCACACGTCTTTTTTATAATAAAAAAAATTGCAAGGGTTATGGTTAAAACAAACCATCCACACTCCAGTCCATATTCTGAATATCGGTTTTCATTTCATCCAGCACTTCTTGAAGTAACTGTATCAATTCCTGTTTCTTCTCTCCCTCTGTGAATTTCTCGGTTATCGTCTGAAAATAATTTTTAAATACTTGGTCTTACAAAATCTGTAAGTGCATAAAACATTCCCAATATAAAGATTATATTTATTGGCGAGAAAGGGTGCGGGTTCGAGTCCCGCCTCGTGATCGGATTTTTTCTATTCTTTATAAATTTATATAGACTAGCTTCCGCCCACGACTTTGTACGTGCATCCCCGTTCCCGCAAGAATTTCGGGAAATCCTTTCTTAGCGGATGCCTACGTCCTAACATCTACCTGCATGCCAAATATCAGCCCGATACGTCCAGTGGTTTGGGCTGTGCGTTGATAGATCACTATATCAGTCACCTTTGAGTTTTATATACATATGTCTATAGATTGTATTAACTTGAATGTGTTTTTGACCAACGAAAAGTTTTTGAAAGTTTTTAAAAAGGATAAAAATAAAGTCCGTAATGCTATAAGATAACATAATAGATGGCTTAATCGATCGAGAATAGATTAAAATGTTTACCTATATAGAAATTTATATTAAATCTACTAGCTTTTCGCCCGCGGCTTCGCCCACTTTGTCTAAAACCTAATAAATTATATACAAAAACCTTCCTCTTGAATCACCCTATTAAAAAAAACCGCATCAAACTCCGTTGCGTAGTTTGAAAGATTTAAGCATACAAAGGGACATAGGGACAGAGAAAGCGACTATGTAGTGATTCTCCGAAGTATATAAACCTGTTTTGTGTAAGTTGTTCATAATTTTCTAGTGCAATAAATAAATAAATTACCTCATACAAGTGCTGCTCCTGTTTGGCAACATATTGTATCTTTTTGGGGATCACTTGTAATTCCCTCGCAAGATCAAACGACGCGAGAATCAAACGCTGTAGCAGTTTTACGTGAATCTGTAAAGAAAATTTATTTCAATATTTGGATTTTCACGAATTTAAACTTTATTCCGATATTAATAAAGATTACAGTATCTCTTCGTATTCTATAATAATAATATTCGTATTCTATAGTAAAAGTCTGTACTCGAAAACAGACTCTATTGCTGAAACATTAAAACACAAAACCGCTCAGCTCTCTCAGCACAGAGCACTGCGTCAACAGAGTACTTACTGCGCACATTCCGAGGCGAACTAAAATTATTACTTTTACCACACATTCGAAAATAGACTACTACGATGATAAAAAAGTACAAAACCGCTCACTTCGCTCAACATTTAAGATTTGCACGCATTACATAACAAACTAGAGTTATTCCTTTAACCACATATTCAAATAATTTGGAAAATCCAAAAGTGCACGCCTCATAATTTTTTTTTAATAAATATTTATTAATTATTATTTTTGTTTATTTAATAACAATTAAACCACATCGAATCAGACCCTGAAAAATGAAAGGGTTCTATTCCTGAGCATACTCAAGCGTAAGAGAAAAAAAAAGACTCGATTAGTAAAGTATTTCGGTCGCTATCGTGTTAACAAGAAAAAGGATCCGCACATACAGACACACGGACGTCCAAGACAGAACTTTTTTAAACTGTTTTTTAACTAGTTTAAATAACAAAAATGACATCAAAAATATCATGAACGTTAAAAATAGTGTTTTTTCTTAATATGTGTGTGTATGTATTATCTTACAAGTGCAATGTATGATACATAAAGACATTTTAAGTTTGAAAAATCAGATGTTTTGCGCGAAGTGACAGTAGTACCCACCTCAACGCTTCGCTTATGAGGCGTGCAAAACGAACTATATAATTATATAAATAAAGCACTAATTTCCTTACCTCACTCAACATAGAGCACTGCGTCAACAGAGAACTCTGCGCACACTCCGTAGCGAACTTCAGCACATTGCTCAATAACACAGTGCGACTCTTGACAGTTCTATTGGCGGGCTCTTTTTTTCGTTTCTCAGTCTCTATGTTCGATTTGTCTATGTTTTTCAATATGTCGCTATCGTCTAGTATGAGCCAAGTTGATCTTACGTGGTGCTTTGGTGGTGGGTTTGCTAAAAATTAAAACATTATAAATAACAATAAAAATGTAATTTTAAAATTACTATGTGAAATAGAATAAGAAATTTTTGTTCAAGCAAACCCGGCGAACTCCGTTTCGCCACCAGAGACACCTTTTCTTTGCTATAAACCTCACAGAGCCCGAGACCTTTCCAACGAATACAAAACCGTGGAAATCGGTTCGTGCGTTCTGGAGTTATAGCATCAGGAAGGAAAACCCGACTTATTTTTATATAGTAGATTAAACGTACTTGTACATTTTTTATAAAACTGTACTCACATATAAACTCCCACTGATCAAGCAGCTCGTTCATGAACGCGATCTTCTCTTCCTGCGCACGCACATCTGTTTGCGCCGATGTTTCTTGCGTATGCCTGAAATATTATATATTATACATTATATTTTTGAAGTGAAAACTTCTTTAGCGGCGTTGAGAACTTTTTCTGTAATAGGTATAAAATCTTAAACTTGCGTCAGGACACGTGACCTGATCGAAAAAGCGTAAGACGGATACCATTCCAAATACCAAATACCAAAATATCAAACATGCTCGACGTTAATAATAAAGTTTTCACTTCTGCCGGCACTCCCGGAGTGCAATCCGTCTTTTTTTTTACCGAAGTAAAGTATCAGGGGCCTTAGACAAAGTAACAATTAAAAAACGATAACGAAGTTAGAAAAGGAAAAATGTATGGGATTGACATTAGATAGACCACGTGATCTAACGCGGCGTATGTCAATCCCATACATTTTTGCCTTTTCTAACTTCGTTATCGTTTTTTAATTGTTACTTTGTCTAAGGCCCCTGGAATTCACTTAAACGAGATACAATGAGATTAATTTGAATGTATATTTTCACGTGTAAGCGTCAAAATAATTACTTAATTAATTTGACAAGCTCTTCTAGAATTTGGTATTTTTAACGTGAAACTAACTCGTGACAAGATTTAAAATTTATTTTCTTAAAAATAATTCGATTCCAATATTTCACTACGTACATTTCAAATAATTTAATAATAAAGCTATTTTTTTTTAGTAATCGCACTTTCCAGTAGCAGATTTTTATCAGAATAAGGGCTGATTTTTCAATCCTTGGATAAAAACTTATTCGTCGAATCACTACATAGTATAAAACAAAGTCGCTTTCCCTGTCCCTATGTCCCTATGTCCCTTTGTACGCTTAAATCTTTGAAACTACGCAACGGATTTTGATGCGGTTTTTTTTAATAGATAGAGTGATTCAAGAGGAAGGTTTATATGTATAATAAGATCTATTAAGTAGTGGAGAAGTACTGTTATTTTTGAGGTTTCTAATGTGATGTCGTAAAAAATTACATTTATTCCGCTTACATTGCAAACGCAGGCTGAACCCTACGAATTTTATCAAAATAATGTACTAAGTATTATACACATTGAAAAGGTCTACAGAAAAGTCCGCGATGGTATATGTCTATCTCTTATGGATAACCCACAATAACTTTTTTTTGTCATTTACTTTTTACGACAAATAATGGCTAATTTTCGAAGCGATTTTAACCAATACAGCATTAATCCTTAACCAATTAAATACCATGAATACATTGTTCATTTAATATAGATCTATATGGCCCTTTACACCGTATGATTTAAGTGAATATTTTCGAAGATATTACAGATTTAAAAATTGCGGGACGTAGCGTTTGCGGCCGCCCGGCTATGTATTTTATACCCGTGCGATGCCGGAGCGGGCCGCTATATTTTTATACCTATACAACGTTCACAATTTTTCTGTAGTGTATTTAGTATCAGCATTGCACCCGTGCGAAGCCGGGGCGGGTCGCTAGTAATGTATAAAACTACAATTTTAAAAACGTATTCTAAATTGCCCGTATATGACAGTTTACGTGACATTTTAATATCATCGTGTAATACTTTATTGGACGGATAAATTTTATCCAAGCATTGAAAAATCGGCCCTAATAGGTTTGTAAGCTGAACAACCAACCTAACCTTCCGCATTCAAAACTGCTTTTCTCAACTTACGCTATTATTTTTCAGGATAATTTTACACATACATGCACGGCACGATCTGATCCCATACTAAGCTTTCGCTAAAATTTTATGGAAACCAGATGGCTGATAAACATACATATATAATTTTAAATAAATACTAATATAGATAATTAACCAGACATAGAGCAAACATCTATGTTTATCACACAAATATTTGCTCCGGGTGGAAATCGAACCCACGACCTCTTGGAAGGCAGGGCCACTACCAACCAAGCCAACCGTCAATGACTATATTTTCCTTCTCTTATCTCTTACCTGATTCCACCTCGTAACAGATCTCTATCCGACTCCGGCAGCTCACTGCCATCTCTAGCGGACTCAGTGCACTCACTCACTTCTACCAACTCTTCTCGACAAGAGAGAGAAGAGTCCGAGAAGAGAACGAACAAGAGTTGCGCGTTTGGATCGATCTCCTTTATTTGGTGGAAGTCTTGGAGATTCTGGAAGTATTATACACATAATCCTACTAATATTATAAATGCGAAAGTTTGTGAGGATGGACGTGTATGTGTGTGTTTGATACTCTTTCACGCAAATACTACTGAACCGATACAATGAAATGAAATAAATGAAATGAAATACAATGAAATTTAGCATTTATAGAGGGTAACTTGGATTAACACATAGGGTTGGTTTTATCCCGGGCATCCCACGAGAACGGGTTTGCGGGTTTTTCTTTGAAAACGCGGTTGGAAAGCTAGTATATTATAATGCGAAGGTAAGAGAACGGCGTATGTACCACGCGTTTTTATTTACGTCATAATAATAACTAAAACTTTTCAATCTTTTCATTTTCCTATATCCCAAGGTTGCCTGGAAGAAATCGCTTCAAAGCGATAAGGCCGCCAATTTGTACGGTGAAGATTCTTTTTGTATATTATTGTATTGTATATCTGTGCATTGTACAATAAAGTGTTTATTATTATTATTAAAACTGTACTATCTAATCACCTAGACATATACCTAAATATTATCGAATTGTAGTAAATTATGAGGTGATAATAATTTAAAAAATGTAACTGTTCAAAACACAGACATGTATCAAGATAGACTAAGCGAGTGTATGTACTTCCCGTGTCCAAACTAAGTTTATGAAACTTACTTGACGCTGGCCTACACTCAGTCCGCACTTGCAGTTCGCCAAGGAAAGACGTGAAGCTGAATAAAGTAAAATGCCGAATTGCGCCGTTATAAACTGTAGAAACTCCACAGCTGTGAGTGGCCGAGATAGCATAGATGTTTCCTTCCACCGATAAGTAATTTTCTAATCAGAATATGCACTATTTATTTTAAAATCAAATAAAGAATATCTGTGGAAAACGATCGTGACAAACACGGATACCAATCATACGAAATGATTCGGAATACATTGCGGCTTTTACTTGGCACAGTAAAGATCGCGTCGTATGATAACAAGCAATGAATAGCGTCTTCTCATTTTTCTGTTCTCATTTTTCTGTCCAATTTTGTGGTTAGTGATGTTCATTTGATGCAACAGTTCTCGATTCTAATCGATTTTATAATCGAACAGAAAAATGATAATTTGAAGGAGCAATTTTTCAGAAAAAAAGGCATAGATTTTTTTTGTCATTTAATACGACTTGACCTAGAACTTTTAAGTATTTTAATACAAAGGTACTAAAAATAAATATTATGACATGGACGCCATTAGTTAAAGTGTCATCTTGGGAGTTTTTTAAGAAAACTCCTTATTGCTGACTATGTTTGTTTTTTCAGTTTTCCAAGTAACCCGAACATAAAAGGAAAATGGATCGATGCAACGGGACATAAAGATTGATTGATTGACAGTTTCATTACTTTCTTTCGATGGCCTCTCTAGTACGTAGTACATGGTAACTCAATGGGCATATGTAAGAAAAAGCTAAAACACATTAGTTTACTTGTTAGAATATTAAAAGGTTTATAACTTTATTTTATCATCCCTCTGTTTAAGGTAATTATCATTTTTCTGTCTTGAATCGATTTAGTAATCGATTACGATTCATTTATTTGATTACCTCTTAGACATAGATCTAGTTTGATCTGATTTCTTTCGATTTACTTCGATGGGATAGGACGATACTAGAATCGCCGCGCGAGTGGCGGCCTAATCGATTTAGCGTAAAATGAAATTAACATCACTAAAAAGCGCTCGTGACGTCATAACGCGTCAAGGTCAGTACAAAAAATATGACACGCTTGGTTTTCATACAGATCGCGGTACTTGCATTGTCTACTTAAATATACATGTCTGTGGTTCAAAAGTAACATTATTAAAATTTACATATAAATTACACAATTATTTTTCAACGTGCAAAAACCAACATTTCAATTTACTTGTACATAATTTAATGCATATTTAGTTATTTACCTAAATACAATACTAAAATAATTATTTTTAAACTAAACTAAACTGCCTTCTAGTTATTGACATTAGATCCACATGGATGGCAAAGCTTTCAAATCAAATAAGAAACTTCAAAATCAGTACACCCAATCGAAAGTTCTACACAAACATACCTCAGCATTAAAAACAGACGACTCAGCGTTCCATACACCTTCGGTATTTTCGACTTTTTTCTCTTTATCATTTTCAGTCTTTTGAACATTAAACAGACTAAATGTGGTCCAGAAATCTTCATCGCTTCGAGACACCGCCATTTTATTAACTGTCTCATTAAATATATTATTGCCATATCTATCCAAAGCATATAAGTATATGGGGGCATAATTTCTAAGTATTGCTTCTCTTTTCTGGTAGAAATCTGAATAATTTTCACTTAGAGTCTGATAGTTGAGTAGACCAGGGTCTGAATCGATGTCTGGTGGTATGATGATGCGAAGACCGTCTTTTAAAAAGGAATTATTGAGTTCCACTTCTAATACTGTTGTTAGGTCGTTGTTGTCTTTTCGGAGGAGATCCTTGAAGAAAAAAAAGCTATTAAAGTTAAGAAGGTATTTAATTGTAAATTTAAAAAATTTGTCGCTATCAAGCAAATACTTTTTTACGAGACAGGATTCAAACCCGCGGCTTTTTCGCAAAAATACGTTACAAAACATTGAAGGAAATAAAACTATATATATATATATATATATATATTTAATTTAAGTCAAATATATTTCCAAAATTTTATTTACTAAATATTTCGCTTTTTTACCGCTTGGTTGCCTGGCAGAGATCAGTGCTTAGTGATAAGGCCGCCAATTGTACTAAATATTTCACTTCCATATTTGATTTTTATTGTTTCTTATTATTTAATAACTCAGCCCCCGGAATCACAGACACAATAGAAAATCTATTGTGTCGTGGACCGATCGGGCCGTTCGGGGCTCAATGGGTTAATGATTATTGTATTACAGTAAAGTGTAATAAATCCACACTAATATTATAAATGCGAAAGTAACTCTGTCTGTCTGTCTGTTACTCAATCACGCCTTAACTACTGAACCAATTTGCATGAAATTTGGTATAGATATATTTTGATATAGGACATAGGCTACTTTTTACCCCGAGACAAAGGATAGGTTTTATCCCGGAAATCCCGGAACTACGCGGGTTTTTCTTTGACTACGCGGGCGAAGCCGCGGGCGGAAAGCAAGTAAATAAATAAATACCTGAAGAGGCAAAGTATCCCATGGCTCCCTATTACACTCCAGTTCTTCCACCAGTTCGAATTCCGAAGTACCGAGGGTCAGATGCACTTGTGTACTTGAACCGTATTGAATACGCAACTGCAAATAATAAAAAAATTAAGCATTATTATGATATTCAGAGCCATTTTATTTAGTGAGACTTTTAGATTTTTTGTAACTACTCGTGACATTCGACACACGACACACGACAAACGAAGACACACGTGAATATTCCAAAACATTCATAATTCCGTGTTTAACTAAAAAATTGCCTTCAAACTAAAACCTACATACCCATCGACACCCCCTTGGCAAGTTATCGGGGAGCAATCTCCTACCCAGAATGCAGTGCAGCAGACGAGCTCTAGCACGTTGGCTAGTTCCCAGGATCACTAGCGCGGTTGGCCGGGACGATTGTACTCCGAGCTTTTCCACTCTTTCTGATACCTCCGCATCTATGAAAAAAGTAAAAACCATTTTATTTATTTATTAATTGCAACAGTATACATACCCTCTATATTGTTTTGACTCTCTTTTTTCTGAATCTACGTTGTACGATCACAGCTCTGTATCATATTCATAATCTTTTTATTTATAAAACTTTTATAGATTAAAATAATAAATTTTAATTATTTGTAACAATTTCGCATGAATAAGTAAGGAATTGGAAAATTCGATTCGTATTTTAAAGTTGATACCTTTAGAAGCTAATGCACATGAAATTGCTTATCTAAAGGATCAATCAAAGTTGGGACCAATACTCAATAAAATATGTCATGCACTATACAGGGTGTCCCAAAAAGTAGTGATGAACGGAAGCTGGGAGGTAGAGGACCTAGAGGGCTATCCGAATCAACCCCATGAAAACCTTTTTTTGTGATTTTAGTTTTTTAAGGGCCCTTGAAGTGGTGAACATACTGGGTAATTTTATCTTTCTTGGCATTTAATTCTTTTTATTATTCCATTCGAAGATCTAACGATAGTAAATGTTACCATACTGAATTGGCCTATCTTTCAGCTTAGCAAACAAAAAAAAAATCAAGCATCTAGCGCAATAATTGACGTCACCATGGGTGAAAATATCATTGTACTCGGCGATAGGTGAAAAATTGAAAAAACCTTCATAACTCCGAAAATACGAAAAATCGAATAAAATACATGGGGGTGATTCGGATAGCCCTCTAGGTCCTCTACCTCCCAGCTTCCGTTCATCACTAATTTTTGGGACACCCTGTATAATATACGCGATGTGTATATTGTTGAAGGAACAGGATATCCTGAAGCCTAACTAAACCGATTTGTGAAGCTCTGGGGTGCATTTGAAAGCAATGTTTATATTTTTAGCAGATCGGGTGTTCTGTTAAGAAATGTTCTTACTTCTAACTTAAATCTTTGCATTATTGCATACTAAAGCATTCTCTTAGATATGAAAAATATCATGTACCCAAAATAATGTTGAAATACCCTTACTTTTTAAGACAACGATTTTATAATCAAACGTATCCAATCTGTGTCAATCCAAGATTTCCGTGCATACATTCAAGTACATTATAAAATATCAAGTGTGTGTGATACCTGAACTTATCAAAGAAAGCATTAGACACAAGACAGCTAATGTATTTCAAAGGATATTATACGATCGTTACTATCAGGTATCAGCCCGGATATTTCCCAGGAGACTGTCATGGATCTGATGCCGGGTTCGTATTTTCTCTACTAATTTAAGTTGTAATAGGATCCACATGAAAATTCATCGTTATTATTAAGCTTAATGGTATATTCCGAAATATAGACTATACTAATATTGATTCACAACAGGATATAACAGTACAACTCGGTTACAATATCTGTGGACCTCGCTGGAATGCGGAGCCCCTTCCCGTTCCCCTTTACCTCCCCGCGCTCGCCCGCGGCGCGTCATTACGGTTAGCAATTTCGTTGCGTTCGCGACGTGACGTCATCGAAGCCAGGTCCACAGATATTGTAACCGGGTTGTAGTATTTGAATTAATATCCTTCCCTTTCTTACACTACAAATTGTTTACGTCATTGTAGAGGATGCCTACTTAGTAATTATCTAAGGTAATACATTAAATTGGTGTTTAGGCAGCTTCATACTTTAACATATCATGATATCATTTTATTTAGTACTAGCGGTCCGCCCCGGCTTCGCCCGTGGTACATATTTACGTTTTCTCTACATAAAAAACCATCCTCGTACTTCAAGGAATATAATAAAAAAAGAATTATCGAAATCGGTTCAGCCGTTCTCGAGTTATGCGCTTACCAACACATTTTGCGATTCATTTTTATATATAAGAAAAGAAGAAGATTTCTTTAGGTAGTATATTGATGTAATAGGGTAAACATGAAAGTACTGTTCGTCAATTAAAACAAGTGTTCGATCAAAATTTCCTTAAAAATGTATAGCTCAAGCATATTATTGCCACTTTCATCACTTATGGAAAGTTGGTAATACTATAGCTATGCAGATCTTAAAGCTCCGCCAGTTATATAAGAATTACTACCAATCACAGCTCATCCATACTAATATTATAAATGCGAAAGTAACTCTGTCTGTCTGTTACTCAATCACGCCTAAAGTACTGAACCAATTTTCATGAAATTTGGTATGGAGATATTTTGATACCCGAGAAAGGACATAGGCTACTTTTTATACCGGGAAAATGACGCAATCCCGGAAATCCCACGGGAACGGGAACTATGCGGGTTTTTCTTTGACTGCGCGGGCGAAGCCGCGGGCAGAAACCTAGAAAACAATAAAACAAAAACAACAACAACTTACCGCAAGGCAGTATATCCTGGACATCTTGAAGCGCGCGCGTGGTGTCGCGCAGCAGCACGCGCAGGGTGCGCACGCGCCCCGCGGACCGCCGCCAGCCGCCGCCCGCCATCCGTGCCCATACGACTTTGTTCTGAAAGCATTTACTTCCTATTAATATTATAAATGTGAAAGTTTGTAAGTATGGATGTTTGTTACTCTTTCACGTAAAAACTACTGAACCGATTACAATGAAATTTAGCACACATATAGAGGGTAACTTGGATTAACACATAGGATAGGTTTTATCCCGGAAATCCCACGGGAACGGGAACTATGCGGGTTTTCCTTTGAAAACGCGGGCGAAGCTGCGGGCGGAAATCTAGTATAATACTATAAAGCTGAAGAGCTTGTTTGTTTGAACGCGCTAATTTCAGGAACTACTGGTCCGATTTGAAAAAGTATTTCGGTGTTAGATATCCCATTTATCGAGGAAGGGTATAAGTCACATCACTCTTATACCAACAGGAGCGGAGCCACACGGGTGAAACCGCGAAGCGCAGCTAGTACAATATACATATACTCACAATAACTATACGCCTATTAGAATAGCTTGTCGATAATCTATAGGTACTCATATTATAAAAGCTGAAGCGTTAATTTTTTTGCTTGCTTGAACCTGCTTATCTCAGGAACCATTGGTGCAATTTCACTGTTAGATAGTCCATTTATCGAGGGGGCTATATGCTAATATCATCGCACTAAGACCTATTAAGCGGAGCAATGCGAGTGAAACCACGGGGCACAGACTACACTATAAATAGAGGCGTATATTATGTCGTTTAATTTTTTCTTTAATCTATCGACTCACTGGCGTTCTACTCCACGTAGAACGATAAAACATATTCATTGTTGATACTGTATTGCCCATATAGATAAAGGATACGCTTTAATCAAAAGGTAATTAAAATTTAAAAGAAAGAGGCATTAAAAATTAATCTCTGGTAGAATACGGCACAGACACATTTGTAATGTAAGTTTTTAGCCTAAGTACAATTATCTTATCCCGAAATAATATTTGCCAACATAAATTTGTAGGTACATATAAAGAAAATTTAAGTTCCTGTCTAGTTGTTATCGCGTAACAATTAATTAAACTGAGAAATCATATAAAAAGCATGTAACAGTAAATTTCATAAACTACCTAAGTTATAATAATGGAGACGAGGAAACGGAAATGCTATTTCTCAATAAGGTAGTAATCGACTCATGATCGTTATATACCTAGTGGTATACATATATATCATTTTAGATATAATATATTTCCGGTAATTATGCCTCACGATAATTTGATATATGGCATACGAGACATGTTAGTGAACTTAGCAGATCATTTTTAGCAGATCAAAAAAAAATGTGAGTTCTTATCGCGTGCAGTTGAGTTCTACAGTTCCTGATACTTTTTAGAAATAGTTCTGGCGTTTTTACCTTAAAAAACGACATTTGAAAAAATAATCTGCCAACTTCCCGTAGCAGATCATTTTTAGCAGATCAAAAAAAAAATGTGAGTTCTTATCGCGTGCAGTTGAGTTCTACAGTTCCTGATACTTTTTAGAAATAGTTCTCGCGTTTTTACCTTAAAAAACGACATTTGAAAAAATAATCTGCCAACTTCCCGTAGCAGATCATTTTTAGCAGATCAAAAAAACAATGTGAGTTCTTATCGCGTGCAGTTGAGTTCTACAGTTCCTGATACTTTTTAGAAATACTCGCGTAAAATGAAACACTAGAAAATTTATTTATGTCATATTTCATCACGCCGTAGCATCATGCCGTAGCATCACTCCGTAGCATCACGCCGTAGTATCATGCCGTAGCATCATGCCGTAGCTTCATGCCGTAGCATCATGCCGTAGCATCATGCCGTAGCATCATGCCGTAGCATCACGCCGTAGCATCATGCCGTAGCATCATGCCGTAGCATCACACCGTAGCATCACAGCGTAGCATCACGCCGTAGCATCACGTCGTAGCATTACGTCTTAGCATCACGTTAAGCCGGGTCCAGGTCGGGTTTTTTCAAATGTCGTTTGTTAAGGTAAAAACGCCAGAACTATTTCTAAAAAGTATCAGGAACTGTAGAACTCAACTGCACGCGATAAGAACTCACATTTTTTTTTGATCTGCTAAAAATGATCTGCTACGGGAAGTTGGCAGATCATTTTTTCAAATGTCGTTTTTTAAGGTAAAAACGCCAGAACTATTTCTAAAAAGTATCAGGAACTGTAGAACTCAACTGCACGCGATAAGAACTCACATTTTTTTTTTTGATCTGCTAAAAATGATCTGCTAAGTTCACTAACATAATATACGAGACACCAGATAAACAGAATAAACAATTAAACATTAGAAACCTATCATCATACCACATAGTCTCATCATCATCAGCCCGTTCCCACTGCAGGGACAGGGCCTCCTATGCGGATTAAGGCCATGTCAATCAAATCTTCTATTACTAAATCGAAAATATACCATGGTTCTATTTTCAGTAATAGAATACCCTTGGACGAATATAGGCGAATTATATTATTGAGAACACAAAACTTGATATGAGAGGAATCGCGGACAAAAGATTAGTGGCAAAATTATAATAACTACGTAAGATGGTCCTGTAGGTCTACCATGAGTTTACGCACACGATACTCGCTAGCGATTGTAGTAAGCGGTTTGTATAAAATTTCGTACAGCGCCCCTAGTGTGCCGTAGCGGAACTAAAAAGCCTACCATGAGGTGCATTATAGTATAACTACAGTAGATAACGTAGTGTAAACTATACTACACTCGCTGTAGTAACCATACAATTTTTGCACCACGAGTTCTAATTTTGACATTACTATTCGATGATAGATATAGTGCCACAAACTTATCTGACCCGGTGACAGTGTCACTGATGTCGCTTTCTTTCATATAAACAAAATATTTCGTATGAAAAGTCTGTGAAAATGTGACATTTCAAAATGGCGGCACGTAGTTCCAGTTTTTGCCACCGGGTCAGATAAGTTTGTGGCACTGTACGTCATTCACGGAAAATAATCTCGTGAACTATTCACGTTTACTATTGTAGTTACGTCAGACGATTTAACTATGTCAACTCATGGTAGAGGTACTGAAGTCATATTAACTGTGTATTAACTGACAGGCATCAATATCAATTAAATGCCGTATGTAAATAAACAGTTACCGATAAGTACAGTATTTGTCCACTCTAGCGAAATCTAATACTGTGACCATACTGTGACGCATCGATATTATTAGCTTCACACGTAGCCAGGGAACGGGAAAATATAAGGTTTTCTCTTTGATATATTCATTCTGCTGTTTAATGCACAGAAATAAGAATACCCACACATACTTGATTCTACAGATTTATAGGAGGGCAGTTTTAACTTTTAACTTGAGCTGACTTTTTTAAAGAAGTCTCTCGTATGAACTTTATCCCGAACAAAAACGTTAATAACAAAACACTAAGGAACAATGAAACTTTAGGCTGGTGAAATAGTTTTCAAAAAATTTTCTCTTTAAAATTTTTGTACTTATACCTATGTGTTAATAAAAAAACCTTATCTTTCTTCTCTTATATATAAAAATGAATCGCAAAATGTGTTGGTAAGCGCATAACTCGAGAACGGCTGAACCGATTTCGATAATTCTTTTGCACGCCTCATAAGCGAAGCGTTGAGGTGGGTACTACTGTCACTTCGCGCAAAACATCTGATTTTTCAAACTTAAAATGTCTTTATGTATCATACATTGCACTTGTAAGATAATACATACACACACATATTAAGAAAAAACACTATTTTTAACGTTCATGATATTTTTGATGTCATTTTTGTTATTTAAACTAGTTAAAAAACAGTTTAAAAAAGTTCTGTCTTGGACGTCCGTGTGTCTGTATGTGCGGATCCTTTTTCTTGTTAACACGATAGCGACCGAAATACTTTACTAATCGAGTCTTTTTTTTTCTCTTACGCTTGAGTATGCTCAGGAATAGAACCCTTTCATTTTTCAGGGTCTGATTCGATGTGGTTTAATTGTTATTAAATAAACAAAAATAATAATTAATAAATAATTAAAAAAAATTATGAGGCGTGCACTTTTGGATTTTCCAAATTATTTTTATTATATTCCTTGAAGTACGAGGATGGTTTTTATGTAGAGAAAACGTAAATATGTACCACGGGCGAAGCCGGGGCGGTCCGCTAGTGGGTTAATAAAATCATATTAGCATATTAAGACGATACACAAAAAAAAATCCACTGCTTGGCGGGCGGAGTCTAGCTCGCTATCGCGAACGCGAGTGTGCGCGAAGTCATTCTTGCAAACTCGCCGCGCTGCCGCTGGCCGACTCGGGACAAACATGTATGGAGTCGTCATACAGTTATAATATTGTTATACATTTATTTAATTGTTGATTTATTGGTTTTATTTTCTTGCTTATAAACAAATAATCTTCTTTTTAACAACTTCTTAGACATTATTAATAATTATTATTATTTCGTAATGTTTACTTTATTACAAAATAATACAGGTTATAAATTATAATAGGTGCGGTCGGATTGATATTTTTTTAAATAAAAAAATTGTTTTAAAAAAAATACAAAATATATTGACGCATGTATTTATTTTTTGCACTCTATTATAATTGTAATTATTCATTACAAATAATCAAAATAGAACCAACCAATAGAATAAACCAGCCAGAACAAAGTTAGGCCCTGGTAGGGTAGGTAGGCAGGTACAGCAATGTGAGACGAACACTGGCTTATTTATACCAATAATAATGTATTATAAACATTATTAAGTTTACAACAAAAATACATAATACATATTAGCTAATGTGAAAACGAATCAACCAATCATCCCACAACAATGAAATGTGCACACAAATATTCATCCAAATCGGTTCATGTGATTAGGAGGAGTGACTGCAGCGCCATCTTCCGGGCCCAATTGTGTTTTCAGATCACCCAGGAACTCAATTTAATATACTTACACAAAATTTTTCGAAATGAAAACTCACATTACTATGTAAATATGAATATAAACCTGTTTTAGTACTAAGCAATTTCCCGCACAGGTGTAGTAAGTATAAATGAAATAAATATCAACATCAAATTCTTTATACAACATACTTATCTACCACCTTCTAAGAAATGTAATTCTTGAAATTATTTCGTATTTTTTTAATATAATACTACTCCAATGAGCTCCTGTTCCATATTATGTCCGCCATACTTCCACTAAGTTCACCATAATTTTTTATTTCTTTGCACTTTGTTGCTTTTTGCTAAAAATGGAATCATGCGATAAAACCAGTAGAACGTTGATAACATACATTTTTGACTGAATAAAGGTACTTACGAAGGAGTGGGTTCACATTGTGAACAATCAGTGGTTTTATTTTCCTTCTGGATTCCGGATTTCTGAAAAGATTATCTATGCTATAAATGAAAAAAATCTTACACATTCGTTATGTACTTAAAACAGGGGTACATATCAAACATCGTCTATAATACAATTATCATCAAATTTAAAATAAAACCAACTTACTTCATTAATTTGTTCCAATTGTAAGCATTCTTTTTCCTCCAACCTTTATGTTTCTTCTTCTTATTTTCTTTATTGTCCCCATTTGTCTCATCATGTCTTATTGTGTTGTCACCCTTTGTTACGATTGCGCGAGCGACACAAGTTCCCCGTGTGACGGCCGTAGCGGGAATGACTCGCGCAGCGATCGGGGTAGGAAGGTACAGGGCGGCTCTCGCTATATTGGCTGGTCGCGCGCTAATTTCAAGTATTTCTTGTTTATTTCAAAACCATCGCATATTTCAAAATTCTAAATCGGTAGACGTATAGGTTGTATATTTTATAGTTAATATCCAAAAAGTCGTAACTTTACGTTTGTTATTTTGAAGATGCCAGAGATTTAAAAAAAATAACAATGACAACTTTGTATTTTTTTTCTATCGAGAAAATATCATGGAATCATGTTTCTAAAACGGTAGACGTATTGTGTTACTATTGAACTTTCTTGTCAAGAATTTTCATCACGACAACTTTAATAATATAAAAATTATGAAGGTTTAATAAGGGCCGTAAATGTTAGAAAAATTAATTCATCACCTTAATTGTTTTCACAAAAGATTCCTCATAAATTAAACTGCCTGCCTGGGACTGCCGCGGTAAAGCTATTGCATGCTATGCCTTCAAGCCATACCTCCGTGCCCGTCGTGCGTGAGGTTTTTTCGTTACGGAATTTCTGGATTCGGTCCCCGCGCTCAAGGCCCACGATAGCTATGCAATATCTTAAAAATTTTCAACAGTGTAAGAGAAAATGTTTAATACATTTCTTCTTTTTTATAACCTTCGGCTATTCAGATATAGATAGGTAATTATATTTTATCAATGAATCTCGAAATCTCTCTCAAACACATTTCAATACTGAATCAGCTCTCGATAGCGTATGACGAAACTAAATTATACATTGCGAAATCGCAAGCAAAGTCAATAAAACTGATCTATAAATACCATTAATAATAAATACTTAATATTATTTAAAAAGGATATTTTCAAATATAAGTACAGATGAATTTCAACTTATTAAAAAAACTAACTAGCTCTCACTTCAAACAAGCTCACATTATATATTTTTTAAATTACGATAGACACAATTTTATCAGGAATAAAAATAGTTGCTACCTAGGTACGTGCAAAATGGCATCATTGATAAATTTAAATAAAGGTTATCATAAATACATTTAAATTGCAACATTTTGGACAATAGAAGAGAATCCTACTAATATTATAAAGGCGAAAGTTTGTATGGATGTTTGTTACTCTTTCACGTAAAAACTACAGAATGGATTTGAATGAAACTTTACCACAATATAGCTTATACATCAGAATAACACATAGGACAGGTTTTATCCCGGAAATCCCACGGGAACGGGAACTATGCGGGTTTTCCTTTGAAAACGCGGGCGAAGCCGCGGGCGGAAATCTAGTATAGAACAATAATTTTCGAATTTAAAGATTTTTTTGTTGAATATTTTTTAGAAATACCTGGCTCTAGTATCTACCTAAATCTTAGATTCTATCCTTATAGGACGTAGCTATAATCTCACAAGAGAAGTATTTTCGTTAAAAACTATGATAGTTCAGGATCCATCGCCCATTTTTGCACTTGATTACTATCAAGCTAATTTTCCGTGAGTAGCTTTATTTTAATGAGACGCCCAATAATTTCTTGTACGAAACTCTCGATTGTGGTAGCTTACCTACAGAGGTAACAAGGATAATTTTTTTTGATTTGATGGTTCTCAAATATTTATTAAGCAATTTGTAATACAATAATATGTCTGTTGAATTATATAAATATTAACTAAGTGAAAACAAAATGATGACCTCGTTATCGATACACATTGGAAAGAGGGGACTCTTTGATCAGAGCATCGATTTTGTAGGAAAAATATTTTTTCGAATAATTTAGATAATTATCTTGAGATTGAACAAAAAAAATTCAGTGAGTAATAAATATTTGAGAACCATCAAATCAAAACATTTTATCCTTGTAACCTCTGTAAGCTACAACAATCGAGGGTCGAACAAGAAATTATTGGACGTCTCATCAAAATAAAGCTACTCACGGAAAATTAGCTTGATAGTTTAATCAAGTGCAAAAATGGGCGATGGATCCTGAACTATGACGATAAAATTCTCACAGAGGAAGTCAGAATCTAAACCTATTATATTTAATTTTACAAGAAACTTACTCTGCAACAAAAAAATAAAGAAAAAGTATTTAAAATGTAGGATAATACCCTATGAGAAATTATTTTACATTTAAAAAATAATTATGCCTATTTAAATTTAATTAACATAATACTGTAACAAGGGCCATTTTAATCCACAACCCTGAATGGCAACTAATGAGAAAGAAACTACAATTACAAGAAATTAATTTCCAAGAAAACTCAACAGTTCTAGAAACTCGAGTGTAAAACTTATTGTTATTATGAAAAATGAATGCTATTGCTAATGCGACGAATACACTACGTAGCTTTTAAAACTAAAAGTAACTAAATATTTGGTCTCTATGTATAAGTATTATTCTGTAGCAGTAATTTCTGTCTCAAAGTATCTTTGGCACTAAATTAATTACATAACAATATTATGTACATAAAATATACAGATTTAATAAATTGAATCATTCAAAACGTGCTTATCATTGTATTATTCATCACGGGTCTTTTCCCCCTATTGCTTGGTAAATTCATGGGATTACGTATGTGAAATATAAGATACACATTGACCTATTCAATTATGTACTAATTACACCCCACGGAATTATGTTATGTAATGACGTAGCCTACTTTTACCTAGGGAAGTGAATAAATAATCGATTATTACTTTAATCGATTATTTTTTTTCCATTGTCGATTTTTTATAATCGATTTTATTAATGGTAAACATCGATTTTTAATAAATCGATTATAAGAATTACACATTTTAAATCGATTTTTGTAAATAGTGCTATCTGTGTGATGGATGACAAAATATGACACTAAAGTTGACAGACTAAAAATATTCATGAAATTTAATGGCAATTAAATTATTATAAAAAAAAATTAATTCAAAAATTTCACATGTGAAAATTAATAAAAATTAGGTACAAATGAAAATTTTTAGAAGCATTTTTTACTGTAATTGATTTGTGATTAAAATGGAGAATGACCACGGGTGGTATCGGTAAAATTTTAGTTGTGCCACGTATTCGTGATATTGTTAATTCCTATTTGTATTTATAATGATCATATTTATCACTATTAAGTCGTAATTATACCGAATAAATAGAAATAAAAGTAAAAGTTTTTGTTTTGACACATATTACATATATCTATCTCTCTTGCAAGCGTCCTGCGTCATCTGTCATTGTGTTTGACGCATTGTTCGACGTTATTTATTTTGAAATAATGTTTATTACGATTTACTTTTCACATTTATCTTGTAAATTAAAATATTATCTATGTAATAAATGTAAAACTTAACGTTCATCGTTAGTTTAAACTCGATAAAGTATTTTTTTAAAGTGTTGAATAACACTATTGTTTTATTTATATTGTCGCGAACTGCGGCTTATTTACATAAAAACTTTAATCGTTTCTAAACGTACTAACATCAAGCTTTAAATTGAGCTATATTTCATCTTGACACAATAAGTTTGATTGCGATACCAAGTGCCATAGTAACCAATCTCCTTTAAAATTAACTTCAGATAAACTTCAGTATTATGAAAAAATGGGTAAGTAAGTTTACTGAACAAGTCGATAAAAAAATCAGCGCCATCTGTATATACTAATATAAGTAATTAGTTGTGATCTTTTTTGTTTTTATTTTTATCTGTGATTTTTATCTTTGAAGTTTTGAAGTGTCAATTGTCAAAATAATTGTCGTTAATGGTCGTTAACCATAAAAATCAAAAAATGTCTTCCACTACTAAAACATATAGTTGCTGGCGAAATTATTTTGAGATAAATAAAGATAATGCTACTGCCCAATGTAGATATTGTCCAAAAACACTTAAAACCTGTAGTAACACTACAAACTTGAAACAGCATATGGAACGGAAACATTCCGCTGTTTTACAAGCTGACAAGGTAACACTAATCATTCAATGTAAAATTATTATTTATTCGTTATTAAAGCCCTTACGACAGCAAATTATAAAATTCAGATAATGAGTTAAATTAATATGTTCTAGTTGCAAACATTTAACCTAAATTAAATTAAAATTTTATTTTCTTTTTCTTACTCTACAATAGCTAGTTACGCATCCACCCCAACCCTCGGTATTAGGTTGAGCAATAGCCTTCCGCTGGCCTCAGCAAAGACCACCGGAGAGTTCTTGCAATTTAGCATAAGCGTTGCAGTTATTGAAAAACATTTATTTCGCAATAAGGTATCGATTGTATCATTGCATGTAATTCTGGCATTAACATTTGTGACTCCAAATCGTCCACTTGTTATAGTTAATAATTAAATAAGTTTAATTTTAATTTTATTTTATTTTTTTAAAAAAGTCAAATCGCTCCCGCAAAGTTTAACTGGCGCAGCCGGTAGGATAGCCATATAAGGTCTGCATGTCTAGAGGTCTTCAAAATTAGCCCTAGAACATTGCTATAAAGGCCGTGCTATCCTGAAAGAACCGAAAAATAAATTTGTTAAACGACCACGACGAGGAATAATGGGATCGACGATCGGTTGGTGAGTAAAACTTTTTGCCATCCTTTCTGATATATTCCTATATCCTTTTCACGAGAGTGTAATTTTGACTTTTAACTATTTTTAACTGTTATTTTGGGATTGAACGTCTCGCATTATAACGGATCTGGTTTTAATATGAAATTCTATTAAATCAGTAATTAGTTAGTTATACGTAAGAAATATCGTATTTAATTCTAAGAATTGTCTTGCATAAAACTCTGCACAGACTAATTAACTATAGAGTGTAACTTAATTAAAAGTTTTAAATTAGAAAATTAAATGATTTTTGCATAAAGAAATATTAATATTAATTGATTTAATTGATCTCAAAATCGATCGTAATTCAATTAATGATTTTTATATTTTATATGTGATTTTATAACTTATTTCAAGTTTTAATTTTTATAGTAATTGATAACATATATTTCTTTTATTGTGCTATATTTTAAGAATTTTTATTACTTATATTGTGTTTTAAATTGATTTCTGTGTGTGTGATTTTTATAATTCGAAATTATTGTAATTGGTTAAAGACTTCAGAACTTTAATTACTCTGTACTTATTTAACATGGAAAGCGTAAACGTAGTAACAATTCCGAGTGATATGTTAAAGCTTATTCCTCTTTTTGGTGGAGACAAAAGAATTTTGAATCTATTCTTTCGAAAATGTGAATATATAATTAATAAATTTAGAGGGCATGAAGAGCAGAATATTTACGTTTTACATGCAATAACTAGTAGATTAATAGGCGATGCCGCCGCGTTATTATCCGAGCGCGAAGATATTAACACTTGGCCCGCGCTAAAAGAATTGCTGGAACAACATTTTGGTGATCCGCGAACTGAGGATTGCATAAAAATCTCTCTAGAGTCCTGTAAAATAAAATCCGGGGAAAGTTATCTTGAATTTTGTAATAGGATACAGAATATTAGATCGTTACTAATATCGAAGGTTAATTTATCGGTAGATACGGAAATTAAACGCGCGAAAATTGCGATTTATAATCATACAGCCCTGAACGTTTTCTTGTACAATTTGCCCGAAAGCATGGTGCGAATTGTTAGACTAAAATCGCCTAATACATTAGAACAGGCCCTAGAAATTGTGTTAGAAGAAGTTAATTTTCACGAACAATATCAGTCGCGCAATCGTACCCATAATAATACAACGGTACCCCAATTTTTACAAAATCCTCAACAAAGATTTAATTTTGGGACACCAAATGTACCTCAAAAATTTGGTTTTAAATTCACACCCCAACAACCGTTTAATAAAAATTCACAATTTGGTTATAAGCCACCGTTTAATAAAAACCCACAGTTCGGGTATAGGCCTTCATTCAATCAAAATCCACAATTTGGTTATAGACCAACATTAAATCAAAATCCACAATTTGGTTATAGGCCAACATTTAATCAAAACCCACAATTTGGTTATAGGCCTCCTGAAACTTTTAGTATGACGCCACAGAATTTCGGTCAAAGACCTCCTCAAAATAACCGCTTTGAGTCTACTGACGTTTCCATGAGGACGGCACCCCCTCGACCACAAAATATAACTCAGCCAGGTTTTAGAGTGAATGAAACCGACTTACATAATGATAATTATTACTATGGCTATAATCCTTACGACTATACGAATAATTATTATGGCTGTAATCCTTACGATACGAATTACGAATATGACGCGAATGAGATTTATACACCCACTGACGATACTCAAGACGTTAATGTGCTTCCGTCTGATGAAGAAAATTTTCAAACGAAAGCCTCTATAAAGAAAAAATCATAGAATTAAATTGCAATTCAAATCTGAAATTTCCACACATTTATATTCCTGAAACTAATTCCAAATTTATGATTGAAACTGGGAAGCAAAATTTTAATGCGGACGCTTTATCTAGAATTAGAGTTAACGCTACGCATTCCGATAATGAAAACGAATCTATGGTTGTTAATATAGGCGATAGAGACAATAGGCCAAGAACGCGTAACGACTCTAGTACAATTACTATATCAGAACGCGATTCTAGTGAAACGATATCTATTCCCGACTCTGAAACTCTATCGGCGCCAAGTTCTCCTAGAACATGTGACTACCCAGTCAGGTCACCATCTGTAACGTCAAAATCGGATACAGTTCATTCAGCTAATATAGTAGAATCGTCCGGTATACCTATATTACATGAAGCAATAGATACGAAACCAAATCAAATTTTAGTATATACGTGGTTTAAGAACGAAATGCAAGTTCACGACCTTTCACGTGAAAAGCAAAAGGTTTTAGAAGTATTCTTGCCTACTAATAACCCAGATCTAGTAAAACAATTTTTAAAAGAGTATATTAAACCGAAAGTTAAGTATTTCATTTATTTCGAAGATGATGAACATCGCAAACAGTTCACTAGCATTATCATAGAATTATTTAGAAAGGATACAGTATTGTTATTTGAATGTACGGAGCGTGTAGTTTTTATAGAAGATGAGAAGGAACAAAAGGCTATTATAATAAAACACCATCAAGGCAAAACGTGTCACCGCGGTATTAAAGAGACTCTAGCGAGTATACGTAGGAATTATTTTTGGCACAATATGCAGGAAACTATTTCAGCCCTTATTAATGCTTGTGAAACGTGTTCTAAAATGAAATATGATCGTAATCCCTTTAAACCCATTTTACAGTTAACTCAAACACAAGACGCGCCTTTCCAAGAAATATTTATTGATATTTTTCAGATAGAAGGAAATTATTACTTAACAATTATCGACGCATTTAGTAAGTTAGGTCAAGCCATTCCAATAGATAATAGATCAACGGCAGAGGTAGTGCGTGCACTCATGAAGTATTTTTCGTTTTACGGCACTCCTAGAAAGATTAGTTCAGATCCCGGTAGTGAATTTAACAACGAGCTAATGAAAGAATTTTTGAATTTACATAAAATTGAGCTTCATATCGGTTCACCTAATAATCCTAATTCAATGGGATTAATTGAGCGTTTACATTCGACCATTAGCGAAATTTATAGATGTGCGAAATATGAAGAGAAATGTACGGATGCAGCATCAGTAATGATGTATTCAATTATTGCCTATAATAGTTCAATTCATTCAGTTACGGGCTTAACCCCTTTTGAAGTAGTATTTGGTCACACGGATTCAGGTAGCTTATTTAACACAGATTTCGAGAAGCATTATGTACAGCAATTGGTTAAGGACCATGCAAAACGTTTAAAGGTTCTATATAAACATTTAGCAGAGAAAACGATCGAAACTAAGCAAAAGGTAAAGGATAGGAGAGGTGGTGAAGATCAAATCAGTCTCCCTTCAGGAAAAATTATATTTGCGAAAGACGTTAATAAGCGAAAAAGCAAGGATAAGCCGCGATTCCATAAAGCTAAGGTTATAGGACAAGGTTCAAGGAACGTTATACCGATAGAGATTGGTAAAAGGAAGACTAAGGTCCCTATTATAAATGTAAAACGCCCTCCGCAGGTGGTGTTGGCTGATAGTGATGAGGTCCGCGCTGGCCCTTCAACTACAAACTCTTCAACATAACCCGGGAATTTATCCTGTGAAAGAAGGGCAAGCATATCTCCAAACAGACTATTGGACTATAATTAAGGTTTTAAATTTAGATAAGATAAATGATGACTTAAATTTTATTATAAGCAAATACAGTGAATTCGATAGTTTAATTAATAAGAATATTTCATACTTACACGATTTTCAAGTGGCAAAATATCACGCTGAATATATTCGTGACATAACGGTTCAGAAATACGAACAGTTAGTTCCACACAAACGCGTCAAGAGAGGTATCCTCAACCCTCTGGGTTCCTTAATTAAAATTATAACGGGAAATTTAGACTATAGTGACGCAATTAGATACGATAAACTTACAGCTAAACTTGAAAACGATCAGACTATCATTAGAAATAAAATTACCTTAATATCTAAAATGCTCGATAGTTTTATCAATTCTACTGAAGTCTTAAATCAAAATTCTAATATATTAGATAAGCGTTTAAAAATTGTAGAATCTATGATTAAGGAATTAGCATCTAAGGATAATCATTGGGTTTATACTACTTATGTTGTAAGCCTTTTAAATTTATTTGTTAGTAATTTTCGTTCTATTTTTATAAAATTAGGAGAAATAGAGACTGCTCTAGCATTTAGTAAAGTATCCATATTACATCAAAGTATTATTAATTCTACTGAACTGTTGCAACATTTAATTCTTATATCTCAAACTCAAAATTTAGTGTTTAAAGCGAGTGAGGCAAATTTAGTAAAACTAGAAGAAACTATTAATGTTAAATCGTATATTAAACAAAACCAGATTACGTTCATAATGGAGGTTCCAATTACAGATAATTATACTTATAACTATTACAAATTATACTCTATACCTATGTACCGTGAATCCGATAGTAATACCGTTTCCATTTTTCCTAAATATCCTTACCTGTTGGCAAAGGGGATGAAATACTTACCGGTCGTAAAACCGTGCCGATCGCTCGCTGCTGGAGAACAATTTCTATGCGATGAACAAAATCAAACGCCATATCCTGAAACTACTTGCATAGAACAACTGCTTAAATTTGAAGGAAACCCAATGCACTGCGAACAACAGCTAATCAATATAGAGAATGTAGGAATTCAAAGAATCACACCTATAAGTTGGATACTTTTCTCAAAATACAGAAATACTCTGACTCAAATTTGCAATGATGATGTCAGCAAATATCCTGTCGTGGGCACATATATAATGACCATCGACGAACCATGTAGCATCGAGATCCAGAATATAACGATTCGCCCTCACCAAGTAATCACTGAGAATGATCCTGTAGAACCAACAAAAATTATAGTTTTGCCGCAATTACCTGTGAATAGAACTCCAATATTATCCAGTACACGTGTACTCAATATGCGAGGCATCAACTTGGACGAAGTTAAATATATGTCAACGATATTAAAGCAATCAGTGTTCAGTGATAGTGAAATGGTTAACAGTGAAAGAAATTTTAGATTCAGTGCTACTTTAAGCTATACGTCTCTATTTTTAATCTTTGTACTTGTAATTCTATTTTTACTTTACTTACTTCGTTATAAGATATTAAATGTAACATGTCTGCGAAATCATCGGATAGTTATTAAAAATGAACAAACCGATAATTTCGCACTTAAGGAGGGAGGAGTTACGCATCCACCCCAACCCTCGGTATTAGGTTGAGCAATAGCCTTCCGCTGGCCTCAGCAAAGACCACCGGAGAGTTCTTGCAATTTAGCATAAGCGTTGCAGTTATTGAAAAACATTTATTTCGCAATAAGGTATCGATTGTATCATTGCATGTAATTCTGGCATTAACATTTGTGACTCCAAATCGTCCACTTGTTATAGTTAATAATTAAATAAGTTTAATTTTAATTTTATTTTATTTTTTTAAAAAAGTCAAATCGCTCCCGCAAAGTTTAACTAGCTTGTCTTTTTAAAGATTAACAACGCATTTGTTATTATAATATTCTTTATTTGATTCTGAAATCGAGAATGCATATTATTATAAATATATTTTTTAGCTATCACTCATTTTTTAAACATTGATATAGACAGTAATTTTTATGCAATAATGAAAAAATTTTTATTTAATTTAATTTTTATTTTTATTACTACAGAATTCACGTGAAGTTGCTATTCAGGATACTAGCAACTTGGAAAATAACAATTCACGAGTGCAGCAAATTCCATCAATAACTTTCTCAACAGAAAGTGAAGCTTTATTTTCAACGCCAAAACGAGCTGAATCGAGTATTGGAGCTGCTTTTTCGAGAGTTTCAGCATACGCTCCAAATGGCGATAAAAATAAACAAATAACTCAAACTATCGCAGAAATGATTTGTCGGGACAGTCTTCCTTACAGTATGGTAGAAGGAACAGGATTCAAAAAGTTAATGAAGACTGTGGTTCCTTTGTACACGGTTCCATGTCGAAAAACAATCACAGATCTCATCGACACTAAGTATGAAGAAAAGAAAGCCATCATCAAACAAAAATTAAGATCTATTAAGAATGTCTGTCTCACAATAGATGAATGGAAAGACATGCAGTTAAGAAGTTTTTTAGGTGTGACAGTGCACTTCGTAGAAAACTATGAAATGAAATCTATGAGCATCGCATGTGAACCGCTGCATGAGAACCATACCGGAGACTACTTATCGGAGATGATTCTCAAAGTATGTGAAGATTGGGATTTGCCTAATGACAAAATTGTAAGTGTCACTACTGATAATGGCAGTAACATAGTTAAGGCTATTGAAATTAGTTTTGGTCGGGCAAAACATATTCGATGTGTAGCACATACACTTAATTTAGTAGTTGAAAATTCAGTGAACTGTACTGAAGTGAAAGTATTTTTAGATAAAGCTCGAAAAATCGTGACTTGGTTTCACCAAAGCGGCGTCGGCGCTGAAGAGCTGCGACAGTTGCAAATACAACAAAAAGTTCCCGAAGGAAAATTGAAGCATTTAATTGGAGACGTATCCACCAGGTGGAATTCACAATTATTTATGATCGAACGTTTTGTAATAATGAGTAGTGCAATAGGAACTATTTTATTAAAACATCCAAATGCACCCCAAATGCTTCAAGCCAACGAAATTGTTGTGCTCAAAGAAGTAGAAAAAGTTTTAAGACCTTTTCACAATGTGACTGAAGAAATGAGCGCCGAAAAATATGTGACAGCCAGTAAAGCCATACCTATTATCAAGTGTTTGAGAACTGTATTAGATGCAACAACGGTAAATAGTAATTTGGCTATTCAATTAAAATTTACACTGCAAACGGAATTGATCAAAAGATTTGAAAACATTCAAAAGGTTCACCTTTTCTCTGTCGCAACGTTTTTGGATCCTAGATTTAAAAAAATTTACTTAGATGAGCCGTTATCCTTGTCAAAAACCATTAATTACACTAACCGATGTTTGAGTTTGAACATCAGAAATGATGTTCTAGCGGTGACCAATTCTGAATCGTCTGTTTCATCAGAAGTGACTGTCAACAGACAAGATATATGGCAGGTACACCATGAAAAAATAATGGAAGCAAACATGTCAACAACCAAAAATACAGAACTGGACTTATATATTGCGGCACCATTATCTAATCTTAATGTAGACCCACTCAATGTATGGAAAAGTTCTGAAGGAACTTTTCCAAAGTTAACAGATTTGGCTCTGAAACACCTCTCAGTGATGGCCACTTCTGCACCAGCTGAAAGGTTGTTTTCTAAGGCTGGGAATATTGTGAGGAAAACTCGAAATCGTATTTTAGGAAAGCGATTACCAAAATTATTATTGTTAAACTCTTTAACAGAAGACTTATGGCAATAATTTATTGAAGTTTTTTTTTTTATATATTTTGATTCAAACTTCGAAGAAAGTTATGTTTTCGTTTTTTATGTTGATATTGAACAGTTATCGTTTTATTTACTACTTAAACTAATCGGTTTATTTTACTTCAATTCTAGTCAAATCTTAAGTGACACTAAACATTTGTGGCTATTATTTATTTTAGTTTTTTTATTATTGAAGCTCAAAGATTGGAATAAGCTTTTTTTTATTTTTAACTAATATTTAACAATTGTCGTTTTATTTACTACTTAAACTAATCGGTTTATTTTTATTTTACCACGATTATAGTCAAATGTTAAGTAATACTAAGAATTTGTGGCAATTATTTATTTTAGGTTTATTATTTAAACTAAAAGTTTATAGTATTTTTTAGTTTTAAGACTAAACAAGATTTTGTTTAATTTATTATTAATATTTACCAGCTAATTTCATTATTAATTTAGTCAAATGTTAAACTACGTACCTACTGATCATTTGTGATAATAACAATTAATATTCGTTTTTAGGGTTCCGTAGCCAAAATGGCAAAAACGGAACCCTTATAGTTTCGTCATGTCCGTCTGTCCGTCTGTCCGTCTGTCACAGCCGATTTACTCGGAAACTATAAGTACTACAGTGATGAAATTTGATGGGAATATGTGTTGTATGAACCGCTACAAAAATATGACACTAAATAGTAAAAAAAAGAATTGGGGGTGGGGCCCCCCATACATGTAACTGAGGGATGAAATTTTTTTTTTCGATGTACATACCCGTGTGGGGTATCAATGGAAAGGTCTTTTAAAATGATATAAAGTTTTCTAAAAAACATTTTTCTTAAAGTGAACGGTTTTTGAGATATCAGCTCTCAAAGTCGTAAAAAGTATGTCCCCCCCCCTCTATTTTTATAACTACGGGGTATAAAATTCTAAAAAAAATAGAGGTGATGCATGCTAATTAACTCTTTCAACGATTTTTGGTTTGATCAAAGTATCTCTTATAGTTTTTGAGATAGGTTGATTTAACTGTAATTTATTATATTTGCTGCTACGGAACCCTTTGTGCGCGAGCCCGACTCGCACTTGGCCGGTTTTATTTTTCATTGTCTAAACTTACATTTAATGTAAGTTTAGACAATGAATATTGCAAGTGATGTGCTTTGTATTTTAGTTTTGAGACTAAAAAATTGTTACATTTTTTACTCTTATTGTTAAATACTTTTTTTACTGTATTAAGGTTATTAAGAGTATTAAAAGTTTGTATGAGAAGATTCGAATCTGATTTAATCCCTTAGCCCCCGGAATCACAGACACAATAGAAAATCTAATGTGACCACCGAGCGGCCCAATGAGAATTGGGCCGCTCGGTGGTCAATGGGTTAATATTTAATAAAATCTGAGAATAGCTCATTTGGCTATTTTTTGATACTTATTATATTGAATAATTTTTACTTGAATTAAATTTAAATTAAATATATTTATTAACCGACTTCAAAAAAAAGGAGGAGGTTATCAATTCGGCCGGTATGTTTTTTTTTTTTTTTTATGTATGTACACCGATTACTCCGTGGTTTCTGAACCGATTTACGTGATTCTTTTTTTGTTCGATGCGGGATGGTGTCGAATTGGTCCCATAAAAATTTTATTCGGATAGGCCCAGTAGTTTTTATTTTATGAGCATTTTTGTCTGTATTTGTAAATGTTGCAAGTGCAAGTTTGAAGTCGGTTGTTTTTAACGCAGTTATTGACTTGTGATATATTTACACTAATAAGGTAAAAGCCCCAATACCGGACCATGTACCAGTACCGGAACACTCCATATATTTGTATATCTATATTCACAAATATATACAAATGCATGGAGTGTTCCGGTACTGGTACATGGTCCAGTATTGGGGCTTTTATCTTACATCGAATAGGTTTTTTCGCATAAAAAGTCGAGGTGAAAAAAAAATCGATTATTTTTTTTTTTAATCGATTTTTCACAAATCGATTTATTTCTAAACAAAAAAAATCGATTATTGAGTAATCGATTTTTCTGAATCGAGGTCACATCCCTACTTTTACCATAGGTCTTTCAACTATGTTCATCCTAAAATCCTGTGGTTTACCGACTTTATAATACAAAGCAAAAAGGTTACTAGAACATTTAATGGGAGAAGTTAACTCATTAATTTTAATGAGATTAAATTAACATTAGCAATTACTAAACTATCACATACTACTGTAATCTATTACACTTTTTTGTGCTATAGTTAATATCGAGATACATTTTCCTAAACGCCATTCCAAATAAGCCATCGATCATATTTCTTGGAGATTTATCAACTAACACGTTTAATACTTTCCGACTAGGCTATTCCCAATAAAACTTGGTGAAAATACTATAATCAAATTATGAAATAAATACTATAATAGACTTTCAACGACGCGTTCAGAGATCAAGGAGAGTGGCCTATAAACAAGGTTGCGGCTGATAACCCGCAGGACACTGTCCCTGCTGGTAGGGTTGCCACACCTGTGTTTAATTAGTTATTACAATGTAAGTATCTCGCTTGTGAATCATAAAAGTTATCGGCAAAGTGATGATGTTTTGATGAAAAGCTATGAAAACGATTATCCGAATGAAAATATTCAATTAAATTTATATTTGTACGTCCCTTTCTTACATCAAAACGCTTTTATGTACGTTTGCAACATTTGCGCTATTATAAGTACATATAACTATAGCTTACTTATAATAGCCACAAAAAAAGAAGTTGTGCATGGAAAAGCCCATAAAAATTCAATTCAATTTATTTTATAAATGGCAGTGCTGCGTTGCCACAATTTTGCCAATGTCACGTTGTGGATAGTTTTACATCCCATAGCAATCAAGTAATTTTGACACAATAGTAACCGATATGTCATGTCAGTGTGACATCTAACATTTAGATATACTTAAGTTTTTTTTTCCGTTCTCAGATATATAACCATTTTATCCACATAATAATATATTACATGGGTTACTTGTAAAACACCAGCAACCTTGCAGGACGAGATAGATCAGATAGATAACATCATAAGTAACAACATTATTGTTCTAAGACTTTTGATAATTTGTTAGATTTTATTTTCATACAAAAATAAATATTCATTTAATTTTCCGTTTGAATATTATAAACTCTACGTGCATCCCAAAAATAACGTAAACAAGAAGCGAAAGAGAGGGGGAAGGGGGCGTCGCGTCTTCCTTTCGATAATGAATAGAACATAGACTTAAAAATGTTAGGAGAGTACAATAAAAGCTTAAAAATCATTTAAAAATAATTTATTGCGTTATGCCCATAGTCGTAGAACAAATGTTGTTATTTATGATATAAGCTATCCTGTCCTGCGAGTTCGTGGGTGTTTTACAAGTAGCCCTGTATAAACTCCTACAAATTTATCAGCTTATGTGAAAGTAAATCAATTTACAGCGGTGGCAGCCCTACAGGCGACAGTTTTACAGCTCTGTTTACCGCGGCGCACGCGAAGTGTGGTCAAGTAAATCGATTTCCTTTAATACGATAAGATTCAACCCTACAGTGTACGACTATGAACTTATGCGATCATAATACATAATTATCATGCTTACATCATGTTTAATTTTATAATTATAGGCTCGTTAATTTCTAGAAATAGAAAATTCACGGAATTAATCAGTCCTATTTAGTACTTCCATAAAAATAAATCTAACTACATACGGCATGGTCTTATATTTGAATACAAGCTGTGCCCCGCGGTTTCACCCGCATTGCCAAACTCCTGTTATGTTAGGGTTGATGATATATAGCCTTCCTCGATAAATGGGCTATCTAACACTGAAATAATTTTTCAAATCGGCACAGTAAGTAGTTCCTGAGATTAACGCGTTCAAACAAACAAAGTCTTCAGCTTTATAATATTAAGTATAGATTGATAAGCAAACATGATCACATGCATAAAACTGGAACCGAGTTGCAGAGCAAGTACCTACCTACATTAAATATAAAACCTACTTTTTTCTTGTACACGATAGTAGGTTAAGATATTTTACAGTTATTCTGTATGTTATATGAACTAAGGTAGTATTCTTTAATTATTATTTTTAGTATCCTGACTTTACATTAATAACCTAGCGTTTATAAACCAATAACATAACTACCAAATGGATAGACATGTTATAACCAATATTTTTAAAATAATATTGTAGTAAAAAAAAGCAACAGCCGTATAAAAGCCGCGTTCTTCACTCTCACGCATAAAGCGCGTCGCACACGGTGAAGATACTATAATATATTACAGTATCTTAAGGGGGCGCATAAAGCAAAATAACCAATCTTCTATTAGATGATACGTGTAATATGCAAGACCAAATCTAAAAAATAAAATATGTATCAAACTAGATGATATGTTCAACGATTCTGTTTAATCAAAAACATAAAATATGGTCCGGGAGCCAGCAGCAGATTTTATGACCAAGTTCCTCTCAAGCGGTAATTAGTAAAATACATCAAAGTATAGTATTATGAAGCCTCGTGAACGTCAGCTGGAGCTCGGTTGGGGGGAAGAGCAGTTGTAGCCTCCCGTATCAGCTGACGGTTTTTCCACCAAGATACAGCCAGCTGACATATATATTTATCCACAGTTACATATAAGCTATCATCAGGTAAATTTTTGTTTGAGAGGAAATAACGGAAAATAAATTTTTCTTTAAATTTAACTTTCATGTTCGAGACACCAGCTGACGTATAATACACCATGTTGTAACCAGCTGACTATTTTTTTTCGTTGAGATATTGGGTTAGCTACAATTTGACAAATTTTTAGCTGAGAGGAAATGAATGAATGAATGTATTTTTTTTCCATGTGCGTGGGAGGCTACAACCGCTCACCCCCCCAACCGAGCGCCAGCTGACGTTCACGAGGCTTTATAATACTATACTCTCATGCGTCTGACGAATTATCTCTTGAGAGGAAATAGTTAACCAAATTTGCACCTGGCTCCCTAACCAATATTAAAATTTACTCGATAAAAAAAAAATCACCAAGTTAGCTCTAATTTTCACACTTTTACGTTTTCTACTTGACATGGTAATACTTATTATGATTTTTTTTTCATAAACAATTATATTAAAACATTTGCAAGATATTTGTCAGAGCATTTTGTGTAATTACTTTTAGTTTTGGTTTTATCTGCGATAAACCACTTTTATCGTGACAAAATCAAACGTTTATCTCGAGAAAAAAAGAGCGCCAAAAGTGGTTTATCGCAGATAAAACCAAAACTAAAAGTAATTACACAAAATGCTCTGACAAATATCTTGCAAATGTTTGAATATAATTGTTTATGAAAAAAAAATCATAATAAGTATTACCATGTCAAGTAGAAAACGTAAAAGTGTGAAAATTAGAGCTAAGTTGGTGATTTTCTTTTTATCGAGTCAATTTTAATATTTTATGTTTTTGATTAAACAGAATCGTTGAACATATCATCTAGTTTGATATATATTTTATTTTTTAGATTTGGTCTTGCATATTACACGTATCATCTAATAGAAGATTGGTTATTTTGCTTTATGCGCCCCCTTAAGGTATCCGGTATCAGCGTTACAAATGACCAGAAATTTTGTGGGTCATTTGTAACAGGATGGCGGTTCTACAGGGGTCTTAGTACGCAATGACAAAAAGAAAAATGATGGTCAGAACGCTGATACCTTAAGATACTGTAATATAAAATATTACAGTATCTTAAGATAAAATATTATAGTATCTTCACCGTGTGTGACGCGCTTAAAACAGATTGACATCTCGCTCGCCTATCTACACGAATCGGGCAACTGCCTGACCATTATAACATAGAGTAAGGCTATAATATTATCAATACATATTATAATAAAATTCTAGAAAAGTGGTCTGTACAATGAAAATATGTAAAAAATCTATACTAATATTATAAAGCTGAAGAGTTTGTTTGATTGATCTTTTTTTTGTTTGTTTGTTTGAACGCGCTAATCTCGGCAACTACTGGACCGATTGGAAAAATTCTTTCGGTGTTAGATAGCCCATTTATCGGGGAAGGCTATAGGCTATATATCATCACGCTAAGACCAAAAGGAGCTGAGCAATGCGGGTGAAACCGCGGGGAACAGCTAGTATTATACAGGGTGTAATCGTTAAGTGTGCACAGGCGATTATTCCGTAACTATTACAGATATCAAAAAACTTTAAACTGATATCGAAAGTACTTAACCTAATGAGTAAAATGGCCATAATAAATTTTTAAAAATAATACGAGAAATATCTAAAAAATTAACTTTAAACCCTCCCATACATTTAGTATGAGATATGAATATCCCATGTACATGGGTTGATCCAAAAGTAATGATAATCAATATTAAACAAGGTCATTACAGTTAAAATACTTATGTATTTCTCTAGATAGTCTTCTAACTAGATAATATACTTCGATATTTTTTTTCCTAACTTATAAAAAAAAAACTTTGACTTCATCTACAAAAACCCCTCAAAATCGGCCATCACTTCGCTGTCGTCTTAAAATTTCTTGTATCGACAGTGTTTCTTGTGCCGAGGTAAGAGATAGAATTAACTAGGAGCTAGATCTTACAAATAGGGTGGGTGTTCAAGCATTTTCAATGCCGATTTTTGATTGGCAGCCATCGCAACTGACGCTTTGTGATCTGGTGCGTTGTCTTGGTGAACCAACATTCAAGACCGAAGTTTGCCATGTCTCTTTTTCTTACTAACCTACCCGCAATCTTTTAATTTGGTCTGTGTAGTAAGAGCCCTGTGTAGTAGTGGCTACCTTCTTAAAATATTCCACATTTCTTCAGCGTCCCAAAAAACTACGGCTTTAATCTATCCCACTAATTTTCACTTTGAAAATCTTCACCGTCACTTTGGAAGCTCGCATACAGGCCATTGATTGTTTCTTGGTTTCAGCATAAACATGGTGAACCCAGGTAACGCCCATGGTCACAAATCGTGACAAAAAATTATCCTGATCTCATTAAAAATTTAGAAATTCACCCTCTAAATGTCGAATCGTTGTTTCTTCTTTTCGTCGGGAAACATTCTGGCTCGCACTGTTCACATTAAAATTAATGTTAATACTTGGAAACGTGGCCTGTAGATATAATTTTTTTGTGATAACTTAGTGATTACATGAGCAAGCATAAAACATTTATTTTATATTTTTATGTGCACAGAAAATACCCAATTATCATTACTTTTGGATCAACCTATACATTTAATATGAAAGATTTTAGCTTTTTTTTTGTTTTTTTGGTTTTCTGCTTTAATTACTTCGCAAATTTGGAGGGAAGTTCATTTAGAAACTGTAAATAGAGCTCCTCATTGTATTGCACAATGAGGACGTCACTTCGAAAATCTACTATGAATACAAAATGTATGGGAAATAAATTGTATGGGAGCGTTTAATGTAACATTTTTGGTTATTTCTCGTTTTATTTTTAAAAATTTATTATGGCCATTTTACTCATTAGGTTAAGTACTTTCGATATCAGTTTAAAGTTTTTTGATATCTGCAATAGTTACGGAATAATCGCTTGTGCACACTTAACGATTACACCCTGTATATCACGCTAAGATCAATAGGTCGGAGCAATGCAGATAAAGCCGTGGGCCACAGCAAGTAACTTTATATTATTCATATAATAATTGTTATCATCATGATCAAGATCAGATTAAAATATGCAAAAGATAAATTAGAAAGAGAACGATATATTCCTTGACATTTTAAATAATTACGAACGTTTATTTAAAAAATAAGGTATCTTAAAACCAGACTTATTTAATTAGTGTAGAATTTCACAAAGATCCTTTGAAAGATAATTTGATAAAGTACTAGCTGTGCCGCGCGGTTTCACCCGCATTACTCCGCTCCTGTTGGTCTTAGCATGATGATATATATAGCCTATATTACTCGTGGATAATGTAGCTAGCTTTCGAATGGTGAAAGAATTTTTAAAATCGGTCCAGTAGTTTATGAGCCTATTCATTACAATCAAACAAAGTTATCCTCTTTATAATATAAGTGTAGATAAAATATACAAAAACATTTATTTTGGATATGTATGTAGAAACATTTTATAAGGGTCAATGTGGGTATTTGTGAACAGGGGTTATTGGAAACAACTCCACTTACACTTTTAATACCTATTTTAAACAACTCTACTTTACAACTGTAAATAATACGTCATTTTTAAACAACTTCAAAAAAAAGGAGGAGGTTATCAATTCGGCCGGTATATTTTATTATCTTCTTCTTCTCTTATATATAAAAATGAATCGCAAAATGTGTTGGTAAGCGCATAACTCGAGAACGGCTGAACCGATTTCGATAATTCTTTTTTTATTATATTCCTCGAAGTACGAGGATGGTTCTTATGTAGAGAAAACGTAAACATGTACCACGGGCGAAGCCGGGGCGGACCGCTAGTATTAAATAAAAATAACTACGTTAAAAACAACCGACTTCAAAAACGGAAAAGAAAAAAAAATAAAAAATATTTGAAATTATTAATTACTTATTATTTAGATGTGCTATTTACTAAACAGGTTTGATGTCAGTGCACGGGCTTACTACTAAGTGATTAGTGCTTGGCACCAACTTCAACTTATGTTATTTTTATATAGATACAATTCGGGTTTTCAAACATTTGGAAATTCATATGGCTTTTAGTTAGTTTTTTACAATCACCCCTGTTCATAATTACCCACTCTGACTAACTGCATTATATTATTATCATGACACATAAAAATAGAAAAGCACACTTCACTTCATTTTATCACAGCTTCACTCATGCAAAAAACTTTATTAAAAACGATCCAGCCGTTTAGGCAACCATTGACAATCACAAACAGAAGAAATATTTCATATAAAGATAATATACTTTCCCAAATTGTACGCCAACTAAAATTTATTAAATAGTAATTGCATAAAATGACTATGGTGTTTAAAAATACTTTCTGATGATATTTTCTGTTTCCATTGAAAGTGATAAACTGGTACAAGAACATTAATTTTATCCTGCATTGCACAAAGCCAGGTCGAGCGACTAGCTACTAAATTTTTTTATTATATTCTTTTAAACAATTAATAAATATACCATAACCAATTACTTAAACAATAGATAAGAGTTGTTTATCAGCACAGGTTCAACATACATACAAATATTTGATAATTAAATATAATTGTGGCGATAGTAAACATTATGCTTTAAATAATATCAATGAGTTGTAGATTTCTATGAGGAGAACAGTGATATATTTTTTCCTCGTTTTTTACAACACTAGCTGTGCCCTGCGGTTTGACCCGCAGTGCTCCGCTCCTGTTGGTTTAAGCGTGATGATATATAGCCTACAGCCTTCCTCGATAATTGGGCTATCTAACATGGAAATAATTTTTAAAATCGACCAGTAGTTATTTCCTGAGATTAGCGCGTTCAAACAATCAGGCAAACTCTTCAGCCTTATAATATTATTAAGTATAGATTGTTAATGCATTGTTCTATAAAATAGGTGCGCTTGAACTATTTAAAAAAGCACACACAGAGGCAGATTATATTATATCAAGTACAAAATAACAAAATGTATATGTTTAGAAATTAAGGACTTTTTAACCGTGAGACCCCCCCGTCTCACTGTGACCACACTCGCTGTAAAGTGTTTGAAACATCTGGAATATAATATAATGAATAAATCGCGTTTAAAATCCGTTAAAAAGTCTTTAATTTCTAAATGTATAATACTCGCGTAAAATCAAACACTAGAAAATAAAATGTATATATATGAATAACTAATTTAGGATAACACTTGTTAAGAAAAATCAAAATTATAGTTACAGATTTAAGGAATGCATTTCTTATTATTTGTACATAATTGCCATATTTCCAAGCAATGCAATAGCCAAATCAAGCCAAATATATTAATAGCGTGAATAGTAGTGATATATAGATTATATTATTATCAAAATGCAAATAGTTTTCAGGTAATAAATATTAATTAGCATGTACAATTGAATGTTAATAAAAATTTGTTTTTCTCAAACTGTTTCACTGAGTAATTAGACCTTGAAATTTTAATTACTTATTGAATAATTTCTTATTATCCTGTATTCATGTTGTTTGCTAATTTAATAATAATGATTAAGCCCAAGAAAACATATTTATTACATTTTACATATTGAATAAACCGATCAAAAAAATCAACAATAATTAACATAATATTAATTTTTAATTAATACAACCTATGTTGTGAATATAACAAAAATAGAATACATAATATTATTTATAGTTATATCAACGTATAACTTTAATTGGTTACCTAACAGTTCTTTATTCAATTTTCTTGATCTAAAGAAGGTAAGCAGAAAAAATAAATACGCCTTGTGCATTATGAAATATCGTTCCGCAGCACTTCACACGAATTTTATTGGGCGAAACTCACAAGTACACAAATTATAAAGCAAGTTTATTCGGTTTCTGCGTACATAAACAATGCTAAACTTACTTGATGGAGCAATAGTCTTCTTGCTAATTTATATTAAAAAGCGATCCCTCCAACACTTGATTGCACTTTAAATCACACAATACAACAACACACTAACTTCTTTTCTTATTTAACATAATGAAACTTAAATTAAAAATAAGAAACAAAAGGAAACTTGTTTCTTTCGTAAAATTCGAGTTCAGGCAGCGGTTTCTTCTGCAACAGTTGAAAGAGGGTTTATTCCTCTGAGAGTTGAAAAACAAAAACGAATAAGGAATTGAAGTTGACACAATACTATGTCAGTTTGACAACTGACGTTACGGTTGCCATTTAACTCAGAGACGTTCCGCTGGAAAATTTTAGTCCGTTTAAATTGGTTTCGCTACTGTGTTTCGCTACAAATAATAATTGTTGTATTATATTTTTTTAAAGTTGTTTAACATAATATATTTAAACATATTTTACGGTTATTTTGACAAACTCATAAGTATTCACAACAGCAACAAATAGTAACTACAACAGCATCTAAAAATATTTGTGTTTAAAACTTAGATCATTAAGTAATGGATAACACTCGCAGGCGTTTCCCCTTTTGCCGAGGTATAAGATTATTCGAATCGAAAAATCTTATGCTTTCATAAAAACTACTTGCGTAATCGATTACAAACACTCTGCGTATTCGTAAAACCACAGCGTAAAACATTGAAAGGACGTCTGCGAGTGCTCCGCTAAAAATGCCGTTTTGCACTGTCAAGTCTTGCAGAAGCAATTCAAACATGTCGAATATTAAAAAAGATGGAATAACCTTTAATTTGTGTATATTTTTTTATTTTTTTAACGTACATTTCTAATTAAATGCAATTTCTAATAATCGTCGATGTATCGTTTAGCGATATGATCAAGACAAATAATCGAGTCATGTTTAGAGAGAGAGAGAGAGACGAGACTATCATGGAAAGAAAATATACAAATTTAATCTTTATTAACTAAGAGATAGAGTTGAATTTAAAACGCGATAATGAACCGCATTCCTTACGAGACTATCTTTTAAAGAAATACAAATTTAATCTTTATGATATAAGTTATAAAGTTGAATTTAGAACGCGATATTGAACCGCACTCCAACGAGACAACTTGGAATGAAATACAAATTTAATCTTTATGAACTTAGGGATAGAGTTGAATTTAAAAACTCGTCGCTTAAAAGGTCGTAAATTTTTACGACTTTCGTGACACAAATTATTTTTGTGAATGTGTGATTGTGTTTCAATAGTGTGAGTTACCCTCCCCGCACCAAAATCAGCAGAAAGTTTAGTTAGAACATTTGCCAGCGTACTACATCCATTACTTAATGATCTAAAGTAAAAAAAGTTTAAAAAAGGAACTAACCTGTGGAACTAACGATACAACTTTTTTCTAATTACAAACGTAATCTTATAGCTAATAATTGTAATGTAAATTGAGCAATTTTAAGGTGTTCGCAGAGTGTGGTGAATAAAAAAAGTATATTTTCGATAATCTACCTCCATGTTCTACCTATTGTTATACCTCCACGAATTAATTGTCTAAACTTAAATTTAATATTATTTTGAATATTATGTTATTACTTAATAAAAACTTCAATAATAACTAAAACGCGGGCGAAGCTGCGGGTAGAATGCTAGTTATCTCTAAACCTTATCGCATTAATTTATTAAATAAATAGTCTTTGCAATACTTTTTAGGGTTCCGTAGCCAAAATGGCAAAAACGGAACCCTTATAGTTTCGTCATGTCCGTCTGTCCGTCTGTCCGTCTGTCCGTCTGTCACAGCCGATTTACTCGGAAACTATAAGTACTACAGTGATGAAATTTGATGGGAATATGTGTTGTATGAACCGCTACAAAAATATGACACTAAATAGTAAAAAAAAGAATTGGGGGTGGGGCCCCCCATACATGTAACTGAGGGATGAAATTTTTTTTTTCGATGTACATACCCGTGTGGGGTATCAATGGAAAGGTCTTTTAAAATGATATAAAGTTTTCTAAAAAACATTTTTCTTAAAGTGAACGGTTTTTGAGATATCAGCTCTCAAAGTCGTAAAAAGTATGTCCCCCCCCCTCTATTTTTATAACTACGGGGTATAAAATTCTAAAAAAAATAGAGGTGATGCATGCTAATTAACTCTTTCAACGATTTTTGGTTTGATCAAAGTATCTCTTATAGTTTTTGAGATAGGTTGATTTAACTGTAATTTATTATATTTGCTGCTACGGAACCCTTTGTGCGCGAGCCCGACTCGCACTTGGCCGGTTTTATTTCCTTAGCTTTTTTCATTCACTATTATTTTTATGTAGGTAGGTAATTAATATTAAATCTACCCTCATTCATGTAAATAACTATCAACAATCTGGTTCGATTTAGGGTTGGTAGCTAGCTATATGAGGTAAGTAGGTAACGTTTTTGCAAATTTACTGAACAAATTTTGATCATAGTGCGTAAAAGAATTGAATATTTTGAATGTGAATTTCTATTATAATTTATGGCCTTGGTGGACCTCTGCAACAGTCGCCAGTTACTGCCTTAATCAGTTTTGAATAGAATTAGTCCATTGAATAAAAAGTTCTAGAGTGCGTGAGTTAGTAACGTAAGATGTTTCTTCGGAAACATGTCAAGAGTCCCTAGGTTATAAACATACTAAAACCCCGGGCCACTAGGAGGAGCCCCGGAGTGGGGGGAGGGGGGAAATGGGTCCATTTTTTCATTTTTCGCTTAAATCTCAAAAACGGTACATGTTAGAGAAAAACTTTCAAAGAAAAGTTGAAAGGCCATAAAATTATCTACAAGTTGTACATGAATCATTTTTTCCTATATCCTACCGTTTCTGAGTTATACGCAGTAAAACATGATTTTGGCTCAAACAATTTCCACATCAATCGATCAAAAAATATATCTTTCTTCCAAAAAACTAAAATGTGCAACTTGTGACCGGTACTGATAGATTGCTCTTAATTAGGTCTATAATTGGTAAAATAAACACATTCCTCCATGGAAGCCTTTAGGAGGAATCGATTGTCAAAATATTATGTTATGGTAGTTTGAGTTACTGAACTTGATCTTTTTATTTTTTTCTTCCAAAAAACTCAAAAGTGCAACTTGTAACCGATACAGATAGATTGCTCATAATTGGGTCTATCATTGATAAAAATACCAGATTCCACCACGGAGGCGTTTACGGGGAATTGAATTTTATTAGGGTAGTTACGATACATGAACTTTTTATTTTTTTTCTCAAAAAAAAACTCAAAAGTGCAACTTGTGACCGATACTGATAGATTGCTCTTAATTAGGTCTATAATTGGTAAAATAAACACATTCCTCCATGGAAGCCTTTAGGAGGAATCGATTGTCAAAATACTATATTAGGGTAGTTTGAGTTACTGAACTTTATCTTTTTATTTTTTTCTTTCAAAAAACTCAAATGTGCAACTTGTAACCAGTACTGATAGATTGCTCTTAATTAGTTCTATAATTGGTAAAATAAACACATTCCTCCATGGAAGCCTTTAGGAGGAATCGATTGTCAAAATATTATATTAGGGCAGTTTGAGTTACTGAACTTGATCTTTTTATTTTTTTCTTCCAAAAAACTCAAAAGTGCAACTTGTAACCGATACAGATAGCTTGCTCATAATTGGGTCTATCATTGATAAAAATACCAGATTCCACCACGGAGGCGTTTACGGGGAATTGAATTTTATTAGGGTAGTTACGATACATGAACTTTTTATTTTTTTTCTCAAAAAAAAAACTCAAAAGTGCAACTTGTGACCGATACTGATAGATTGCTCTTAATTAGGTCTATAATTGGTAAAATAAACACATTCCTCCATGGAAGCCTTTAGGAGGAATCGATTGTCAAAATACTATATTAGGGTAGTTTGAGTTACTGAACTTTATCTTTTTATTTTTTTCTTTCAAAAAACTCAAATGTGCAACTTGTAACCAGTACTGATAGATTGCTCTTAATTAGTTCTATAATTGGTAAAATAAACACATTCCTCCATGGAAGCCTTTAGGAGGAATCGATTGTCAAAATATTATATTAGGGCAGTTTGAGTTACTGAACTTGATCTTTTTATTTTTTTCTTCCAAAAGACTCAAAAGAGCAACTTGTGACCGGTACAAATAGATTGCTCATTATAAGGTCTATCATTGATAAAAATACTAGATTCCACCACGGAGGCGTTTACGGGGAATTGAATTTTATTAGGGTAGATACGATACTTGAACTTTTTATTTTTTTTTCTTCTTAAAAACTCAAAAGTGCAACTTGTGACTGGTACCGATAGATTGCTCATAATTAGGTCTATCATTGATAAAAAAAACCAGATTCCACCATGGAGGCGTTTAGGAGGTATTGAATTTTATTAGGGTAGTTACGATACATGAACTTTTTAACTAACTACCCTAATAAAATTCAATTCCCCGTAAACGCCTCCATGGTGGAATCTGGTATTTTTATCAATTATAGAACTAATTAAGAGCAATCTATCAGTACTGGTCACAAGTTGCACATTTGAGTTTTTTGGAAGAAAGAAATATTTTTTGATCGATTGATGTGGAAATTGTTTGAGCCAAAATCATGTTTTACTGCGTATAACTCAGAAACGGTAGGATATAGGAAAAAATGATTCAGGTACAACTTATAGATAATTTTATGGCCTTTCAACTTTTCCTTGAAAGTTTTTCTCTAACATGTACCGTTTTTGAGATTTAAGCAAAAAATGAAAAAAATGGACCCATTTCCCCCCTCCCCCCACTCCGGGGCTCCTCCTAGTGGCCCGGGGTTTTAGTATGTTTATTACCTAGGGACTCTTGACATGTTTCCGAAGAAACATCTTACGTTACTAACTCACGCACTCTAGACCCCCCTTGGAGGGACTCATTCAATGGACTAAATTCCATGTTAGTTGTTATTCTGCACTTTATTTATAAAGTCATTATTCATTGTTAAGCCTCTATAAATGGTGCGGTTCTCTATTAAATTATGATAATGATAACACTAGTAAAGAGTGTTGAGAGATTCTTGCTAAGTAGATACCTATTAACATTTTAGATTTATATATTTTTGTTCATAAATTTAACTACTTGTATAAATACAGACTTATTACATACAATTTACGTACATGGTAATTATGTATCAGAGTGATAGGTGCTGAAAGCCAAAACAGAAGGCGCGCGCCAACGCCATCTGGTCGCGATAAACATAAACTAATGCACTCAGATAAGAACCATCAACATGAAAATATCGTTCAACTGACCTACTTCCCTCGAACAGTAAAAATAGCGGTCGACAATAGCTCAAACACTATTTTTAGGCGCGTATCGCTAAATTGTTAACTAAGAACCTTATCTTACCTTGTTCTAACATCTTCGCAATCAGTCCGTGCGATATAGCTCACGGCGCAACTCCTGAATATCTACCTATAGGCGACGTACGATACGTAAAAATCGATATTACGCGCTCGCCACCAGTACTCGTTTACTCTTCAATAGTGCCGTTTTAGTTACCGCTAGAGATTCGTAGTTTAGTAAACAAGGGAACATGTTTTAAATTAAAATAAAAAAATGGAAGCGTCAAAGAGATATATTAGGAGTGATTCCGCGAGTTGCGCGCACATGGTCGAAGAGAACACCGCGAACAATAGAAAAACTGATCCCCACGAGAAACTGAAGGCGTTGTTGAATTCTCCCGAAGACGACACGGACGACACGCTGCCGCCGTCCGACGCGCCCAAGTTCGGGACCGTGATCCACAACAGGATCTTCGTCGGCGGCTTCTCGCTGACGACCACGGATGAGGACCTGTGGAAGTTCTTCTCGGGCTTCGCCACAGTGACGGCCGCGAGGGTGATCTACGACCGCGCCGGTGTCTCCAAATGCTACGGTTTCGTTACATTCGCCAGCCCCAGAGTCGCGAGGCTCATTGTGAAGCAGGTGAGCTTTGTCTTTGTCTACCATTTGCGCGGCAATCGACGATATAGCATTGAGATTTTAAAATCTTTGTCTTATCTGATAACGGAGATAAGTTGATAATAATAGATCGTTTTAGTTGTACGATGTAATTTTGAACAATGTTATTGATTTGAAATCATTTTCATTTCCATTATTTATAAACGGCGGATGGATTGTAATGTTTTCTTTAGTTAAAAAAATAATAATTAAAACAATAGATATGCATGTACCTATTAATTATAAAGGCGGAAATGTTTTTTAGTAGGTAATACATGTTTTAGACAATGGATCTAAGTTTAGATTTCGATATATTTTAGCTAGATATATTTAGAACCTAGATTTAAAAAAACCAGGTTGATATTGTAAGTGTGTCTTTTTCCTGAGCGTATTTTATTTTTATACCTAAGTAAGTAGGTACGCGTGTTTGAAATTCAAACATTATAATTAGGTATATCGTTATTATAATTGATCAAAAATAAAACATGTTTTTACTTAATATTACGTGGAAATTTACAAGGAAGCCTATTATCCATTATAACAATGGAAGTACCTAAAATAATATTTTTCTTTCTTTGTTCTAAATTCTGATTATTATTAGACTCCCGTTTTGGAAAATAAACGTTATGAATTCTATATTTGAAGAAAGTTCATCCCAAATTACTAAAAGAAAAATATTTTTGCTTTAAACAAAAATTACGACAAAAAAGACTCATTAAAGCTTGGACAGATAGCTTCTTAACAATCTCGAGTCGTTTTCAATATTTCTCTCGCATTTTATTCGAATATAAAGTATCTTATGTTTCATTTATTTTTTCATTGTTTTAGCATTGAACTGCAACGTTTTAGGGCTGATTTTTCAGTCCTTGAATATATTATCCATCGAATAACGTATTAAACTACGTACCATTTCAAAAATCCATACTAATATTATAAATGCGAAAGTAACTCTGTCTGTCTGTCTGTTACTCAATCACGCCTTAACTACTGAACCAATTTGCATGAAATTTGGTATAGAGATATTTTGATACCCGAGAAAGGACATAGGATAGGTTTTATCCCGGAAATCCCACGGGAACTGGTTTTTCTTTGAAAACGCGGGCGAAGCCGCGGGCGGAAAGCTAGTGTATTATAAATTGTCCGTATTTGACAGTTTATAGGTGACATTTTAATATGTTCGTGTAATACTTTATTGGACGGATAATTAATTTTAACCAAGGACTGAAAAATCGGCCCTTAATGTAATAACAAACGCGGAATAAAGTAATATTATTATGTGTGTGTCTTTTATTCCGCGTTAGACTAAGGTCTTTCAGATAATACCAAATCTAACCGCAGTTTAAATTATAGCTACAATTTTATTTGTGACATTCACATTCACATAGAATACTAATTTTATCGATAAGATAATAAATCTCAAATATTATCATACTCTAGGTACCTATAGGTATATATAAATACTAGCGGTCCGCCCCGGCTTCGCCCGTGGTACATATGAAAAATAGATGTTGGCCGATTCTCAGACTTACCCGATATGCACAGAAAATTTCATGAGAATCGGTCCACCCCACAGACATATACATGTCTGTGGTCCACCCGTTTCGGAGGAGTATGCAGACTAACATTGTGACACGAGAACTTTATATATATATATAAGAATATTAAATAATCCACTACATAACACCATATTATTATAGAACAGTCATCGATATGCTAATAATATAAACCCAAATGTCTGTGTGTCTTTACGATTTACGATAGGTAAAGAAAGCACTGAACAAAAATTGATAAAATTTCATCCGCCTCCCATGATGTTGATCATGCACATGGTAAGACTTTTTATGACACCAAACATGTGCGTATTTTTAGTAATATTCATAGTTACGTTTAATTTACAATATATCTTAATATATATAAATCTCGTGTCACAATGTTTGTCCTCAATGGACTCCTAAACCACTTAACCGATTATAATAAAATTCGCACACCATGTGCAGTTCGATCCAACTTGAGAGATAGGATAGTTTAAACATGTAGATACCACGGGCGAAGCCGGGGCGGACCACTAGTAAAATAATATATTTTAATTTTACTATGAAATGTAATTGAGTTATTATTGAAATTGAATTGACTAATGATAACTGATAAGTCATATACCTTTACTATTACTTTTTACTAATAAATATTGTCTGCTGTTGAATTCATTTTATAATTGATGATTTTAATAGAAATTAAGCTTTATTTTCCTCGTCGCAATCAACTTTTAACGAGCGCACGGCGTTAATTGAAACGTGATCAAAATCACGTATTTAAATGCATTGCTGAATACATTTTTATTATTTTTGTAACAAAATAAAATATTGGAAAATATTTATAGGCATCTTAAAACCTATAAACAGTATTAAGTGCCTTCTTCTGCTTTTTAAGAAGCTTCTTAAGATTTATAAATTAGGTAAACATGCTGTGCCCCGCGGTTTTACCCACACTGCTCAGCTTATTATGGTTTTAGTGTGATGATAAATAGCTTTTAGCCTTTTTTCAATAGGTAAATGGGCTATCTAACACAATTTCATATTGGACCAGTAGTTCCTAAGATTAATGCATTCAATGAATCAAACAAACAAACTTTTCAGCATTATAGATTGACAATATTTTATCAAGAACATAGTTCAATATCCTATACCTACGTTTATTATGTATCTAGATATACATACTAATATTATAAAGCAGAAGAATTTGTTTGTTTGTTTGTTTGAACGCGCTAATCTCAGGAACAACAGGTCCGATTTGAAAAATTATTTCGGTGTTGGATAGCCCATTTATCGAGGAAGGCTATAACTATAACCTATATTCTTATACATACTATTATAAAGGCGAAAGTTTGTATGGATGTATGGATGTATGGATGTTTGTTACTCTTTCACGTAAAAACTACTGAACCGATTACAATGAAATTTAGCACACATATAGAGGGTAACTTGGATTAACACATAGGATAGGTTTTATTTCGGAAATCCCACGGGAACGGGAACTATGCGGGTTTTCCTTTGAAAACGCGGGCGAAGCCGCGGGCGGAAATCTAGTACATAATATTATCATCACACTAAGACCAACAGGAGAGGGGCAATGCGGGTGAAACCGCGCGGCACAGCTAGTTTATAATAATAATTCAACTTTGATAAAATTAAACGTTATTTCTTCCGTTATTTCAAACTTGAAAGAAGCCAGATTAAAACACCTGTTAATTAGGTATGCAAATATGTACTTTTATATTTATAAACATTGCAATTAATAAAAAGCAAAATATTTATATACATCAATTAATAAGCTTGTTCCGGTATATTTAAATAAACAATAACAAGAAAATATTGTATGAAATTTTATCCTTGCTATAAAATGTTTGTAAACATTAATTAAATTACGCTCACATTTTCTAGAGAATAAAACAATTATATTTTAGTAATTTACCTATTTATAGGTAGGTAGACCAATGGCATTATACGGTCTAAATACAAAGTGATATGATGAAGAAAATTAAAAATAATTAGTTACCTATTTCTTTTCCATTTGGATGAAATAACCTGGAAATTCATAGTAGCAGAAGAAACCATTAAAAATGATAAAAGGGCATTCAGACATTTAAAAGACAACTTTTTACGGTGATGACGCACTTGCATTGAGCAACAGCGGGGTTATTTAAAAAAATTCTGGTAATTTATTGTGTGTAAAAACACCTATTTATTGGTTTTAATGATCAACATGTTAATAAAATTTTTGCACTTACCACATTTAGATTTCGATTTTTCGATTGAAGCCTCCTGAATAATAAAATGAAATTTTTACGGTGGCTACCTGATAGAGCAAGTTTTTAAAAGCCAAATGGAAAACTTTTTTTTATGTGATTTTATTTTTTTATGGGCCCTTGAAGTTGTGAATATACTGGGTAATTTTATCTTTCTTGGCATTTAATTCTTTTTTTATTCGATTCGAAGATCTAACGATTATAAATGTTACCATACTGAATTGGCCTATCTTTCAGCTTAGCACACAAATAAAATCAAGCATCTAGCGCAATAATTCCCGTCACCATAAATAAAAATCTCATCATACTCGGCGATAGATGTAAAATTAAAATAATTTGGAAAATCCAAAAGTGCACGCCTCATAATTTTTTTTTAATAAATATTTATTAATTATTATTTTTGTTTATTTAATAACAATTAAACCACATCGAATCAGACCCTGAAAAATGAAAGGGTTCTATTCCTGAGCATACTCAAGCGTAAGAGAAAAAAAAAGACTCGATTAGTAAAGTATTTCGGTCGCTATCGTGTTAACAAGAAAAAGGATCCGCACATACAGACACACGGACGTCCAAGACAGAACTTTTTTAAACTGTTTTTTAACTAGTTTAAATAACAAAAATGACATCAAAAATATCATGAACGTTAAAAATAGTGTTTTTTCTTAATATGTGTGTGTATGTATTATCTTACAAGTGCAATGTATGATACATAAAGACATTTTAAGTTTGAAAAATCAGATGTTTTGCGCGAAGCGACAGTAGTACCCACCTCAACGCTTCGCTTATGAGGCGTGCAAAAAAAATGTCATAACTCCGAAAATACAAAAAATCACATAACATACATGGGGGTGATTCGGATAGCCCTCTACCTCTCAGCTTCCGTTCATCACTACTTTTTGGGACACCCTGCAGTATATTAAGATAGATATAGGTACTATTCTGTGTAATGGTATCCTCGAATATCTTAAGTAAGTGAAACTAAGGTATCCCAAACTCAGCAAATTATTATCTTCGTTTGTCGGGTAACAAAAGGTTTTGTGATGTGTTGACGAGTTCTATAAACGATCTCTAATTTAGATAATATCATTTGAAATTTATTTCAATATATTCATACCTATCTAGTTATTTATATGGAAATCCTAAATATTTCTTGCCGGTTCCTGACTGACCGGTTGGCTTGGTTGGTAGTGGCCCTGCCTTCCAAGCCAGAGGTCGTGGGTTCAATTCCCACCCGGGGCAAATATTTGTGTGATGAACATAGATGTTTGCTCTGTGTCTGGGTGTTAATTATCTATATAAGTATTTATTTAAAATTATATATAATATGTATGTTTATCAGCCATCTGGTTTCCGTGACACAAGCGAAACCTTAGTATGGGATCAGATCGTGCCGTGTGTGAAAATTGTCCTGGAATATTTATTTATTTATTCTTTCATGGCTGAATTACATTAACCTGCTTGAAATTAAACATATTCCACCACGTGATAGCCTATACGCAAACTTATTTGAAATCTTGTGCAATAATTTCATAATTTATAAACACAATGACACAATATTCTCCATATAATATACATTATTTTACATAAGCTTAACGAATAAATTAACCATAATACCTCCTCAAAAATGCCCATCAGCCACCAACTTGAAAAATTGTCGAAAAATAAAAAATCGCTGAGAACTAAAAATACCATCAAGTATCCGCTCGGCTGAAGTGACTGTTCAGTTTCAAAGACTTGAAATACTCGAAATGTGCGATACCTCAGACAATGGTGAGAGGCTTTTGAGGAACAATCTAAGATCCATTGTGACCGGGATTTGAACTCGGTTCAGCTACTGGTTCATGCTAATTGTGTAGGTCGATGTGGAGCTATAGGGAGAGCTGGTAAAAATCCTACAATATTATAATTGTGAAAGTTTGCGAGGATGGATGTGTGTGTGTGTTTGTAACTCTTTCACGCAAATACCGATTACAATGAAATTTAGCACACATATAGAAGGTAACTTGGATTAACACATAGGATAGGTTTTATCAAGGAAATCCCACGGGAACGGGAACTATGCGAGTTTTTCTTTGAAAATGTGGGCGAAGCCACGGGCGGAAAGCTAGTTTAATATAGGGTCTTATAATTATTGTAATTGACTCAGCAAAGGATGCAATAAATGATCTCCAGAATATTTTTGGGTAAGCACAAGAACATTCGATACTAATGTAATTATTTATTCTAATGTTCTAGTTTCCAAATATTTAATAATATTTTATATGTACACAAAAACGCAGACGCAGAGTAGGAGATAGACACCGCTATGGCACAAGGAACAGAAATAAAATTGAAATGCCATTTTACCGGTTAGTCTCATAGTATTAAAGAGTTTAGTAGTGCTAAATTTAAAAATTATGTAAAAAACGTATTAGTTCAGAGAGCCTATTACAGCATTAAGGAATATATGGAAGATAAAAACCCATGGAGGGTTGTCGCGTAAAAACCACAGGACAGTTCTTTGGCATATTATGATAATATATACGTAGTTACTTACATATTTTGTAAAATTAAAATTGTAATACTGAAATGATTTAAAGAGCAACTATGGAGTTTCTTGCCGATTCTTCTCCATAGATACTGCTTTCCGAATCGGTGGTAAATTTTAAAAATATGTATTGACGTTTCAAAAGTGCTTCTCGATGAAGTCTAATTGAATAAATAAATGTTTGAGTTTGAGTTTGAAAATTTCAACTCTGTTTTGAATCACTCTATCAACACATTAAAATCCGTTGCCTAGTCAGACAGACTGACATCGGAAAGTGACATTTTTTATACTTTAACTACGAGCTTTAAATCAAACAAATGATCCGTAACAATAAAGCTTAACACACACAACCTGAACGCTTTCCTGTGGGTGTGTCTCATAAATGTGTACGTGACCTAATTCAGAAAACAGTGCGAATTGGCGAGGTCACAGTGAAATCGCGTCAATAACAATTGAAGCCCTTTAGGCTTTATAATTAAAGGGAGATTAGAGGGAGAATACTATGAGAATATTGGTTATTAGATATTGATGTTAAGTTCGTAGTTGTAATCGAAAATAATCGTGTAGTTGGTGTTAAGATCATAGTCGTAAGAAAATAATTGTCGTGTCGCAAGTAATAGTAATATGTAGTTAGATAGTTACAAATTATGTAAAATTGAATTGTAATTGACATAATTTTAAAAGAGCAACTATGGAGTTTCTTGCTGGTTCTTCTCCATAGATACTGCTTTCCGAATCGGTGGTAAATGTTAAAAATATGTATTGACGTTCGAAAGTGCTTCTTATAGAAGTCTTATTGAATAAATAAATGTTTGAGTTTGAGTTTGTTTGAGTCGTAAGTTATAAGAAAGATTTGTTTGAAGTTAGAATTGAGTCCGATGGATCGCGTTACAGTATACATATTATACTCTATGCCTATGGGGAACCAATTGCAGATTTTTTTTAAAGTTATTATCACGTAGATACGTGAGATAATGAGTTAGGCGTAAATAGTATCGTAAATTTTTTTAACTTGTTATTATGTATGTGAAAATCAGATAAAGTATTGTCAAATTATCTTGGGAAAAATAGATAGGAATATGTTTTATTAGATAAACAATGATACGAGATATTGTGTACCTAAAAGATACGTACCTACATAAAATGTCGATTGTTCACAACATAGCCACTAACTTTTTTGCTTGGTGTTTCTGTATTATCTAGAACTGAAATTATTCAGAAACTAAACCTGTACTAGCCCAGACTATCCAAATGTAGAACATTGTTTTTAGGGCTCTTTCAATTTATGCGTTTCGTATCGGACCGCTACAGTGCCGTAGCGGTGCGTTTGTCGTACGGCGCACGGCCGGTCGTTTGTTTTCATACAAAATGCACGGTGCGGCAGCAGCGCGGCGTCCGTACCGCGAACGCTCGACATCAGGACGGCAACGTCGCAAGTCCCATAGGGATGTCGGAAATGCAATAAAGTATCGATATGTATATCGTATCGATGTTTTTTGAAAATATCGATATTGATATTTTTATTAAAAAATATCGATATATATCGATATGATTTGACAGAGAATATTCGTGCTCTAAAAATAAATTTTTTGGTCTAATCTAATTCAATCATCTTTTACGGAGGCGTAGTTTTTGTTTATTTTTTTGTTTGATGTTTTTCAACAAGAGCACTAACAGTAATGTTTCTTCGTCAGAGTCCATGGCTTAACTGGTGTCAAATAAATTTAAAACAGCACTAGCATACAAACGCACGGCAGTCAGATACGCTTTCAATTTAAGCGTTTGGTAACGGACTGCTAACGTACTGCAACGGCACGGCAGCGGGTTATAACTAGCGGCACGGAAAACGTGCGGCAGCGGTCCGATACGAAACGCATAAATTGAAAGAGCCCTTATAATATATTATAGTTTTGTCAAATCTATTTAATTAATTTGGAAGTGAAAATTCGTGTAATAACAACCAAAAATAACAATAGATACTAATTTATATGTCTTTTGAAGTTATATTAATAAGATATTCCACGTAAAAATGTAACAGACATTAATATTTGCCTGAACTTATTATTTTCGTATAGTTCCAAATAACAAATAGGTAATATTAAGAAAGACTTAGATAAAACTACATTTTCATAAAGAAAATGTGATTTTGTATCGCGACTGTTTTCTAATAACTCGACCTGTCATGATCCCTTATCAGAATGTCAAAAGTTTGATTAATTTCGTAAAAGCAGTTCCCTTTTATTTTTTGGGGTTACCGCTTTGGCGTTTTGACTAGGTATGATTGGAGGAGAATTTCATTGCGTAGCATTTTTCTACTGAATTTTTGTACATATGTACATATAATTTGACTATGGTTACCTTACGTTATTAAGTTTTAATTTCATAGCACTGTGAAGATTCGTCTTTAAAAAGAAAGTAGGTAATATGAAAAAAACTGAAACCTTTGTGAAATACTTACTTTTTTTAAGTTTTACAACTGTTAAGTCTCTTTAATTGAATAAATTTTAGTAGAAGTAAGTACTTAGGTGTTAAATGAAAAACTCCATTAGAATTCTTTCAATAGTGAAATGAATAACATTTTCAGCTCAAAGCAAACGGTAATTTTAATATTAATCAAAATATAATAATTAGTATTTCATAGTCTTTTAATAGAAACTACGTAAGCTTTAGTCAATCAAAATCTCGTGTATATATTCTGCCATAATTCACATTTCTAAGCATTTATTAACTTTGACTGAGCAAAACGAGCGTCAAACTTATATACCTATATTAGATAACTTAGGTATACACATGAATCACGAAGTTTTTTACAACATAATATTACATCGATCAGGTCATAATATGAATACCTACTCAGGTCTAACTTTATTTAATAAATATCGGCTTTCATATAGAGGCAAAGTTTCTGAACTAATTTTCCTTATTATACATCTTATAATAATTGATATATGTACTAAACGTTATTATTATACTAGCGGTCCGCCCCGGCTTCGCCCGTGGTACCTACATGTTTAAACTATCCTATCTCTCAAGTCGAACTGCATATGGTGTGGGAATTTTATTATAATCGGTTAAGTGGTTCAGGAGTCCATTGAGGACAAACATTGTGACACGAGATTTATTTAAATTAAGATTATCTGTGCTTAAAAAGCTTTAAAAATAATACAACTACCTAGTAGATCCAGCCTTATGTGCCTTGATCGTAAAATAGCTGTGAATAGAAAATTTTGTATTAAATGTTTATAGTTAGAAGTCATTATCTTTCTTTTAAAAGTCAAAACACGGTTTAAAACGATTTTTTAATTGATGTCATTATAATTTTATTACTTCCCATTTATCAAATCCCAAAACCAACCCAAAACCCACACCACACAATCAATAATTCTAATCTAACATACGAAATAGGTACCATTTTAATTCACCATTTCAATCCACGTGCTTAACACACAGAAAAACTAAAAATTTCTCGTCAAATCTCGTTACTACAGTTTCACAGCAAAAGTTCACACCGTAATCGTAAATGTCAGATGTTTATAAAATAGTTGAACGTTTCTTTTCTAGTTCATAGAAACGCGAAACAAAAGGACTGGCACTCCACTGAGCTTCGTAATTGAGATGATGTGGTTTGATTGAGATTTTTTTTACAATTTAACGGGATGCAATACGTGGTGTTTAATTTTGTTTCTTAAATCGTGATTTTTAAGCTATTGCATAGCTTCTATCGCGAGCCTTGAGCGCGGGGACTGAATCCAGAAATTCCGTAACGAAAAAACCTCACGCTCCCCACTACGACGGACACGGAGGTGTGGCTTGAAGGCATGCTATGCAAAAGCTTTGCCGTGGCAGTCCCCGAGTGCCACACGTCTTTTTTTTGCTAAATAATTATAAGCATTTCTATCTAATACTGATGATTAAATGCATGGCTAAAGATCAGTTTTTGATTGCAATACAGAAGTAAAATAATCTTTCGTATCATGTGAAAAACATTGATAGAACAATTTCATATTGATAATGTCAATGCTTCGATAACGGTTTCGTAGAAGCGAATCACTACATAGTATAAAACATACCGGCCGAATTGATAACCTCCTCCTTTTTTTTGAAGTCGGTTAAAAACAAAGTCGCTTTCTCTGTCCCTATGTCCCTATGTACCTATGCTTAAATCTTTAAAACTTTTTAAATAGATAGAGTGATTCAAGAGGAAGGTTTTAGTATATAATTTATAATTTATTATATAAAAAGCTCTAGTAAGCACTTACTTATTATGTAAAAATATTGTTAGAATACGTTGAGGAGTGAGTCGGGAAAATATCCAATACATGTACATAAATACCTACCACGATTCGTACAAATAAAAACTTTGATTTGATCAAGGCCCGATGTCAATTTTATTAGAAACTACTTCAAAAATCACTTTCAAATAAAATTTAACAATAAATTCACCCGTGTGATTTAGAAGCGTGGAGATTAAATACATGTACCTAATCTAAATGGTATTTTGCATGCATAAAATTAAGTTTTTACTATGACATTTTTTTATCAAAAACTAGCGGTCCGCCCCGGCTTCACCCGTGGTACATGTTTACGTTTTCTCTACATAAGAACCATCCTCGTACTTCAAGGAATATAATAAAAAAATTTTTATCGAAATCGGTTCAGCCGTTCTCGAGTTATGCGCTTACCAACACATTTTGCGATTCATTTTTATATATAAGACTAGCAGTCCGCCCCGGCTTCGCCCGTGGTACATATTTACTTTTTCTCTACATAAGAACTATCCTCGTACTTCAAGGAATATAATAAAAAAAGAATTAACGAAATCGGTTCAGCCGTTCTCAAGTTATGCGCTTACCAACACATTTTGGGATTCATTTTTATATATAAGAAGACTAGCGGTCCGCCCCGGCTTCGCCCGTGGTACATATTTACGTTTTCTTTACATAAAAACCACCCTCGTACTTCAAGGAATATAATAAAAAAAGAATTATCGAAATCGGTTCAGCCGTTCTCGAGTTATGCGCTTACTAACACATTTTGCGATTCATTTTTATATATTACTAGCGACCCGCCCCGGCTTCGCACGGGTGCAATGCTGATACTAAATACACTACAGAAAAATTGTGAACGTTGTACATAGGTATAAAAATATAGCGGCCCGCTCCGGCCTCCGGCATCGCACGGGTATAAAATACATAGCCGGGCGGCCGCAAACGCTACGTCCTGCAATTTTTAAATCTGTAATATCTTCGAAAATATTCACTTAAATCATACGGTGTAAAGGGCCATATAGATCTATATTAAATGAACAATGTATCCATGGTATTTAATTGGTTAAGGATTAATGCTGTATTGGTTAAAATCGCTTCGAAAATTAGCCATTATTTGTCGTAAAAAGTAAATGACAAAAAAAAGTTATTGTGGGTTATCCATAAGAGATAGACATATACCATCGCGGACTTTTCTGTAGACCTTTTCAATGTGTATAATACTTAGTACATTATTTTGATAAAACTCGTAGGGTTCAGCCTGCGTTTGCAATGTAAGCGGAATAAATGTAATTTTTTACGACATCACATTAGAAACCTCAAAAATAACAGTACTTCTCCACTACTTAATGGATCTTATTATACATATAAACCTTCCTCTTGAATCACTCTATCTATTAAAAAAAACCGCATCAAAATCCGTTGCGTAGTTTCAAAGATTTAAGCGTACAAAGGGACATAGGGACATAGGGACAGGGAAAGCGACTTTGTTTTATACTATGTAGTGATGATATATATTACTAGCGACCCGCCCCGGCTTCGCACGGGTGCAATGCTGATACTAAATACACTACAGAAAAATTGTGAACGTTGTACATAGGTATAAAAATATAGCGGCCCGCTCCGGCCTCCGGCATCGCACGGGTATAAAATACATAGCCGGGCGGCCGCAAACGCTACGTCCTGCAATTTTTAAATCTGTAATATCTTCGAAAATATTCACTTAAATCATACGGTGTAAAGGGCCATATAGATCTATATTAAATGAACAATGTATCCATGGTATTTAATTGGTTAAGGATTAATGCTGTATTGGTTAAAATCGCTTCGAAAATTAGCCATTATTTGTCGTAAAAAGTAAATGACAAAAAAAAGTTATTGTGGGTTATCCATAAGAGATAGACATATACCATCGCGGACTTTTCTGTAGACCTTTTCAATGTGTATAATACTTAGTACATTATTTTGATAAAACTCGTAGGGTTCAGCCTGCGTTTGCAATGTAAGCGGAATAAATGTAATTTTTTACGACATCACATTAGAAACCTCAAAAATAACAGTACTTCTCCACTACTTAATGGATCTTATTATACATATAAACCTTCCTCTTGAATCACTCTATCTATTAAAAAAAACCGCATCAAAATCCGTTGCGTAGTTTCAAAGATTTAAGCGTACAAAGGGACATAGGGACATAGGGACAGGGAAAGCGACTTTGTTTTATACTATGTAGTGATGAAGAAGATAAGAAGAAGAAGAAGAAGATGTAAAATATGTAGGTAGGTACAGACAGCTACTTCGAATACATATCTATTGCAAATTCAAACATAAAATGAAAATATCACAAGTTTATCAAATAAAAGTAATAGTCTAAAACTTTCCGTTTCCACAGAAAGTGTATCCACCCCATAGAGTTGTGCATTAATAAAAACGTATCGGGAATATTGACCCACATCAACCCTAGTGACATAGCGTGACACCGCTCGAGCTCTCGTAAAATATAAAACATTTTATTATTGGTAGCACGCTATATTATGAATGAGTTCCATTTCGCTTCATTTGTATGTTTATTGAACATCCCATGGGGAAAATATTTCCAAGCAATTGTTATGTAGAGTTGGAATATCGAGTAGTACCTACGTTTTTAATTATCATAATATTATGTGATGGAAATAGATATCGTATATTGAGAAAGGTCAGTCATTTAAAATGTCGATAATAATATAGATATAACTTTTAATCATGCTTCGAGATCTATGACTATTAGCACCACCTGTCTTTGCTCGCTTTTAAACCGTACAATAAACGTTTAATAATTTTGGTATTACCAAAATCCATACTAATAGTTATTATAAATGCGAAAGTAACTCTGTCTGTCTGTTTGTTACTCAATCACGCCTAAACTACTGAACCAATTTGCATGAAATTTGGTACGGAGATATTTTGATACCCGAGAAAGGACATAGGCTACCTTTTATTGCGAAATATGTACCACGGGTGAAGCCGGGGCGAACCTCTAGTATTTTATATATACTTGATTATATAACAATGTCTCTTCTTCACTTTGCTAGTCTTCATCTACAGACCACCATGTCCCAAATTCAGAAGGGCATTTAACACGAACAAACATAACATTCCGAATCAAAGGTTTTTACTCTTATCTCGTATCTGACGTTACTGATAACACTGTGATGCTGATAACAAAGATGCAATCAGTCATATTTTTATCTGGCACACGACAATATCCCTGTTTGTCTGCTACTTTGTGCAAAATTATATTTTATGATTAAATTGTTTACTCTACAAGAACATTATTCACGGAAGAAACATTGAACTACTATATGAACATTATTCGCGAAAGAAACAAAGTATTCGGGATCATTAGGAATTAAATTTCATTCGTAAGTACATTAATTAAGCTATTGCATAGCTTCTATCGCGGGCCTTGAGTGCGGGGACCGAGTCCAGAAATTCCGTAACGAAAAAACCTCACGGTCCCCACTCCGACGGGCACGGCGGAGGTGTGGCTTGAAGGCATGCTATGCAATTATTAGCTTGTAACGGTCCCTTCTATTATGTTCCAATTTAACAAACTTTGTCCAAAAAATCTAATGACATAATAATGAAGCTTCCATCCCACATTCTAACGAGGGATCATTAGCAAAGGATTTCATTTCTAAGACAAAAAGAAGCATGTCAATCGATTGGACCATGAAACTACCTATGTATGTCTACATAGAATAAAACATAGTCTCTTTCCACTGTTTGTATGTTCCTATTTATGCTAAGATCTTTAAAATTACGCAATTTTTATGTCGTTTTAATAGGTAGAGTAACCCTAGAGAGAAGGTTTAATTTCTCAAATTTTTGGACAAGACGGACGAACCCAGCATCTTAAAGCTAGTGTATCTTAAAAATTAAAATGACCTACGAATTGAGAGCATCCTTTTCGGTACAACAGTGAAAAGGCAGAATTTAAAATAACCCAATCATTCGATTAACCAATAGCATACTGCATAGGTAAGATAATTGCAAACTGTGATTGCAAACAAAAAGCTCGGAATATTTACACCATAGCAGCGTACAAACAGAACAAATCGAATGAATTGTTAATAGAGAGTTCTGTTTATTCTTTGTATTAAATGTTGTGAAAGAATACTTGGCGTTCCACTTGCATCCAGCATATTGTGAACGCAGTATAAAAGGTATTTGTGTATTTGAAACTAAGCTGACCTCGCTTGTATTCGGTTCTATATTTCTATAGATGGTTAGGAATTATGCTTTGAATCTATATAAAACGTGATGTACATTCTTCTAGGAATATGATTTTGTTACTGTTTACTTTTTTTGAGTTTACTGGCTACAGGCATTATTGGCTATATTTTATTATTTTTTTTTTAATAAGGATTTTTGTCCTAAAGGACGATGAAAATCCCATCGTACCTTGTATACAAATATTTAACACTTAACAAACTATATTAACTATATTTTAAACTAGCTTCCGCCCACGACTTTGTACGTGTATCCCCGTTTTTCCCCGTTCCCGAAAGAATTTCGGGAAATCCTTTCTTAGCGGATGCCTACGTCCTAACATCTACCTGCATGCCAAATTTCAGCCCGATGCGTCCAGTGGTTTAGGCTGTGCGTTGATAGATCACTATATCAGTCACCTTTGAGTTTTATATATATAGATTTAAAGTTGAATAGCATTCTAGCTGCATCAGAGTGTGGTGCAGCTAGAATGCTATGATATGCACCAACATTCATAAAATTTATTTTATAATTTGTCAACAAGTCTTTTCTTTTAACATCATTATTGGCTATATAATAATATTCCTGCCTTATATTATAAGACAAACAGGCAATTGAATTATTGATTCTTCATGGCTGTATTATCGCTATGAATATGAAATGAATATGAATAGACGTAAGCTCTCCTCTTTTCCGGGATTTTACATAACTTTTATATGTAGTACTACCTTCCGCCCGCGACTCCGTCCGCGCGGAAAAATTAAGATTTATTTTTTTTTTACGTATTTTTCCGGGATAAAAATTATCCTATTTTATGGATAATAAGGATCCCAGGATAATAAGGTATAATTATACCAAGTTTCATCGAAATCGAACCGTTAGTTTTCACGTGATGCCTTCACATACAGACAGACAGACAGACAAAAATTTTTTTTATCACATATTTGGGTTTGGTGTCGATCCAGTAACACCCCCTACTATTTATTTTTTCAATATTTTCAATGTACAGAATTGACCCTTCTACAGATTTATTATATGTATAGATATGACGTACCTACACGTTCAACGAAATACCTAGTAGCTCCTATTATAGTAGGAACTGGTGACAAGCTTCAGCCTTTTGTATTTTTCATAGACATTTTTGTTATTCCTCAGTCAAAGATTTTGTGTCAATTATTTTGAAGTTGGCATTTTAAAGTGTTTCTTGGCCGGCAGTTGGCAGCACGAATATGGTTTAATGAACGCTTGCGAACAGCTTGATTTTAACGATAAAGTTTTGCTTTTTATCAACATTTTTGGTTTGAAGAATGAATTTCCAGTGTTTATATATGTGTACTAGCTTCCGCCCGCGACTCCGTCCGCGCGGATGTCGGTCTTCGCGTGGATGGTTTATTTCTCCATTTTGATTAACTCTGACAATGACATCTTATAAATATCTATTGGACCCAAATACGGCTAGGCCTATAATAATACGCAACGTGTGTTCGCGGTTCTACAGAACAACGTCTATGGATAAAACTGAAAAATTAAGATTAATTTTTTTTTACGTATTTTTCCAGGATAAAAAGTATCCTATTGTACGCCCAGGATAATAAGGTATAATTATACCAAGTTTCATCGAAATCGAACCGTTAGTTTTTACGTGATGCCTGAACATACAGACAGACAGACAGACAGACAGACAGACAAAAATTTTTTTAATCACATATTTGGGTTTGGTATCGATCCAGTAACACCCCCTGCTATTTATTTTTTCAATATTTTCAATGTACAGAATTGACCCTTCTACAGATTTATTATATGTATAGATAGTAAGATGTTGTTCGATATGAACAAACGAATTTTTAGTCGTAGAAAATTACTAGATTTCCGCCCGCGGCTTCGGCCGCGCGTTCATAGCAAAACCTGCATACTTCCCGTCCCTGTGAGATTTGCGGGATAAAAATCAGCCTGTCTTATTCTTCAGCTACCTACATACCATATTTCATTGTAATCGGTTCAGAAGTATTATTGCGGACCCACAAACTTTCGCATTTATAATATTAACTAGCGGTCCGCCCCGGCTTCGCCCGTGGTACATATGAAAAATAGATGTTGGCCGATTCTCAGATTACCCGATATGCACAGAAAATTTCATGAGAATCGGTCCACCCGTTTTGGAGGAGTATGCAGACTAACATTGTGACACGAGAATTTTATATAATTATAAGATATAGGATTATTCTAAAAAAAATGATAATAATTTAATGCTTTAAATATATGGAAATGGAAAAATAAAAGTCCTTAAGAATATACTTAGGTAGGTACTTATATATTTTAAAATGCAACATAATTAAGAAATGTCATTTAATCTTAGAGCGGGGGCACACGATGCGTTGCGGCGGCGGTGCGGCGCCGGAGCGGTGTCGCTGCGTCGTCTTACATAGAAATATCTGTGGCATGTCACACGATGCGCTCCGGCGCCGCACCGGACTTGTAACCACCAAGACGAGGCGGGGAGGGGTGAATGCGGTGCGACGTCGGAGCGGCACCGCTCAGTTGATTTGCGTCACAAGGAAGGACACGCTGTGCAACGCTGCTACGACGCCGCTGCGACATAAAAACGTTACGGCGCCGCACCGCTTGTGTGCCCACTGACACGGTGAAATCTTTGCGGTGCGGTGCCGCAACGCGTCGTGTGCCCGAGCCCTTACTCTAGTAAATAGATAGCCTTATAAAAATACTGAAAGCTGTTGTAAGAGACTCTCATTAAAATTATTCTTTTAAAAAATAAGTTAGAAATGAGCGTCATACGCTACGCTGTTAGGGTTGTCACTTGTCAGATTATAATCCATACTAATATTATAAATGCGAAAGTAACTCTGTCTGTCTGTCTGTTACTCAATCACGCCCAGACTACTGAACCAATTTGCATGAAATTTGGTATGGAGATATTTTGATACCCAAGAAAGGACATAGGCTACCTTTTATTGCGAAATATGTACCACGGGCGAAGCCGGGGCGGACCTCTAGTATAGAGATAAACTTAGTTCAAAAATCAAAATACATAGTAATATGAAGTTATATAACTTGAAAAACTTATTTCTGTAAGCATAGTAAGAGATTTTAGTATCTTTCATAAACGTTTATATGTGTAATAATAATAATAAATCATTCATTTATTCAAGTAATAGGGACTCATTTTGTAAGTAACAATAATTAATAACTTAAAAATTATGTTAGTAAGAATAATATAATTTATTATGACTCTAGAAATGCGCACCACCGCTACAACGTTGACGTATGACGCCTAGCACATGTGCAGTTCGATCCAACTTGAGAGATAGGATAGTTTAAACATGTAGGTACCACGGGCGAAGCCGGGACGGACCGCTAGTAGTACTATTAATCTTAACTTTCTCTGTATACATATTTTGAAATTTTATTATATAGAGATTGTTAACGATAAGGCCATTTGTATATCTAAAGTATTCGTTTGTTGATTATGTGCAATAAAATGTATCTCTCTATAAATGACCGGGGCCTTTAATAGAAGCTACCAATGTAAATGTAATGTACAAAACTTTTATTAACGAATGAACCTATGAAACAATAAGATTAATTATGAAGATAATTACTTTACTTTACAATATTAAAAAATTATAATAATATCTCTTTTTCTCAACCCTAGTCCCAGTCTTCTCAAGGAATGCACACTCCAGTCCCTGTTATATCTTTTTCTCTGAAGGAGTTTCGTGTTCGCTTGAAACGTTCAAATTAAGGTTATTTTGTAAAAAATCTTCGCTTAGCCGTTTTCTTTGCTTTAGACCAAGAAGCTTTAGACGTTTTTATGTACTCGGGTAACTACATACTTACAACTTTTTAATGTAGAGTTGTACAAAAATTGTTTAAAATGTATGCATATCTCAATATTTGAGTAACTATATTATCTACTATATAAAATAAGTCGGGTTTTCCTTCCTCATGCTATAAGTCACGAACGCACGAACCAATTTCCATACGATTTTTCATTCGTTGGAAAGGTCTCGGGCTTCGTGAGGTTTATAGCAAAGAAAAGGTGTCTCTGGTGGCGAAACGGAGTTCGCCCGGTTTGCTAGTATTTTACAGTTAGGATTAATTGCCATTGAGAATAAAAAAGGTACCTACTTTTAAAAATGTAAAAAAAGAAAGAACACGGTGACACAAAATATCATAAAATATATTTTAAAAACTAACTTACACTATATATGGTATATCTAATACTATATAAAACTATATATATTACTATCTATATATATAGTTTATTGGGTAGCTTTACTAATTCCCGGGACTTAGCGGGGACTTGGGACGTCCTCAAAACTGCGGTTACTAAAACTTCAAAATACCATAACATAAGACTGTTAATAACCACAGATTTGCGTGCAAAATGACTGGAATTCGTATCGAATATTTTGGATAATTTCATTATTATGCAGAGTTTATATTACGCACTATTATTGTCTTGTTTGTCCAGGAATTAGCTTGTTTATAAATAATAAATAAATAAATAAATATTATAGGACATTATTACACAATTTTTTTTTTCGGTTCCGGTACTTCGTATTGTAAACATCAAAGTGTCATTGCTCCGTGAAAAATATTCCACATAATAGTATAAAGTCACAGTCTCAACTATATTACTATATCCAAAGAAAAATCTTAGTGTGATTGAGCGATTGTAATAATATTTAACGCGCTATTTACTGGATTAACAAGGAAGATTGAACAACAAATATTGGCAAATCATTGAGGTTAGAACAGCTTGATACCAAATAAATCATAAGTCATAACTGTCATAAGACAGCTGACACATAGATGTCAAAATTACATTCTTAGCCGATTGCAGTGTTGCCATTGACAAAAAATAAAACAAAAAAGGGGAGATTATTTTTTATATTATTATACAATTACACATAAATTATGGACGAACAATTTCAACTATTATTCGACAAGATGAAGATTGAAATGCAGAATCAAACGTCAGAACTTACCAACACATTGCTCGTAAAAATGGAAGAAAAATTAAAACCCGTTGTAGAAGAAAACCATATACTCAAACTTAAAGTAGAAAAGCTGGAAAAGAAGGTGGAGTCTCTAGAGCGAGAAAAGAAGAGTAATAATATAATTATTCATGGTTTAGCTGAAAAGGAGCAGTCGACACTGGATGCAATGAAATACATTAAAAAGTGTTTCATAGAAGAATTAGGCATAACCATAGAAAATTATGAAATAAATAAAATATTTCGGATTGGAACAAAAAATAAAAATGGGAAACCAAGGCCTTTACTTCTCTCATTGATAAGTGGATGGAAAAAAAACGAAATTATGAGAAATAAAAAGAAATTAAAAGAATTATATATAACAGAAGACTACTCTAAAGAAACGTTAGAAATTAGGAAGTCACTGCAACCCCAACTAATGCAAGAAAGACAAAAAGGAAACTTGGCTTACATAAAGTACGATAAACTCATAGTAAAAGAAAATTCAAAAGTCATAGATAAAAGGAAGAGAGAAAAATCAACATCACCACAAGTCGAAGCACAGCCAAAGAAGCAACAAATGCCAAGCACATCAAAAAATAGTAGAATAAACGCTTTTGATATGATGAGAGGCCGTTCAAACTCACTTTCAACACTCTCAACAACAACAACAAAACAATAGCAATCAGCAACCGGCGACCGAAAACAAAAACAAAATAGAATAGTTAAAGAAATTAGAATAAAAAATCAATCTCCCCCAAGCCGGCTGGTCCCCGTGGGGGAACAAGACCACAACCCTCCAACTAATACCAAAATAATACCTAGAAAGAAAAAATTGCTACAGACGACTCTAAGGATTGGAACATTCAACGTAAGATCACTATCAACATACCAAAAATTTATAGAACTAACATACACGCTACAAAAAATAAAAATTGACATACTTGGACTGGCGGAAGTGAGAAGAATGGGCTATGTAATCGAAGAACATGAGAACTATGTTTTCTGTTACAAAGGCGAAACACTTGGCTTATATGGAGTCGGCTTTTTAATAAAAAAAGAATATAAGGACAATATTGTAAGCTTCACAGCGCTCTCAGACCGTGTTGCACTACTAAATATTAAATACAACAATCAAATGCTTACAATAATACAAGTATACGCACCTACTGAAAAGGCCACCGATGAAGAAATCAACTTATTCTATGAAACTTTGCAAGTAGCCCAAAGCCAGGCAGCTGACCAAGTACTCGTTATCGGTGATTTTAATGCCAAAATCGGCAAACCTACCATGGAAGACAGCGATAACATTGTTCTAGGAAAATTTGGCTATGGAATCAGAAACGAAAGGGGAGAGAAACTGATACAATACGCACTCGAGCATAAACTTACAATTATGAACTCCTTCTTTAAAAGTCGAAATAACCGCAAATGGACTTGGCTATCACCATGTGGTAACATTAAAAATGAAATTGATTTTATACTGTCGAATCAACCCGCAAGGATTAGGAACGTAGAAGTTTTACATGGCCTTGGATTCCGGTCTGATCATCGCTTAGTTAGAGCTACGTATATTCTAGACCTAACAAAAAAGAGCAGAACATATTTCAAAGCGCAACCTAAACCACTTAAAACGAACGAAGATATATCACTATACTTGGAAAACTTAGAGACTAACATACTTAGAATAGAAACACAAAAAGAAGAACATATTCCAACCTTTTACGATAAATTAGTTAACGCCATCATTGTCAGCCTTGCACGCAGATCTGAAAATAAAAAATTAAAAACTACCAACGAAATACTTAGCGAATCTACTAGAGCTCTTCTCACGAGACGAACCGAACTTTTAAAAATGAAGCAAAAGTCTAAAGAAATGAAGAAAGAACTAAGCACATTATTTAAAACTACAAGCAAAGCGATTAACAAAGATTACAAAGACCATAGATACCGAATAATTGAGAATAATCTAAACACACACAGAAGCACAAAAAAAGCCTACAAGAAATTAACAACCCATAAAACCTGGATCCCAAACATAAAATCGACATCTGAAGTAACAAAAACTAGAAAAGATATCTTGAACTGTGCTACAGATTTTTACAAAAAATTATACACAAAATCCAACTCTACTACTAATACAATTGATGTAGCAACAGCGACTTCCCAAAGTATTAACGACGTCCCATTAGTGAATGAAGAGGAAGTCATCAAGCACATTAAAAAACTAAAACCAGACAAAAGTCCAGGTCCAGATGGTCTACAAAATGAGGCACTTAAAGCTGGCGCTAACCTATTGGCTCGCCCACTTACTTACTTGTTTAACATGGTTCTGAAAACTGGTCAGGTGCCAGTGCAGTGGAAAAGATCTGATATAATTCTCCTATACAAGAAAGGTGACCCTCAAGATATTTCTAATTACCGTCCGATTAGTCTGCTCTCAAGTGTATACAAACTGTTCGCGTCAATTCTGCAGAGCCGGCTAGCTCCGAAAATCGATAACTACCAGCCTGTAGAACAAGCAGGCTTTCGTTCAGGTTTCTCTACTACAGACCATATGCACGTATTACAACAAGTGATGGAGAAATACCAGGAGTTCAACCGCCCACTATACATTGCATTCATCGATTATGCCAAAGCGTTTGACACGATCTCACATGATTCTATTTGGGAATCACTAAGCAAGTGTAACATAAACGAAAACTACGTAAAGGTCCTGAAAAATATTTATCAGGGTTGTGTGAGTCAGGTGAAACTAGAGTCTCGAGGTCCGGATATATCGATTTGCAGAGGAGTAAGGCAAGGCGACCCGCTTTCACCAAAGTTATTCATAATGGTACTACAACACATTTTTAACAATCTTAACTGGCAGTCCGATGGCATAAGAGTTAACAGAGCTCAACTTACACACCTCAGATTCGCAGACGATATTGTTCTGTTCGCTGAAACAAGTAAGGGATTGGACAAAATGATAAACAACCTTAATGAAGAAAGTGAAAGAGTAGGTCTTAAAATGAACGAGGACAAAACAAAAATACTGACGAACAGCCACAGACATGCTATATTCCTAAATGAGAAGCCACTTGAATATGTCAGCAATTACATCTACCTGGGCAAACAACTATCCTTCGAAGACAAAAGCGAAGAACTAGAGGTAGTGAGGCGAACTAATATAAGCTGGAAAAAGTTCTGGTCCTTAAAGGAAGTTTTAAAAGGCGAATTCCCCCTTCATCTAAAAAAAATTGTATTGGACACATGTGTCTTACCTACCCTTACATATGGTTGCCAAACGTGGACATACAGCTCGATATTAAAAAGTAAACTAGTAGCATGCCAGAAAGCAATGGAAAGGAGTATACTTAAAATAAGAAAAATACAAAAAGTAAAAAGTGAAAAAATAAGACGAAAGACGAAAATCATTGACGCTTTACAATTTGCACTAAAACAGAAATGGCAATGGGCGGGACATATAGCAAGATGCACGGATAAAAGATGGACACTGGAGACAACTATATGGAAAGGGCCGAAGGGAAAAAGAAATGTAGGACGCCCTAAAAAAAGGTGGATAGAAGATATAAAAAATATAGCAGGAAACGACTGGAGATCAAAGGCAATGGACAGAGATACCTGGAAAAAGTTGGAGGAGGCCTATACCCGAGAAGGGGTTCCGATCAATGGTTCTGATAGATAAGCAAGCTGTGATAGAATGTTACATCTAAAATGAAAAAAATAGAAAAAATAAATTAATTAAGTATTAGTAATTAAATTTTAAGCTAAGAAATAGTGTAATTTGTTTTTATATTGAAAATAGCTTTAAGTATATGTAAACTATATGTATCAACTTGTGGATTGGAAATAAACGGGCTTTTTATTTTATTTTATTTATTTATTATTACACAAATCAACCTAGTCCCACAGTAAGCTCAATTAAGGCTTGTGTTGTGGGTACTAGGCGACGATAAATATAATATTATAAATACATATATAGATAATAACACCCAGATCCAAGAACAAATAATTGAGTTCATCACACAAATATTTGCCCTGACCGGGGATCGAACCCGGGACCGTCGGCTTAGTAGGCAGTTACTTTACCACTGCGCCAACCGCGTCGTCAACCGTTGTTTAAGGACCGATTTTTCAATGCTTGGTTAAAACTTATTCGTCCAATAAAGTATTACACGATACTATTAAAATGTCACGTAAACTGTCAAATACGGGCAATTAGAATACGTTTTTAAAATGGTAGTTTTATAAATTACTAGGTTTCCGCCCGCGGCTTCGCCCGCGCAGTCAAAGAAAAACCCGCATAGTTGCCGTTCCCGTGGGATTTCCGGGATTGCGACATTTTCCGGGGATAAAAAGTAGCCTATGTCCTTTCTCGGGTATCAAAATATCTCCATACCAAATTTCATGAAAATTGGTTCAGTAGTTTAGGCGTGATTGAGTAACAGACAGACAGAGTTACTTTCGCATTTATAATATTACTAGCGACCCGCCCCGGCTTCGCACGGGTGCAATGCTGATACTAAATACACTACAGAAAAACTTTTAACGTTGTATATAAAAACATAGCGGCCCGGCCGGCCGGTATCGCCGCAAACGGTACGCCCCGCAATTTTTAAATCTGTAATATCTTCGAAAATATTCACTTAAATCATACGGTGTAAAGGGCCATATAGATCTATATTAAATGAACAATGTATTCAAGGTATTTAATTGGTTAAGGATTAATGCTGTATTGGTTAAAATCGCTTCGAAAATTAGCCATTATTTGTCGTAAAAAGTAAATGACAAAAAAAAGTTATTGTGGGTTATCCATAAGAGATAGACATATGCCATCGCGGACTTTTCTGTAGACCTTTTCAATGTGTACAATACTTAGTAAATTATTTTGATAAAACTCGTAGGGTTCAGCCTGCGTTTGCAATGTAAGCGGATAAAATGTAATAATTTACGACATCACATTAGAAACCTCAAAAATAACAGTACTTCTCCACTATTTAATGGATGTTATTATACATATAAACCTTCCTCTTGAATCACTCTATCTATTAAAAAAAACCGCATCAAAATCCGTTGCGTAGTTTCAAAGATTTAAGCGTACAAAGGGACATAGGGACATAGGGACATAGGGAAATAGGGACAGAGAATGCGACTTTGTTTTATACTACCTATGTAGTGATATAGTATGGATTCGACGAATAAGTTTTAACCAAGGATTGAAAAATCAGCCCTTTGCCCAAAACATTTGTATTTATTTATTGTTTATACGACTCAGTCAGACTTACCGTTTATTTTCGTTATACAATGAAGATGAAAAAAAAATTTAATAAGAACCTTTCAGTTGTTAAAAAATAGTATTTGTTATAACATCATCTAGCTATCTGCGAGAAAATACTTTCTAAATTCAGTTTAGCTGTTTTGGAGAAGTATATGAAAGTATACTATGCGCTTATTTTTGTAAATAATCAAAAAATACGTATAAACTACAATTAACAGTCACTTATATTGCTATACAGTTTGCATATTTAAAAGAGCAAGAAAAATGCAAAATTCTCGTAAAGATCTAAGATATTGTGATAACTTTGCAAAGCTTAAAGATTGAAAATGCAAGAGATTGCACGATATTCTTCGAGAAATTTCCAATCTGTCCTCCAGGAGAGAATGTATCGTAGATTTTAATATATGTAGCGATTCCGTTTTATCTATACTAATATTATAAAGCTGAAGTTGATGTGGAAGATGAGTTTGTTTGTTTGTTTGAACGCGCTAATCTATGGAACTACCGGTCCGATTTGAAAAATTCTTTCGGTGTTAGATAGCCCATTTCTCGAGAAAGGCTGGCTATATATCATCACGCTAAGACCAACAGAAGCGGAGCAATGCGGGTGAAACCGCGGGGCACAGCTAGTATATCTAGATATGTATGAAACTGTGTAGTTTATTCTTGAGAACTTAGATTAAGTTACTCGTACGATCTTTAAGTATGCATCAAGTTATACTTACTAATTAAGAGTTCGTGCTTGTCAACATACGAGGTTATGATATGCATCTTGAGGAGGTTATATAGCTTATGTTTTTGTAAATTAAACTATTCTGTTGATATTATAAAGCCGTATTTTGTTTGGATGTGCTGTGTAGAAATGTTTATTGGTATATAACGCGAAAGCTCCGGAACTGTTTGATCGGTGTTTATGTTCACGCTCCCTCCCTCTCCCTCTCCCTGTATTAGCGAAAACCGCATCTAAATCGGATAAGCCGTTTCTGAGATTAGCGTGCACAAACATACAGACAAACAGACAAAAAAATTTTTAACTACAGTTTCGGGTTCGGGATCGATTTAATAATAACACCTGCTAATTTTTTTCTACATATTTTCATTGTACAGACATCACTTTTCTACAATTTTATTATATAAAAATATTGATTTGATATTATGTAAATTGTGAATCTACATATAGGTACTATATCGGGATATATTTAAATCGAGGACGAGGATAAAAATGTTTGATACTCGAGATTCGTACATACGTTTTAGCTTTACCTTTTTCAAGTTACAACCTGGTTAAAATATGGGTCACCCACTTCAGCTATCGAATTTCAAAGAGGGCAAGGGAAAGAAATACAACTCCATGAACTCCAAAAATAATAAGTAACTAAAATTTATGAAATATAAAACCACACAATGATGCAAAGATAGAGATACTCAGCATAATAATAATATGTCGTTTTCGTCAAATTTATTGTATTACTAGCTTCCGCCCACGACTTTGTACGTGCATCCCCGTTTTTCCCCATTCCCACAAGAATTTCGGGAAATCCTTTCTTAGCGGATGCCTACGTCCTAACATCTACCTGCATGCCAAATTTCAGCCCGATACGTCCAGTGGTTTGGGCTGTGCGTTGATAGATCACTATATCAGTCACCTTTGAGTTTTATATATTACTAGCGGTCCGCCCCGGCTTCGCCCGTGGTACATATGAAAAATAGATGTTGGCCGATTCTCAGACTTACCCGATATGCACAGAAAATTTAATGAGAATCGGTCCACCCGTTTCGGAGGAGTATGCAGACTAACATTGTGACACGAGAATTTTATATATGAGATATAGATGTACCTATACTAATATTATCTATAATAATAATAATAATAAAATCGTCTTTATTTGTTTCTCACAACATTAGAAAGGTTACAAAAACTTATTAATACTACACAATGTACAGTAGAAGATAACGTTGTGAGAAACTGGTGCCTGAAATAGACTACATAGAAGTCTGAGGTACAGGTCACCAGCCCCTCTCGCGGATATCATACGAGAATACACAAGTTTACGTACCTACAAAATGCATAAAGTTTTACAAATTTTATCAGAAGACAACTTCACCTTAAAAACACTAATACAAAAAAGTAAAGAGAAAAGAAAAAAAAATATATATGTATATATATATATATATTTAATTTTAATTCTACCAAATCTAAAAGGTATGAATGTGAGTGTGTTAGTGCTAGTATGCTAGTGTGTGTAAGCGCATGTGTGTGTGTGTGTGTGTGTGTGTGTGTAAGTGTGTGCGCAAGTGTATGTGTTTGTGTGATTAATCGTATGTGTAGGTGTGATTATATGTTTATATCAGTTTACATAAAGCGTTATTAATTTGCAGTAGAAAGATAAGCCCACAGAAATTTTAAATGAGTTGTTTAAGAAGGTCTTCGGTTTGTTGGTAATCCAGTGATTTTAAAAAAGTAGAAACTGTCTTTTTGCAGTTGTAATTGTTCAAGGGATAAATGTTTAATTTCTTATTTATTTTATTATAAAGAAAGGGTCCCAAAAAGCAAAAGAAATGATGTGAATGAGTTGATGAAAAGGTGGCAGATGAACAAATTGTGTTATTACGGCGCTTATTTTTGAGTAAAGTGGGGTCAAACACCAGCTTTGAATGTTGCTTCATAATGGTGTGAAGTATGAATGTTTGTCTGACCGAAAGCACACCCCACATTCTATAGAGCTCTAACGTGGGGTAACGATATGGAAGTCCAGCACTCACTTTAAGGATAGCACGTTGAGCTCTTTCAACTTCAATAAGGTGTGACTTTGCACAACCGCCCCAAGATGTAACACAATAATCTATCAGTGAATTACAAAGTGCAAAATATACTATTTTTATCACCTCTCTGTCAGCAACATGTGTAAGACTTTTGAAAACATAAATCAATTTTCGCAGTCTGGAGACTAGAGTGTCTACATGGGGTTTAAAAGATAAAAGTTGGTCGATAGTGGTACCGAGGTATTTTATAGTTTCAGTCCTCTCTAGTACAGGACAGTTACAGTTCACGTGATTTGGGGGACAAGTATGAGCTGAGATGACGAGTGTAGGAGGTGGTAGTAGATTGACCTTATGAGCGAAGACCATATATTTAGTTTTGGAAATGTTTAGCGTTAGAATATTTTGGCGTAGCCAATGCCCGACTTTATTAAATCCATCCTGAGCATATTTAAATACATTGTCCCAAGTGTCACCAACAAAAAATAGCGCGGTATCGTCGGCAAATGATACGATCTTCCCATTAAAAAGAGGTAGGTTACACAAATCATTTATGTAAGCCAAGAAAAGGGTGGGGCCGATGACACTGCCCTGAGGAACGCCATAATTTACCGACAATTCCCCACTAACCACGTCATGATTGAGCTTCACGCGTTGTCGTCTATCAGATAGGTAGTCAGACAATAGTTTTAGGGAGTTATCTCTTATACCCAATCGTTCCAATTTATACAACAAGTGAGAGATAGAGACCGTGTCAAATGCTTTAGCTAGATCTAGGAATACTGTTAAACATTTCTTTTTAGAGTCTAAATTTGTGATAATTGAGTCAACTAATTCATGCACAGCATCGCCAGTAGCTTTGCAGCGCCTGAAACCGAACTGGTTGGATGATAGTAGGTGATTTACTTCTAGAAAATTAATTAGTCTTTTATTGATTAGTCGCTCTAAAATTTTGGAAAGAGTTGGCAAAATGGATATAGGTCGGTAGTTGCTGACACAGTCTCTATCGCCTCCTTTGTGAATGGGAGTAATAAGGGCTGATTTAAATGCTCTCGGAAATGTGCCCGAATCCATGGCAAGATTACAGATATGTAGGATAGGTTGTGTCAAAAGTTTACTGTACTTCTTTAAAATTCTTCCTGTAATTAGGTCACTACCAGCTACAGAGTCGCTCTTTAAACCATTTATAACATGAGAGATTTCGTCATTGTCTGTAGGAAGTAAAACGAAGGAATTTACAGGTGGGGACAAAACAGGAAGGTGGTTAGGTGGCTGCTGTGGAAACGCATTATGATTTAAGTCGATAATTTGTTTTGCTAAATTTTCGCCTACGCGAGAAAAGTATTGGTTAACGTCATTGGCGCTTTTTTGGGGATCACATGAATTTAAAAGAGCAGAATTATGATTAACAGATTTATCACAGTTACTTATTTCCTTGATAGTTGTCCATAATTTTTTAGTATTACCCTTAGTTTTTTGTATAGCTTGCTTATCATAGTTGCGCTTTGCTTTTTTTAATGAAGAGTTACAGAAATTCCTGTAACGTTTGTAAATGAGTTTTAAAGTTTCATTAGTCGGATGTTTTTTTGATTTAATGTATAGATTGTCCCGATTTCTCATAATACGCAAAAGCCCTTTTGTGATCCATGGCTTAAAGATCCGTTGCCTTGATGGGATTTTGACTATACGCGTGTTATTTTTTATATGTTGGTATAAAAGCGATACAAATTTATCTGTAGCTAGATTAACGTCGGAGAAGGTAGAAATTTGTTGAAAATTAGTAGTTAATAAGTCATTTTCAAGCCCATCAAAATCAATTGAATGACATACATGATTAGATTTATAATTAGACATGTTGAAATTTAGACTTATAACAACGCATTCGTGGTCTGTAATAGATGACTCAATTATTAGGCATGTTACATTTAAGCTAGAGCGTATCATGGCATGGTCTAGGCATGTTCGTCCGTGAGTGGGAACACTATGGCCTGGCAGAATTCGATGGCTAGCTAGGATGTTAAGATATTCAAATGAACGTTTATCGCTTGTGTTCGGTGTGATATCAATGTTGATATCACCGCATATGATTATATTTTTGAAAGAGTTAAGTCTGGTTAGAAGTGATTCTAGTGAATTGACAAAGTTTGAAGTATTGGTTTGGCCTGGAGGGCGGTAAATAGCAATTATACAAGTTTCAGAGTTGACAGATAACATTAAACAATTAGCATCGCATATATAAGGTTCTTCGTGAGTTATGGGAAGGTTTTTATTAAAGTATATAACGACTCCTTCATTTTGAGTTTTATGAGAAGTAGATGATGCATGGCTGTAGTTGTTAAGGTTTGGAATGTGTCGCGCAGAAGGGAGCCAACATTCAGTTAGTACTATAACGTCCCAGGTTATTTCGGTTCTATGTATAAGCGTCAGTAGATTAGAAAAATTACAATTAATACTGCGGATATTTTGTGATAGTAGATTAAGGTTAAATTTATTTGTGCCAATATGATTTTTAATATTCTCAACATTGCAGGTAATAACATTAGCCACTCGGATGCTGTCTAGATCGGAATTAAGTTTCTCAATAGCGGTCATTATAATTTAAATGAACATTAGGTGTCAGCGGCATAGGCCGCTACACATATATAGAAAAAATAAAATAAAATAATCCGATCAGACATACTAGCAGCGGCTATCACAATAGTGTTAGTAATAATTATTATATGGCAATGTTTGAGTTTTATTAACTGAGATTGTAATGATGTAAATGTAAACGTTGTATATAGGATAGTATAAGTGTTGTGTGTATAATATTGTGTATGTGTAAGGAGTGGTGTAATTGATTTTAAGTGATTTGGTAGGTAAAAATTGTATAATATAAAAACTAAAACAGTACAATATTCCAAGTAGATAATATATCCTTGAATAGATATTTTAAGAATCTTATACAGATGAAATAAAATTAAAAGAAAATATTTATAACTAATGTGTAAGAAGACTAGTCATGCAAGTATTGACAATAAATCCGCTTCTTCGTTTATACGGACTGGGGTCGAATTCTGATTCTTCTTGATGTAAATCTTTCCGTGGGCTGTCCAAGTGCTAAAAATCTTATTGTTTTTAACATTTTGCCGAGCCATGTAAAAAACCTTTCGTGATTTAGAGGATAGATATTCCGAGATAAATATATTACGAGGCGCGCCCGATAGGTTAATATGTTCTGTATTTAACTGTTTATCTTTAGTAAGGCGTTTCGATTTATTGAATTTAGAATAACTTGATAAAAGTTCCTCCTTATGATGCGTTGTTGTAAAGTCCACTATTACGGCGTTAGACTTTGTGCGGAATATCTCCCGAATGTCCGTTGGTTTAATAGTTGAATCAGTACATAATATTGAACTCAAACCGGTCACAATATTGAAGAGAGATTCTTTGTTTTCATTTGTTTGTATAGGCAAATTCCTTATTTCAATTGTGCTGGAATGGGCTGATTTTTCGAGTTGATCTAATTTAAATTCCAAGTAGGCTATTTTCTTTTTGTGTTCCCTATTTTCATTCTCTAATTCATATACTCTTGATAAAAATTCTTCATGTTGGCTTGTAATGCATTCAACCGATTTTTGTATGTCTTGGTTTTGGGTGATAATCGTAGTGAGAGCTTTAGTTAAAGATTCGAACTTGCGATCCTGTTGTTCTTTTAAATCAGTAAACATATTTTTTATGTCCAAAATCGACGAAGGGGACGGCATAGGACATTCAGCAAGACTTCGTTTTTGGCGTTTGGTGATATTGAAGTAATTGTCATCTGTATCCCGACTGCATGGACGGTTTAGGGCCGAATCTGAATTATATTGCGTTATGACGTTCGGTGTATTAAGTTGAGTACAAGAAACTGGCGGAGAACGCTGGATAGACATCGTAAACAATAATAGAATACGGTTAAGTAAGTGGACTGTGGAACGTATGAGCTATGTCTCCCGCGTAAGGTAGTAATTAGCGTAGCTACTGAAAGCAGCGATAGCTGTGTAGATTACTCACGCGAGTTTTTGTCTTCGTCGCACAGATGAATATCCTGCTCATTAATGCAAATGCAAATCACTTTTGTCCATTTAATTCACGTGGTACTCGAACGATGTAATATTGTGATTGTGTCGAGCGTAATTTGTAGTTATCGCAGTCTTTCACAGTGGTTGATGATTGAGTTACGATGGGCGTTCTTATAACTCTTCAAAACCGTGTGATCCTCAAGGTTATGAGCGCCTAATATTGTAAGTATAAATAATTCACTTTATAAGAATAAGCTACACACGTCTGTACCGCACGGAGACCGCGAGGGAAGGGATATCTATACTTCTATACTATATGTACTTAATATTATAAAGAGGAAAAGTTTGTATGTATGTATGTATAGTTTTCACGCATAAACTACTGGACCGATTTTGATTAAATTTGGCAGAGATAATCTTTAGACCCTGAGAAAGAACATAGGCTACCTTTTATTGCGAAATATGTACCACGGGCGAAGCCGGGGCGGACCGCTAGTAAATAATAAAACTGAAGAGTTTGTTGGGACGCGCTAATATCGGGCACTACTGGTCCGATTTGAAAAATTATTTCAGGGTTAGATAGCCCATTCATCGAGGAGAGAATATACCGAATCAAGGAATACGTATATCATCTCGCTAAGACCAACAGGAGTGGAGTATATAATAGATATGTATCTACGTAGGTACGTATGTGATCTGACTTATTACAGCAGTCACACGTAGGTGGTTCAAACAAGTTTCAAACTCACGTTGTTACGTTGGCGTGTCTTCTAATTTGTATATATTACTTACCATTCATTATAACATCTCCAGCCTGATTCTCAGAAGGCCCCGCAGTCACGTGAATTACTTTTGTACTTAAAAGGTAATAAAATAATAATAGTTTAAAAAAAACTAAAAAACACGCTTTTTATAGAAAACCGAACTAAAAAATAGAAAATTTTATCAAATTAGTGTATTGTCATCGGTCCTCAATAAATCTACAAAGTTTGAACGAAATCTGGCCGTTTAAAGTGGGTCAAAATCGCGCCCAAAGAAGTCGGTTACAAACATACAGGTGAAGCTAATATAAAGCGTGTAAAAAGAAAGAAATATAACCCAGCCTTCAGGCAAAGCCCATAATAGTAAACCTACCACTCAGAGCCGTCGTTATAATCTTGAAAAAAATTAATCTCTCATTGAAAAGAAGTGACTTCGTTGACATTTAAAATGGCGGACGACTTGACATCTTCAATAATATCTGAGAGAGACGAGGTGTATCGCCCATTCAAACTTGTTAAAAATTATATCTTATATCACAGTTTTATAGTAAAATGTATACTGTATATATTTGTTTGTTTGAACGCGCTAATCTCGAGAACTACTGGTATACGATTTGAAAAATTCTTTCGGTGTTAAATAGCCTATTTATCGAGAAAGAAACGAGTAGGTAGACGTTATATTATAATAATATTTAACTCTATTACCAAAAACCAAGAACTAAATACCATATTACATACAATACAATACATTGACTGGCCGGTTGGCTTGGTGACATGGCCGGTTGGCTTGGTTGGCGTGGGTTCGATCCCCACCCCACCCGGGGAAAATATTTGTGTGATGAGCATAGATGTTTGCTCTGTGTCTGGGTGTTTATCTATAATATAAAAATGAATCCCAAAATGTGTTGGTAAGCGCATAAGTTGAGAACGGCTGAACCGATTTCGATAATTCTTTTTTTATTATATTCCTTGAAGTACGAGGATGGTTCTTATGTAGAGAAAACGTAAATATGTACCACGGGCGAAGCCGGGGCGGACCGCTAGTTATCTATATAAGTATTTACTATTTATTTAAAACTAGCGGTCCGCCCCGGCTTCGCCCGTGGTATATGTTTACGTTTTCTCTACATAAGAAGTAAGAACCATCCTCGTACTTCAAGAAGGAATATATTAAAAAAAGAATTATCGAAATCGGTTCAGCCGTTCTCGAGTGTATACTGTATATATTTTACGCTTACCAACACATTTTGCGATTCATTTTTATTAAATTAAAATTATATATATGTATGTTTATCAGCCATCTGGTTTCCATAACACAAGCGAAAGCTTAGTATGGGATCAGATCGTGCCGTGTACGTGTGTGAAAATTGTCCCGAAATATTTAAATATTTACATCAAAATTAATTCTTAACTATAAACAATAGAGAACATTACCTAATTCAACAAAGCATATTACTAAAATCTTGAAGAATCATCAAACGTTTGCCCTTAGCAACCAGACCGAAATATTACACAAGATTATTCAAAGGGAACCCTAATATTGAGGCCAAAGGAATTCTGGGATAATGAATCAGCAATAAATAAAATAATCTATGCCTAGACTTTTCCAGAACTAGTCTAGACTATTTAGGTTTTGTTATTTGAGGTTGTTGACTTTTGAGTTGCGTACTTCGAAAAGGAATTTTTACTTTTGTCGGTTATTTTGTTGTTGTTTTTTAAATACCTCGGAATACGAACAAAACAAGTGATTTTTTGAATAGAGTTAAATATTATTGTAATATTATAACGTGTACTCGTTTCTACAACTAGGACGATGTGTGGATATAGTAGCCCGATTATACAGTCCTATTACATGCTAGCTGCGCTCCGTGGTTTGACCCGCGTGGCTCCGCTCCTGTTGATCTTAGCGTGATAATATAATATAGCCTATAGCCTTCCTCGATGGATGGGCTGTCTAACACCGAAAGAATTTTTCAAATCGACCAATAATTGCTGCGGGGACTGCCGCGGTAAAGCTATTGCATGCTATGCCTTCAAGCCACACCTCCGCGCCCGTCGGACTGGGGAGCGTGAGGTTTTTCGTTACTAAATTTCTGGATTCGGTTCCCGCGCTCAAGGCCCGTGATAGAAGCAATGCAATAGCTTAAAAAAAATGTTTTTTTCGTAATTCGTATCTAATAGATAATACTTCTAACTGTCCTCTTTAATTCTTCATTAGAATGAAAAATATAAACGCGAAATTACAGATGTATATCGTAAAAGTAAATTCCACTTCACTCACACAACGTATTATTATAATCTGTTCCAACATTTTATGTAGATGTAGATTTTTACTCATAATATTTTGAAAAATAACTCGCAAAGTCCAGTCAAGCGATTGATTTCAAGAGAAAAAGCGCCCCGAAGGTTCCCTTTGTGAAATAATCACCGAATCTTCCTACTCGTGTATTGTGCAAAAATGGAAAATTATTACGAACAAGAACCCTTAAAAGTTCTAAATTGCGACGAGACGGGGAAATTTATAATATTCCTCGCTGTTCGTCACTTTACGTGTTTAATAACGTTGATAGAAATTTCTAATTTGTATTTTCATTAAGTTTTTAATTTACGTTTTTTCAGTGAAGAGTTGGGAATTTGAGCGGGGAAAATTAAATATAAATACTGAAACTGGCGAAGGTCTCTCTTTTTGCTTTTCCATCTACCGCATTTACTTCTTCTGTTAATTATTATTAGTTTATGGTTAACTATTTACATAATTATTAAAAATCTATTTGAAGTTAGCTGATATCGTTTCAAATAAGTTTTCAAACAATAATAAATTAATTTTATAGGTTGGTACGTATTACAGAAAAATAAAAAAAGACGTGTGGCACTCGGGGACTGCCGCAGTAAAGCTATTGCATGCCACATCTTCGCATCCGTCGGAGTGGGGAACGTGAGGTTTTTTCGTTACGGAATTTCTGGATTCGGTCCTCGCGCTCAAGGCCCGCAATAGAAGCTATGTAATAGCTTAATACAAATTTTAAAACTCTATATTAAAGACAGGTCGTTTCCCTGTAAAAATAATTTGTATAAGTTTTAACATTAGAATTGAAAGATTTCGCAAGAATTATGTAATAAAAGATATCCTCTAGAATTCATTTCATACGTATTCTACACTCAAATACCTACACAATTTTCTACTAGGTATCATGAACATCTAAATAACAAATAAAAAAATGACAAAAACAACTATAAGACTTTACTGTGTACCTAGTTCTTTTCACTTCAATCATTTTTCATCAATCGCGAATATTTTTCTCAGTTCTCCTAAAGAGCTCGAAGCAAGATTTTAATTACTTCGTAAATCAACGATGAGACAGAACAATTCAAATGTTAAAGGTCTAACGTAAATTCTATCGAGATAGGCTTTTTTAAAACGATTCACTCTAGGGCGTTAAAAATATTCTGTTGCTATCGAGCACTTTAATTAAGACCGAAGTGGGTGATATGCGTGGTAAGGAAATAATGATATGATATTTCTGTATCAATAATTAAAAAAATCTTTCGTGAACGGGAAAGTTATTTTGGTTATAAGGTAATAAGTAATATTTCAAGTTTTTGTTATCATGATTTCGGAAAAGAAACAAAATCGATATTAAGTATATTTTTTGGAACGTGAAGTTGGTATGTGCTATTCAAATATGTTATGATTGTTTTTAACATTACATTGTCTGTGTGTCTCCATATACTATAACTAGCGGTCCGCCCCGGCGTCGCCCGTGGTACCTCCATGTTTAAACTATCCTATCTCAAGTTGGATCGAACTGCACATGATGTGCGAATTTTATTATAATCGGTTAAGTAGTTTAGGAGTCCATTGAGGACAAACATTGTGACACGAGATTTATATATTATATTAAGATTTACTTGTTAGTGAAATTTCTCAACATCAATCCAGTTGATGAAAAGATAACAGACAAAATCATGAGACAAACAAACAGACAAGATACTGGAAGCTAAACAATCTAAACATACACATGATATTTTAGCATTACAAATCAAAACTAATTATATGACAACTGACAACCTACAACACGTAACTAATAAATTGTGTATCAGCAATATAACAATACTAGATTTCCGCCCCCGACTTCGCCCGCGTTTGCAAAGGAAAACCCGCATAGTTCCCGTTCCCGTGGGATTTCCGGGATAAAAACTATCCTATGTGTTAATCCAAGTTACCCTCTATATGTGTGCTAAATTTCATTGTAATCGGTTCAGTAGTTTTTACGTGAAAGAGTAACAAACATCCATACATCCATACATCCTTACAAACTTTCGCCTTTATAATATATATGAGGCGTTTTCAAAATAATTGTACATTACTACAAAATGTTTGTCCCCCTAAAAAACCTTCGAAAAAAATATGGTTACGACTGAAATAAATCATTGTTAACGTTTTACAGACTAAACTTAAGCATACTGCATATCATTTCTGATAAAAAGCAATGAATTGCGATTCAAATTCTTACATAAATTTAATGTGAAAATAAAGTAACAAAAAAAGCTCCATACATTTTTTTATTGTCCCCTATGTGGACGACAATGAAAACCAATATTTTTATCAGAATTTTTGTATGAAACTTCCTATTTTTTTGTATCATAATTAAAAAGCAATGTTTGAAGTGTTATATCTGATAGATTAAACTATTTAAATTACCTTAAATAAACGAAGAATTACATATTATAAAAATGTCCCTATCAATCGTTACAATTTCGTGACACTGATTTATTGACATATTTAACCAACTTCTTGTATCACAAAGAAGAGGAATCTAACTCTAATCATTGGCAACAATGGTCATGTCACGAAAAGTAAGGTCACATTAACGCGCCGCCATTTTGTTCGTCGTCCAGACATGGAAGAAGTCCAGTAGTGTGCTGTGCAAAAAATTTAGTTACAATTTCCTAACGACGTATTCTCAACAAAAGTAAGTACATTTTGAAGAATTCACCTACCGCAATTGTAATATACTTAAATTATGACTAGAGTAATAGATTACACTTTCAATCTAATGGTAAATGTGATTATGTTTTGTGTAAAAGTATTTCTTAGGTTATTTTTTACATGTTACTGACGAACAATTTCTTGACATTTACTGACGTCAGTAAATTGTAGACGGTAAAGCTGTGGTCTCATGTGTAAAGTATGAAAATAAGATATTAAAATGTGTGTTAAATTAATGTAACGAATAATAATAAAGGAGAAAAACAATAAATCTCTCAAGATGATTTTTTTGTAACTACAGGCCATACTTTTTTAAACCATGATGTAGGGTTAGTAAAGTCGGGCTTAGGGACTTGACTTTTCCTGGGATCTGATAACTTTTTTATAGTGAAAGCGGATCAGTGAGTCTTGGCCTCCAATTTTACAAGTGGTTTCTGATGGGATAACGCTTGCCTTATTGCATTTAGTGTTGATCGCTTTTCCACCCACACGAGTGATGCTTACTTTTGTTTTTATTTTTATTCAAAATACATATATCCAACAGCTTTTTTTAGTTTCAGAATGCCGCTAACCGGTGCCGAACGGCAAAAAAATACATTGAAAAACTAAAAAAGGAAAACCCTGAAAAATATGAAAAGAAAAGGAAAAAACAGCTCGAGAAAGTGAAACAAAGACAACGAAAAATATCAGATCTTAATGACAGTGAAAAAGAAGCTCGAAGGCAAAAATGGAAAGAAGCTAATGATAGAAGAAAAGAAAAGGAAAAGCAAACAGAGAATTATAAAAATTGATTGTTTGTTGATTATTTTGTAACTAAAAATATATATTTTTTTTAACTAGTGACTTCTTACTTTTTTATATGTAATATTACCTTATTCTGAATACAGCCTTACTTTTACAACTTCCTGACATTTCCTAACGAAACAGTTTACTGACAATTTCGTGACGTACAAATATTTTGAAAATGACCCATATTATAATATTAGAATATTAGATATTAGATATTAGATGTATAGATCACAATGTGTATAGTAATACAGAGTAATACTAGAGATTGTTACAAGCAATTAATTTCTACGTAGATTAATAGATATGAAACGTCGCGAACACAAGTACAATAATAATTATTATACGTAGCAGTGACGTGGAATAACCCCAAATTTCTCAGCTCCTTGTAATCGTGATTACTTCCATTTAAAAGTATGTGTATTGCTGTTTATATTGTGTGATTGTTTCTTTCTTTACGAATAATATATTTTATGTAAGAAAATAAATTACTATTGCTTTCCGAATCGGTGGTAAATGTTAAAAATGCTATTGTTATGTCGATTCAAAAGTGCTTCTAGAAGAAGTCTAATTGAATAAGCCAATGTTTGAGTTTAGATTGTGACTCAATCATGAATGAAGCGGTTTTGAAAAAATAAACAATAATAAATATTCAAATGAAAAAATGTTGTGTGGTTTTATGAAACCATGGTAAAAGTGAAACTGTTCGAACGGTTCCGCTGCTGCTTTGTGTAGCGCATGTCGCGTGATAGTCCGTTTTCTTATGGGAAAAGGTATACATTTTTGAGTAAAGCAATGCCATTTGGTACGAATGTTGTACTCGTCCACCTAAGCCCAAATCGCCTGGTAGCCAGTGTCTACTCCCCGGCAGAAGGGAGGGAGGGGGGGTTATAGAACAGAGCGCCCGGCGCTCGGAAAAAAAATTCTGGCGGATTCATTTGGCCCTTTGAGTCGAGTTTGGTGTCGTTATCAGGTAACTAGATGATGCCCAATTCATTCCCCATACCAGTTTTTTAGGGTTCCGTAGCAAAATATGTCACAATCTTTAAAATAATAAACTTTTGGCAGTGGCAAAATCCAAACAAACCAGTCTAGTTTTATATTTTTGTATCAAACTTGGTTTATAAAAAAATACTGTCTGAAAGGCCATTTTATGCAGATTGTAAAAACATTAACATGTAACATATATCTTACCATTTTCAATGTGAAATAAATTATAGAAAGTACAGGAACGTTCGTCAGCGCAGCGTAGGGGACGGCTAATAGACCCGAAAAATAAGCAATAACATAAAACAAAAACCAGTCAAGTGCGAGTCTGACTCGCACATCGAGTGTTTCGTACTTATTTGTCCTATACCATGTTATCTTGTCTGGTAGGACCTGGTTAACTGATACACACACACTTTCGTCTTTATAATATTAGTGTGATTTTTAATCATCTTTAAATTATAAATGAAGTCAGGTAACATTGTTAAAAATAAAGATATATAATAATAGAACGTTTTTGTATTAATAATAATGACAACCACCACCACAATTACATAATTCGGTACATTTGAGCTGGCGTATAAAACACTTCAATCTGGAATTGCAAGATTTCACGCACCGACATCTTATCAATTCAAAGCTTCTCTTTTCTTTTTATTTCAGATGAGCAAGGAATATTTTGATTTTTTTAGGTCCCTAAATACATATATATACAGCCTGTAAAACTGCCCTTAAGGTGTGTTGTTTAAGGGCAGCTTCTGTGGGAGGCAAATTTTCGATTTGCCTGTCCGTTTTTGTTAAAAATTTGTTTGCGACCCTCATTTACTGTCACAGCGGGGTACAATGTGAAAAACAAACATGTACTTATAATAATTATAAAAAAAATATAAGTTCTGGATAAGAGTATCCTTAAAATATCGTGACCGTCCTTACCTATCATGCATTGTAATCACAAACTTTTCAATTTCAGTGTCTGCATATTTGCCACTGTAAAGTGCTTCAAATCCTCGTGTGACATTCGGATATGCCTTCTATACCTTAAATGCAGGTGTACCTATAGTTCTTTTAGACCTTCTAGCTTTGGAACACACGATATAGTAGTAGTAGCCAAAATAATGTTAAGAACAGTCGACAGATATGGCTAGTACAGAATATCATGTATTCCAAGCTAGAAGGTCTAAAAGAACTATAGGTACACCTGCATTTGAGGTATGGAAGGCATATCCGAATGTCACACGAGGATTTGAAGCACTTTACAGTGGCAAATATGCAGACAGTGAAATTGAAAAGTTTTTTATTACAATGCATGATAGGTAAGGACGGTCACGATATTTTAAGGATACTCTTATCCAGAACTTATATTTTTTTATAATTATTATAAGTACATGTTTGTTTTTCACATTGTACCCCGCTGTGACAGTAAATGAGGGTCGCAAACAAATTTTTAACAAAAACGGACAGGCAAATCGAAAATTTGCCTCCCTTAGAAGCTGCCCTTAAACAACACACCTTACGGGCAGTTTTACAGGCTTTATATATGTATTTAGGGACCTAAAAAAATCAAAATATTCCTTACCCATCTGAAATAAAAAGAAAAGAGAAGCTTTGAATTGATAAGATGTCGGTGCGTGAAATCTTGCAATTCCAGATTGAAGTGTTTTATACGCCAGCTCAAATGTACCGAATTATGTAATTGTGGTGGTGGTTGTCATTATTATTAATACAAAAACGTTCTATTATTATATATCTTTACTTTTAACAATGTTACCTGACTTCATTTATAATTTAAAGATGATTAAAAATCACACTAATATTATAAAGACGAAAGTGTGTGTGTATCAGTTAACCAGGTCCTACCAGACAAGATAACATGGTATAGGACAAATAAGTACGAAACACTCGATGTGCGAGTCAGACTCGCACTTGACTGGTTTTTGTTTTATGTTATTGCTTATTTTTCGGGTCTATTAGCCGTCCCCTACGCTGCGCTGACGAACGTTCCTGTACTTTCTATAATTTATTTCACATTGAAAATGGTAAGATATATGTTACGTGTTAATGTTTTTATAATCTGCATAAAATGGCCTTTCAGACAGTATTTTTTTATAAACCAAGTTTGATACAAAAATATAAAACTATACTGGTTTGTTTGGATTTTGCCACTGCCAAAAGTTTATTATTTTAAAGATTGTGACATATTTTGCTACGGAACCCTAAAAAACTGGTATGGGGAATGAATCGGGCATCATCTAGTTACCTGATAACGACACCAAACTCGACTCAAAGGGCCAAATGAATCCGCCAGAATTTTTTTTCCGAGCGCCGGGCGCTCTGTTCTATAACCCCCCCTCCCTCCCTTTTGCCGGGGAGTAGACACTGGCTACCAGGCGATTTTGGCTTAGATGGACGAGTACAACATTCGAACCAAATTTCATTGCTTTACTCAAAAATGTATACCTTTCCATACAAGCATGCCCATAAGAAAACGGACTATGACGGTCGGCTGCCGACACGATACACGCGACATGCGCTACACAGACCAAAAAGTTTGAGACGATGTAATAAAAGTTTCACTTTAATATTTATTGGTAGGTATTCATCGATCATAGGTTTGCTAATTGACCTACTCATAAATAAATGAAATAAAAACTAGGAGATATAATAAAAGTTATAATTAGATGAACTCCGAGCCAGACGGCTTACCCTGAACTGGAAAATTGTGTCTGATTTTATGTTAGCACTTAGTTATTTAATAGTAAATTCGTACTAAAAATTTGATGACGTAATTGGTATAAAATATATCCAACTAGGTTTCCGCCCGCGGTTTCGCCCGCGTTTTCAGAGAAAAACCCGTTCCCGTAGGATTTCCGGGATAAAACCTATCCTATGTCCTTTCTCGGGTATCAAAATATATCTATACCAAATTTCATGCAAATTGGTTCAGTAGTTCAGGCGTGATTGAGTAACAGACAGACAGACAGAGTTACTTTCGCATTTATAATATTAAGTATGGATTAAATACTTATAATACGATAAAAACTTGTAAACGTAAATTTTAAAATAATCGCTTGGTGAAAATCGAACTTTTCAATCTCAAATGCGTTTCTCTGCACGTATATTTGAAATATTCATTCGACAATTCTGCAGTATCGAAACGATATAATATGAATCATCCCGGTACGTGAAGAGAACATTTTACTACGAAAGATTTGCTGCGATTATATAATTTATATGCATATAACATCTTTGCGGTTAAATGTGCAAGAATAATATAATAAATCTCGTGTCACAATGTTTGTCCTCTATGGACTCCTAAACCTCTTAACCGATTATATAATAAAATTCGCACACCATGTGCAGTTCGATCCAACTTGAGAGATAGGATAGTTTAAACATGGAGGTACCATGGGTGAAGCCGGGGCGGACCGCTAGTAATAATATAATAATTTAAAATTTTGGATATTTTATTACTGATAATAACAAGACGTACGTTTTAGAAGACTATCGACGATAACTTTTTTTTCTAAACAATATAAGCCATTGCTAGTTATTTACCAATATAAGTGGGAGCTGGCGTGTGTGTTTAATCTTAATATTATGTATATATATAAATCTCGTGTCACAATGTTTGTCCTCAATGGACTCCTAAACCACTTAACCGATTATATAATAAAATTCGCACACCATGTGCAGTTCGATCCAACTTGAGAGATAGGATAGTTTAAACATATAGATTGTAGGTACCACGGACGAAGCCGGGGCAGACCACTAGTAATTATGTATGTATCTATTTACGTATTAAATCAGTGACATATAAGCAAGTTTCTTATATATATACCGATTTAATTAAGATAAAACCAATTTTATTAAAACATCACAAAGTGAACAAGTAAATAGAGATTGCAGTATGTAAAAGCATTTCGAAGTTAAGTAAAGTGTGTCAGCCAAGTGAGATGATCGGGAGCACTCAGCAGGTGTGAACTTTGGCTCAATAAGGTGCTTGAAACAGTGTCCGTTTTTGGATATTTTGAATATATTTTTTTATTTATTATATTTTTTTTGTACACTGTACAGGGTAGTATTAAGAGGGATTAGGCGGTCAGCGAAAATACAGCTATTCGCGCCTGAGGTAAGAGGTGAGGGGGGAAGTAAAGTGGGGAAACGTGGACCCGTTTTCCATTCACATTTTTATCAAAAAGTGAAGGAAAATATTTAGTATTTTCTAAATCTAAAACAGTCACAGAAGGTAAATACCTATGTATTTGTGATTTTATACGAATTACTTATTATCGTAAAATGCGGTTGTAATGAGCATTATTAATTATTTTAGAGGTTACTTCTTTCAACAGAGTATAACTTATTCAATAAAATATTCGGCTATTGCATAGTTTCTATCGCGAGCCTTGAGCGCGGGGACCGAATCGAAAAATTCCGTAACGAAAAAATCTCACGCTCCCCACTCCGATGGGCTCGGAGGTGTGGCTTGAAGGCATGCTATGCAATAGCTTTACCGCGGCAGTCCCCGAGTGCCACACGTCTTTTATTATTTTTTCAACAATAATAAATAACATAAGTACGCATTTGATATACGAAATATCTTTTTGTGAGCTATAGCTGCCACGTGTCATGCATATTTTACTTACATATTTTCGTCTGAATAAGCGACACACGCCAGTCATAAGCATTGGCGTCAGTGTAGTGCCTTTAAATATAGGAAGAGAAAAACTATAAGAAGAAATTTCCATATCATTACTAATTTACTAATACTAATATTATAAAGCTGAAGGGTTTGTTTGTTTGAACGCGTAATCTCAAGAACTACTGGTCCGATTTAAAAAATTATTTCGGTGATGGATAGACCATTTATTGAGGAAGGCTGGCTATTTAATGTCATCACGCCAAGATCAATAGCGCGATCAATGCGGGTGAAACCGCGGGGCACAGCTAGTATGAAATTAGATAAGATATCTATTACAATAGATTTATGATTAGAACTGACTTTCCGCAGGTGCCTTTGCGCGCAGTGTGTAAAATTTTACTAATTTTACAAACTGCGCACTAATCGGTGCAGTAGGTTTTGAGTAACAAATAGAACAGATGATGTATGTAGTGAAGAACGTCTGTAATATTATCGAATTTATCAAGTAGTTACTTACCTATATACCAAATTGGGTTAATTATAGAAGTTATAGAAACGATTTAGTATAAGATTAAAATAATACAATATACATTAATAATAATTTATTCAAATACTAGCGGTCCGCCCCGGCTTCGCCCGTGGTACATGTATACGTTTACTCTACATAAGAACCATCCTCGTACTTCAAGGAATATAATAAAAAAAGAATTATCGAAATCGGTTCAGCCGTTCTCGAGTTATGCGCTTACCAACACATTTTGCGATTCATTTTTATATATAAGAGATAAACTGAAATACATTTTTACGAAGGTCAACGATTTAAAGTTTTTCAATTGCAACTATGGTCGAACGGTCAAGAGTCGACGCTCTTATACTAACGACTCTTGTGTACAATCGAATGCACGGATCGAGATAAAAATACATTTAAAACTTGTAATACAAAAATAAAGTTAATAATTATACCCCATACCTACAGATACTTGAAGCCAGTTTATAATATGTAGACGAAGACTGTGTAATAAATAAAAAAATATTTCAGGACATAATTATAAATAGTATTTATTTATTATAGATAATTAACACCCAGACACAGAGCAAACATCTATGTTCATTACAAAAATATTTGCCCGGGTGGGAATCGAACCCACGACCAACCCAGCCAACCGGTCACTAAATAATAATATGTAGAATAAAATCATAAGTATATAAAGAATAAGGCTTTTGTATGAGTAATTTAATATTTTATGTACACAGTGGAAATAACACAACGTAAAAGTGAGCATAATCTCGATGCATATTATACTAATCCATTATCCACAATGTATGTAGGTATTGTTTCTAAATAAACAATTTTTATTTATTATTTATTTATTCGCTACTTTCAAGCAGGATATTATCTCTACAACGCTTATAATATTATCCACTGACCACGTCCAATTTTAAGATTACAGTTGCGCCGGAAATTTAAAACAATCAACACAAAATGGCGTTTGTCAAAATCAAGTTATACAGCGACCTCTTCAGAGTGCTCCACTCTCGTTTCTCTTGAATTTATTCGTTTAACTGTAGTGCCTATTGTTTTATATTCTCCAGCCTTTTGGCAGAATGTGTAGTCGAGTTTTAAATGACTTTATTTCGTTTGTGTGGATTCAAAGGTTTTTTGACAAAGATGTTATACAAAGTGGTACATAGTTAAGAATATTATAAATATCTTATTTTATAATATTCTCGTATAAATAATAACGGAGGGATTACCATACTGATCTTGAATCGTTAAAACATGCATTGCAACCTATGTATTAGGGAATTATAAAATACTAGCTTTCCGCCCGCGGCTTCGCCCGCGTTTTCAGAGAAAAACCCGTTCCCGTAGGATTTCCGGGATAAAACCTATAACATATACGGGATATAACCAATCCTATGTCCTTTCTCGGGTATCAAAATATCTCTCTCTAATCTCTATACCAAATTTCATGCAAATTGGTTCAGTAGTTCAGGCGTGATTGAGTAACAGACAGACAGACAGAGTTACTTTCGCATTTATAATATTAGTATGGATATTATGTACAGAAATAGGTTTATTTATCAGTTGTCTAGGCAGTTTAAAAACTTTGCTTATTATACTTAGTAATAATTTTTGGGGCTACATTTTATAACGGTATTTGTTACTAGTTTTAGACCACTTAATATTGTAATATCTTAAAACTAGCATGCTTCAAGTCACATAAAACTGTTAGAAAGGGGTATTTTATAAACAGATAGGAGTTCATCTCTATGGTAATATTACAATGAAAGTAGCAAATCATTTCCCTGCTCTCGCAATTCGCATCCATGCTTACCATATTAATAAAATAAAAGAAGAACACATGAAAATATATAAAGAAAAAACCAATAAAATAAGAAATAAGCGCTAATAGAAGCAATACCTTCGTCCCGGGTGCCACTTACGCTTTGGTATAGGTACATTTAAAGGGTTGTGTTCTTTTGATATTTCTTTCAATAGTAGTTCTTTATATTTGTGATGGATTGGTTTTCCATACAGATTGTATAGGTCGAAATCTTTTAGTGGAACCTTTTAGGGTTTTGGGCGGATTTTTCTGAATAATTTAGTATAGCTGTTGACGGGTCGGTCAGCGTAGTATAAAACAAAGTCGCTTTCTCTGTCCCTATGTCGCTATGTATGCTTAAATCTTTAAAACAACGCAAAGGATTTCTATGTGGTTTTTTTAATTGATAGAGTGTTTCAAGAGTAAGGTTTTATTATATAATTTATGAGGTTTAAGACAAAGCGGGCGAAGCCGCGGGCGGAAATCTAGTCTATAATATAAAAATGAATCGCAAAATGTGTTGGTAAGCGCATAACTTGAGAACGGCTGAACCGATTTCGATAATTCTTTTTTTATTATATTCCTTGAAGTACGAGGATGGTTTTTATGTAGAGAAAACGTAAATATGTACCACGGGCGAACCCGGGGCGGACCGCTAGTACAATATAAAACTATATAAAACAACATAATATCGGACGGTTGCCTGGAAGAAACGGCTTATAGCCATAAGGCCGCCCACTGTATGCCGATTGTATCTTTTATTTTGTATTTCCTATACAGTGAAGAATAAATAAATAAATAAATAAATAAATAATAATATCATGTAATACGATTAACTAGCATATTAGCATTTATTTAATCAAATTACATAAACTTCAATCATAAAATTATAATAAGTACGTATCCACTAAATAAAAACCGGCCAAGTGCGAGTCGGGCTCGCGCACAAAGGGTTCCGTAGCAGCAAATATAATAAATTACAGTTAAATCAACCTATCTCAAAAACTATAAGAGATACTTTGATCAAACCAAAAATCGTTGAAAGAGTTAATTAGCATGCATCACCTCTATTTTTTTTAGAATTTTATACCCCGTAGTTATAAAAATAGAGGGGGGGGGACATACTTTTTACGACTTTGAGAGCTGATATCTCAAAAACCGTTCACTTTAAGAAAAATGTTTTTTAGAAAACTTTATATCATTTTAAAAGACCTTTCCATTGATACCCCACACGGGTATGTACATCGAAAAAAAAAATTTCATCCCTCAGTTACATGTATGGGGGGCCCCACCCCCAATTCTTTTTTTTACTATTTAGTGTCATATTTTTGTAGCGGTTCATACAACACATATTCCCATCAAATTTCATCACTGTAGTACTTATAGTTTCCGAGTAAATCGGCTGTGACAGACGGACAGACGGACAGACGGACAGACGGACATGACGAAACTATAAGGGTTCCGTTTTTGCCATTTTGGCTACGGAACCCTAAAAAGCTGTCTATGATGTTAGTAATTTATAATTTCATGTTTTTAATTTTCAGAGTGGGGGTGTGATGTTTTCACCTCTAGGACGCTTGAGAGTTGCACAGGCTGTGAGGAAACAGGTAATAACATTATTAATTATTATAATTATTAATAACGTCCATGTATCCAAACGATGTAGAAATTTATTTGCCTAAATAAATGTAATACATCGGCGCGTTAACATATTTCATGATTATCCCAATTCGCATTAGATAGTATTAAAATGGTATTTTTAAACACGTTTTTTTAACGAAAGTAATTTATTTGTAAAATATTGTCTACACTATCTATTGTATATTGCTCTAAAATAAATTATCTATATTTTACAATCAATAGTAAGTGCGAAACTTTTTTTATCCTTTCTCATTTATAGGTATAATCTACTAGCTGCGCTCCGCGGTTTCACCCGCATAGCTCCGCTCCTGTTGGTCATAGCATGATGATATTTTAATTATAGCTTATAGCCTTCCTCGATGAATGTGCTATCTAACACTGAAAGTATTTTTCAAATCAGACCAGTAGTTCCTGAGATTAGCGCGTTCAAAAAACTCTTCAGCTTTATTATATTAGTATAGATATTTTATTATTTTAACCGACACAAAAGATCGTTCCAGAATGTCCGCTAATTCGTCCTTCCAATCATTAACGACCAATACGGTACTAATAAATTAGCCCATTAAATAAACCAACAAAAATAACTCGGCCATTGTACTTAATCGAACTTGTTTCAATACGTCTTCAATCTCATCGTTTTGGATACAGGCCAAGGAGACAAACTTATTTACATATTGGATGCGCTATTTTTATTTTGGCGAAATGCTATCGGAGTAATGTATTACGGTTTTAGGCAGTCACAGTTAGGTATATGGAATGTATGGTAGGGAGATATGAGGATCTTGGATCTTTGTAACGCACTTTTTGTAAATTATTACCTCATTCTCGTAGATCAGCTGTGAAAATGTCCTTGGTTGTTGTGAGTCTTATTAAATCGGAGAAGAGAAAACAAATATCATGTTAATTACATGAAGAAGCTTTTAAGCTCTGTTAATGTTGAAATTTTGCAACCTGCTGACACCTTTTTGGTCTTAAAATTTTGAATCTTTAAAACATTTCTTATAGCATTTCAAAATACTTTTACGACACCCCGTTAAACAGTGATTCGAAACGGAAACTGCTTTTAATGTTTAGTCAATAAATTGTTAGCCTGCTTAGATATTGTTTAAATAGATAATATTTATTTAAAAATATTTTTGTGTACTATTAACTAAGTTTCAAATACCAATTTACAATATTCACAGATAAGCCAGCTTCCCGTGATCAGCTCAGAAGCGACCCCGCTGCAGGCGCCGCTTTGCTATCAGCTGATCTGCCCGCCGCTCGCGCCGCTCCCCGCCTGCGCACCCTGCGAGCTGCCGCCACCGTACGCTATGTATCCTATGCCTTATGAAAGTAAGACTTTTTGTATTTGTAGATTGGCATTAAATGCTCAAAAATTAAAGATAGACGTTTCAAGTAATATTAAATTTTTTGTGTGGGTAGATAGAGATTTCACAAAGCTCGTGTTTTTTGTTGTTTACAAAATTATTTCTATGTTTAGTCTTCTGGTTAATTTTGTTTATAAAACAGTCTAAACGGGTTGTTTACAAACAATTTTTTTATTAATTTTAATGTTTCATTAAAATCACGTCTAATTATTTATCCTATAATATGTACAAATAAATTTATCTGTAAAATTGTAATTCACCAAATTGTCAATTTTTAATTTCTTAACTAACAAAGGCACCTAAAACGAAGCAATAGACTTATATAATAGACAATAGATATGCCTGTTTCAGCGGGCCCCCTGTACGGGCCGCCCGCGCAGTTCACGCTGGTGCCCGCTCCGTACAGCACCGCGTGCTGCGAGCCAGCATGCTGCGCGCCGCTCGACAAGCAGCCCCGCATCCCCCCGCCCCCGCTACACCCGGCTTTCATCTACTAACTTACTTCTTAGGGCGCATTCCCACTATGTCGTAGCGATTCATTTATCGACGGCTGTCGTCTCTAGATGTTCCCTAAAAGATTGTTTGTCTATCTGCAGTCGTTTGAGAAGACACGAGTAAACGAGACGATATTTTTGACGTGGCTACGGTAGAGCCATCAAGTTTTAGTTGAAACGATTTTTATCGTTTTACGACTATCGTGCATCAATCTGCAAAAAATATCGCAGACGACCGTAAATCGTGCCATTCTATATGTGAACACCTCCATTTAAATAATATAAAAGTCACGACACTTATAACTACAATTATCTGTCGTCACGACAAAGTGGGTACGCGCCCTTATTCAGCGTTCATTTTAATTTAAGTCTGTATCTTTTGTAATTACGGAATTATACTGGATTGTAAGAAGCTTAGCTTACGTAACAGATTATATGATCGAAGTCGGATATTTTTAGTTTAAGTTTTGGTACTCTATGCGCTTCGTACAAACAGTTGTTAACTACATGCGTAATGAAATAGTTGTGTGTAGATTCCGGTCTTCAGTCATTCCTTTCGCTCGAGTCTTCCAAATATCATGCTCAAATTGGGTTCGCTTATCGTTAACAGTTAAACGAGAAATATCAGAAATAGGTTCTGAAGTGATGCAAGAAGTGTTCAAGGTATAGAAATTGTCTATCGAGTTAGTTTTCGAGAATTTATCTGACGTGTCGTTGTTAGTTTCGTTAATTAGTCGTACTGTATCGCTTTTGAATTTTTCGTTGAAGCCACTGTCGCTCGTAATATAAGGATTAGCAGCGTGATTTCTGAATTTACACTTTATGAAAACCTAACGATTCAAAATAAATGTATCGATGTACCTAACTTAGATATATTGTCTATCGATGTGACGTATGTTAAGGCTTGTACGAATATTGTCGTCACGGGTCCTCGCGAAGGAGGACGCGTGATGGAAGCTATATTCTGAACCGTAGCTAAATATTAACTCGTGAGCACGTGTCTCAGCGAAACTTCGATACGGTGACACGTGGTTGTGTTATACTTATAGCCGAGTCGATTGTTGTTATAATAGGTAAATAATAGTAACATATAGATTCTGTTATATTTGGTATCTTGTTAAAAATAACCGCACAAAGTAAAGAGGACAAAGTTATCGCTAGCCATAAAGTTTTCATACGTTGTTGAGATCGCTTGTTATCCTTTTAAAGGAGTTACGTTTAACAATAACAATAGAATATAAAATAATTAATTTGTTGCCCTAATATAGAACAGAGAACCTATTTTTAGTAGTTTAGTTTTAGATGATATTGACAATTAATTATATCTGGGGTCCAAAGTGTGATAGATAATGTGAATCTTGAAATTCCGCTAAATTCTGCTCGAAAAAGCGAAGCATCGAGGATATTTCACTATTCACATTTCCACTGCTGTTATATCATTGTGTTGTTTTTATATTGTTTCAAAATGATTCGAAACCCCGTTGTTGACACTCCAGGACCAATTACTTTGGTAGATTTTTGAATTATCACTGTAAAATTAAATTGCACACCCGGTAGACGGCAATATTTTGATGAATTTAACGATTTCAATAAATAATTATATTTTCACGTTTTATAATGCCTTGTTTTATAAGCAGGGGCACATTTATGTACAATATTTTCAGAAAGGATTATTCTATTCGCTTCATCTACATAATATCATATTTATATTTTGTTAAGTTTACAGTATATGTTTATGCTACCACATCTATATTAAAATTAATTATACCTTCGTTTACTCGATTTCGTAAAAAAACATTGACTACAATTGCGCTTCACCTAGACCACGTTCCAGCTTGTTATCAAATTAGTATAAAACGAGCCTTATAACAATTTTGGGGTCTGTTTCAAGTACCTACTCAAAGAAAAGGGCTGAGAGAACATTGACTTTAAATGATAGATATATTTAAAGTTATATCATTACATCGGCCTCATATTATGAAGATGTTAATCGACAGTTTAGAGAAAATAATATGTCGAAGGTAATTCTCTGTTTCAAAAAAAGGTTGGGAGGGACTGAAAAGAAATATATTATTCAGAAAAATTTAATTCTTACTTTTGTTTCAAAATACTACTTTTATTTGAAGCTAGGGAAATAATATATCAGAACATTGTGAAGCAGACCCTCAACGTTTTAGGCTCTCAAATATCTAAAAGTATTTTTCTAATACTCTTAAATGTATCTTATCTAATATCATTATCAACATCTGTAGATGCTAGGCTTCAAATATTAACTAATTATAGTCTAACTGAAAACGCTGTCAATTTACTATCTTGGACTTGTACTACTATATTATAGCATTTAAGTGTAGTTATAATTATGATTACTTCATCCTTTACTCTAATCTATTTATTATTGCCTGCTTCTTTATTTTGTGTATTTTCAATGATTATATTCTTATCGTTTAATTTGGAATCTATTTTGGAAATTGAACTTGTTGTGATTTGTTTAAAGGTATATCGTGATCACTCAAATGCAGCTAATTTTAGACCTATTTTAAGTAAAAATATCACTTATCTATCAGCTTCGAATTTTGCTATAAATATATGCCCCAATATTGATGTGTTCTTCTCACGACGTTAAAACATTAACGATTTCATTTCGTTCTCATTAACCGGCATATATTTGTGGCAATGTCTATCTAACTACGTGGCCTAGACACTTACTGCCTGACATATCGGATATATTAGAAATCACTACGCTATAGTTTTTATTTTACGTGTATCTGTATATAAACTTTCGCTAGACGTATTTGAATTTTAACTGATGTAAATTAGACAATATTAATGTAACCGAACCTAGATGTCTTAATTATTATATTCTATATAAGCGATCACTTCATTGATATTATTAAGCGCTTAGTATTAATGTGATGTCTATTGTGGTAGTTGAGTTTAAACTTTTTAAATATTTCTACAAATAGCATGAGCCTCTTGTTGTCGGTGTGAATTTTAATAATCTATTTCGTAAATGTCTATTACAGTGTTGCTTGATGTCGTACCTCTTAAAATTACAGAATTTATAAATATTCTAAATTTCCTCGTATCAGAACTTTTAATCTTACCAGTGTATTGATCGTGTAGTAGCTTCGTTTCGTTTTTGCTGTTGTTATCTGTTGCGATTAACTTCTATGTTGTTGAATGAAGAGTAGATGTCAGTATTGGTCTCAAAGTAGCCGTCCTGTGACGAACATTTGTTTGGTCTAAGGCCCTGATGTACTTTTATATTGATTCCGTGGTAAATCTTATCCGTCTGATTGAAGCATAGGTTATACAGGGACAAAGACAATACATGTGGTTGGAATGGCGTAAGGGAATAAGGAAAGGCGACTGTAATGTTCGTTACATGTACTCGTATCTATGCTTTTTGGCTGTTACATTTTGCAATCGATCGTTGATGTTATGTTTAACAATAGTATCAGATTTATTACCTTCATAACCACAAATTTTACGTTTATTACATGTTTTAGAATCAAATTTATCTATTTCATTTTTAGAGTTATAACGAAAATGCATACTAATGTACGTCAAAATGTGCAGTTGTTAATAAAGTACGTACGCCAACAACAGAACGTTGTCCAGTCATTATAATGTTTAGAAAGCTATATATTTGTTAAATATTTGTCCCCTACATCAGTAAGAATTTTTATAAACCTTTACAAATTTGTAGTCCGACGTTTTGGTTATGATCGTTCTACCCTTTTAGATGCTAAAGATGTATCGCAGATTATTTTCTTCGTAAAAACATTTCATAGCTGTATTTTAACTGTTGACTACTTTTAAGAAGTCTATTTTAAAATGCTACGCGTCGAAAACTGTTATACGACCATTTAGGCTGATGTATTGAAATCGATAATAATACAAAATAAATAAAAGAAAATACTAAAAAAATCTAAGTGTGAATCTATTTATGTGTATTTGTAGATCGATATACGTAATGAATATTCATAAAAGTCTATGTGTTTAGATATTGCTAAAAATATTCCACAGATAAATAAGATATTATTATAGATATATTAGAAGTAAACGCTACTAACGACTAGGGATACTGAAATAGTAACGCTCCGTGATCATAATCTATCATTGCGCACATAATGTTATATTATTATACGAATTACTGTAAGTGGAATATACTTTCGAATATAAAGCATCGTATCATCGAATGTAGGTGATTGTTGATAGATATTTATAATTATCGTCTAGCTATTATATGTGATATTGTTATTGGAATAATAGATATTTTAAAGGCTAATAATGATAATTAATTCTATATTCTCCTTGTTGACTTTTGTGTAATAGAATAAAGCGTTTTAAGACATACTGTAAGAATACAGAATGGTTGGGTTTGGTGTGTTATCGTGTGAAGTGAAGTATTCGTTCGTTCTCTTACATTTCATTAATTGTAATTCAGTAGGTACAAATGAACAGAGATGAACAGAATATCTATATGTTTTACTAAAAAAAATATCAAATATTAAAGCAGACTGTGAACAATGTTTACGTATATCAACAAATTTGGATTAATTTTTAAGAACTATTGTGTTGATCTCAGTACGAAGTGTAAAATAAATTATTTTATTCTTGTAGGGTAGAAGTAAATATGTGCGTAATGCAATTCCGATACTAGATGGCGCTATATTAAACTTTTATTAACACGGATAAATTACTACTTTTAATTTAGTCCTAAGTAAATTATTTGTTATGTTAATTTGAAATTATAAAATGATTATTTATAAATTTAAATACGTATTGCAAGAAACAATAAAGCGCCCTCTGTAGTTTAAAATGTAAACCATTTCAACAAATACCAATAATAATAATATTTTCTTTGCTTTTTGTATTTTTTTGTATAAGTTTAAATTTTAAATATGTAAGGGAACGAATGGATCAGAGTGGAAATGGTAAAAGCATAACAAAGACGTTTGTAGTATAGATAAAATTTCGATTTGCTCAACATTTATTTTGTATCTGGTCTTTCACTGTTATTTATCGATACATTGATATAAATGTATTTTAACAATGACTAGCAAACCGGGCGGACTCCGTTTCGCCACCAGAGACACCTTTTCTTTGCTATAAACATCACGGAGCCCGAGACCTTTCAACGAATGCAAAACCGTGAAAATCGGTTCGTGCGTTCTGGAGTTATAGCGTCAGGAAGGAAAACCCGACTTATTTTTATAGAGTAGATTTTAGTTGTGATTTTCATCAATTCTTGCAATCTACGTACCTATTCATTAAATACGTTCAGAAAAATATATTTAAAATCTTTGTATGAAGATTATTGAGTTAAATATAGGTTTTTTTATATAAACATTTTTTTTATATTTAACAAAATAATGTATCTATCCATCCCCAATTCATCAATTAATAAATTTATCAATAATTATAATTTTCTAAAAACCCGTGTATTAGTTTGTTTATGTGAACAATTCGGAAGCTAGATAATTATTATTCAAATAAAGTCATGATTTACATTTATTATAGTTATTAATTAAAATAATTTAATTATAAGATATTTTTAAGTACACTATGTTTTTAAGTTAGTTGTAAGTATCAATGTATCGGTAAACATACCTTCAATATATTTCGCAATCAACTTCCTATGAAAGCAATATAAACAGAGTTCATATCAAAGTCGCGACATCGATACTAAATATAGATAAGTACAATAAATAAAGCAATAACGAATAATGTATTATGTAAGTCACGTATAATAAATATAATTATAATATAAATGGCTTTTTATTTATCACTTTTGAAGTATTCCATATTTCTCAAGAAATATCCCATACCCATATATAATCTAATACAGATTTACCACTACCCTCTGTCCTGATTTTATGTATTTTATCTTGTGTTTGGTTGCCTGGAAGAGATGGCTAGTAAAGCCATAAGGCCGCCACTTGTGCATGTCTCTCTTCTGTATATGTATGTCTTTTTCCTGTTTGTATTGGTGTGCAATAAAGCGTTTTCATTCATTCATACCTAAAGTACATATAATGATGATATGAAAATGATTTTTAAAAGGTTTTATTTTATTTATTTATTTTATTTTTACACTTTATTGTACAATACCAGTAATAAAAAACATATATAATTTAACATGGAGAACATGAATATGGTAAGTGCACAATTGGCGGCCTTATTGCTTAAAGCAATCTCTTCCAGGCAACCGTAAAAATAAAGGACATGTACGATGCTGGTTTCTTTCTTAAAAGCAAGCAAAGGATCACGATGTTGTTAACAAACCGTCATCTATCGCCACCTTCCGACAACGGTCTAACTTGGTTTACACAAAAAGTTATTTTTTTTCTACATCGTCATCCTATCCTTTTCCTAATCCCACTTCCTTCATCATGATATTAGATGATATTATATTATTATAGCCTATAGCCCTCGATAAATCGGCTATCCATCACCGAAAGAATTTTTCAAATCAGACCAGTAGTTTTTGAGTGACTCTTCAGCTTCATAATATTAAGTAATAAGTATTGATGTACATGGAATTGGGTATCTAACCTACTTGTTCTCAACTGTGCCAGCAATATTGCATCCAGGAAAATGACATTTTGCATTTTTTTTTAATCAAAATTTAAATTAGATGAATCATGTACCCGCATACTTGGGCCACAATTGAATTTACTTTGCCAAATATGAAAATCAAGATTACTGCCATCTAGCGATAGTTGTATATTGACAAACAGAAAAAACCGCCCCCTGGTGAATATATTGAAAAATAATATAACCCATTCAGCATTAAAAGATACTTTACCGTGAATAATTTTTCCTGTTTTCAAAAGTTGCATAGATTGAAATACAGGGCCCGTAGACAAAGTAACACTTAAAAAACGATAACGAAGTTAGAAAAGGAAAAATGTATGGGATTGACATTAGATAGACCACGTGATCTAACGCGGCGTATGTCAATCCCATACATTTTTGCCTTTTCTAACTTCGTTATCGTTTTTTAATTGTTACTTTGTCTAAGGCCCCAGGTTCGTTACTTTGTAAAAGCATACTTATGAATTTTGATATCAAAGCATTCCTTCAAAAAGGTCGTTAATGATCAATTTGAAATCATAATATTATGTTATATGTATCTACAAAATAAAAAAATACGTGTGCGGTAAAGCTTGCATTGCATTGCATCGCATCGCTGCAGCTGTACCGGTTGGAGTGGGGGGTGTTAAGTTTTTTTGGTTACGGAATTTTTACATTCGGTCGCCGCGCTCAAAGTCTGAGATAAATGCTTAATAAAAACATGACATACTTACTTATTTGGATAATATAATTATCATCATGTCGCTTGCTTTTTGGTGGAAACTGTAAGATATTATAATATTTTTCGTCTTTAGTCGCGAATAAGCTAAGAAACCACAGAACCGTTCTGATAGGATTCTAACAAAATTATCAGTTTTTGTCGGTATTTATAGTTTATTGTTATTTTGAAATAAATCTAAAAATGAAAATAACAAATCTAAAATTCATCATTTTTATTTCGCCAGTTGAACCATTCAATGATACAGTATGATATTTAACTTAATTTTCATATTAAAACTAGCGGCCCGCCCCGGCTTCGCCCGTGGTACATATGAAAAATAGATGTTGGCCGATTCTCAGACTTACCCGATATGCACAGAAAATTTCATGAGAATCGGTCCACCCGTTTCGGAGGAGTATGCAGACTAACATTGTGACACGAGAATTTTATATAAAAGATAATATAGGATTGTTGTTCGCAGCTTCTCTTCCATCTCTCTTTTATTTTCGCAACAAGTTGGTTACCTGGTTGAGCTTTTAAATAACCTTGCTCTATTTATCAGAATAAAATCCATCTAAAGCGGATCGACGGTACTACAGTATTCTACGGCTGACTCTACGTAGTTCTAGTAAAACTTTTACATACATTTATATAATACTAGCGGTCCGCCCCGGCTTCGCCCGTGGTACATAATATTTACGTTTTCTCTACATAAGAACCATCCTCGTACTTCAAGAAATATAATAAAAAAAGAATTATCGAAATCGGTTCAGCCGTTCTCGAGCTATGCGCTTACCAACACATTTTGGGATTCATTTTTATATATAAGAAGAAGATTATATACCTACATTTATATGCTGATGGTAATATTATAAAAAAAGACGTGTGGCATTCGGGGACTGCCGCGGTATTGCATAGCATGCCTTCAAGCCACACCTCCGTGTCCGTCGGAGTGGAGAGCGTGAGGTTTTTTCGTTACGGAATTTCTCGATTCGGTCCCCGCACTCAAGGCCCGCGATAGAAACTATGCAGTAGCTTAATAAAATAAAAACTATTAATCAATAGTCAGAGTCTAATAAATTACTAAACGTTCATAAAAATTTATGTAGCAAGAAAAGAAGAAAAAATATAATTACTAACCCTTCTTTACTTTTAAATTAGGTTTGTGACAAAATATCAGCGATAACATAAAAAATAATACGAAATAAGTACCCTCAAAAAGCCATAAGTTATTTTGACATTCGTGACAGCCAGTGATAGATAATAAGTCTTGAAGACTCGTTTAAACTCCATCAGGCTAATATTAAAGGGCGTTTTATTTCAGCCAAGGGTGGATGAACCCTACTATCAGAGATACTTCTGGCCTATATGTTGGATCCTGTCCAGGGTTCGAGGATGTGGGAATGATTTGATGCGGCATTCTAGTCAAATTCAAATGATCTTGGTCGCTATTATATGGCTAGATATTATTTCTAGTGTTATTATTGAGATAGAGATCACTTTGCCTAATTCCTTCTTACTGGTACTATAATAACAATTTAAAAGAACAACAGCATAAAGGGCCGATTTTTTAATCCTTGGTTTAAACTTACCCGGTAAAAATTACAGAAGAGTATAAGTATGCGTAAATCTACCTTAAATCTATACTTTTTATTCCAGAAAAAGAGGTAAAATAGTTCGGTTTTACGTAGAAGAGTATCAAACATTTTTGTGTAGAACGTGGTAAAAGTTTCTTCCAAGTGAACTGAATTCGCGGTTCATGTAAGCTTTATTATATAGAGCATTGATTGTTCGATTGTTTGTTAAATTATTAGTTGAAAACAGTTAAACACTATACAGGTAGGCAATATTAAAATGTCACAAGTAGGTAAGTGATAATAAATAAAGCAAATACTATAGAGACATACCAATAAAACATAAATCTCAAAAAACAGCGTCAAAATAAAACTAGGATACTAGGATACCATATCCACACATTCATAATCCCTGGCGTCTGATAGCGCTTCAGCCCAGCACCAATATTATAAGTCCAGACGCGATGTAAATTGTCAAAAATAATTTTAGAATTTACGATGTCCAGAGACCGCTGGCCACCTTAGCAGCGTTATTGCGATCTTATCGGCAAAAAACCACTTTAAATGGGTTAATGTGTTTTGTTTGAACAATTTTTTTGATTCATTGCAATCGAGATTGCGATTCGACGATTTGTGTGAGTTTACATTTTTTTCGGAACATTCTTGTGCGGTTGGAATGGTGGATAATTGAGGATTTATTTGGAATATTTCTTTTTGTCTTTACTATTTCTGTTACTTTTGAAGAATAATAATAGAAAGGTAACATGTGGGTTGTAACACCTTGTTGGAGGAAAAAAAACTAATTTAGTAGTAGTATGTATGTTACATATATCACATATTATATGTATTTGTTAATGCACATCAATAAAAATAAGAAAAACCTTGAAGTGAAACTTTTTTATCGGGGTTGGAAAAAAATTTAGTGTAACATTTTTTATTTTTTTCGTTACGCGTGACATTTTTCCGTTACGCGCCATCTTGTTATTATCCCTACCACGCGTGATTCGACGTGTTTCTGTCAAGTTGCTTAAAGTAAAATATTTTTTGAAAAATAAGGTTATAAAGTTTCACTTCTTACGTGTGTACACTAGTACACGCACACATTTTTGAAGTGAAAACTTCTTTAGCGGCGTTGAGCATTTTTTCTGTAATGGGTATAAAATCTTAAACTCGCGTCAGGACACGTGACCTGATCGAAAAAGCGTAAGACGGATGGATATCAAACATGCTCAACGTTAATAATCAAGTTTTCACTTGTCTTTCGTCTTTTCTTTTTAATTGAAAATGTAGCTCACTCTGTCTGTTTGATTGTTTACACTTTACCCACTCACTTACTTAATCACCTACATACAAAAATTTCCTCATTTTCCTACTCAACCCATCTATATCTATCTATATATTTGTATGTTTGTATTGAATAGGCTCAAAAACTACTGGACAAATTTCAAAATTTCGTTATAGATATAATTGGAAAGAACACCAAAAATATATTTTTTGTCAAGAACAAAACTTCGAGTGAAATAAAGGATGGAAATAATATTATGTACGGCTGTCACGCGATACCGTGAAATGCCCAGAATACTAAATATTAGTATGGGAAAAACTAATTTATTAATGCCAATCTGGAATCCTAGATTTATAGTCATGATACCTGCATATAAAGTAGTACCTTCCTACGCAAGTACTACTAATTTTGAAGAATCTGTCTTTATTCTTTTCAAAAACTATCTTATAAGTTTTTGAAGTAAAACTTCTTTAGGCGCGACTAGGGAGTAACTCAGATTTTTTTTCTGACGGAAGTAACGCTGTGTAGTTTCCGCCATTTAAAAATAATAATTCTGATTGGTTGTAAGTATATGTCATATACGGACGCTTCTTGACTTATACGCCAGCTAGAGTGCGTTTCACGAAAGAGTTCCCCTGCCGTTATGTTGGCATACCTGACTGTCAAAAACGAAAATATTTTTTGAAGTAAAACTTCTTTAGGCGCGACTAGGGAGTAACTCAGATTTTTTTTCTGACGGAAGTAACGCTGTGTAGTTTCCGCCATTTAAAAATAATAATTCTGATTGGTTGTAAGTATATGTCATATACGGACGCTTCTTGACTTATACGCCAGCTAGAGTGCGTTTCACGAAAGAGTTCCCCTGCCGTTATGTTGGCATACCTGACTGTCAAAAACGAAAATATTTTTTTTAATCAAAAATGACAGAGAAAATATTCTCCTTTCTTCCTAGCCTTATCCCGTATCTTACGGGGTCGACTGCCTAGAAAGGAGAATATTTTCTCTGTCATTTTTGATTAAAAAAAAAATATTTTCGTTTTTGACAGTCAGGTAAGCCAACATAACGGCAGGGGAACTCTTTCGTGAAACGCACTCTAGTGGCAAATATCATAATCAATTAGGATTATTTATTTTCAAATTTTCAAACGGATCAATTGTGAATAGCAAAGTGAATGAAAAATTCAACAGTTTTAAAAACATTATTTTAAATTGCAAAATTTTTTGAAAATTTCTAAATATACTTGTTTATTTATTACTTTTAAAATAAGTAAATTAAAAATAAAAATAAACATGTTGCGGATTATAATCAATCTATTTTAAATATTGCTGAAGACAAAATAGTATCCATAGCAACAGATATGTATATAGGTTGTCATTCAGTTGAACAAGAAGCATATGTACGCCAACAATTTCATAAAATGTCAGTTATTGATACAGGAGGATCGCCTTATGAAATCATATTAGTTCTTAACAAATTTTACATTATTACAACCAATATTGATGTATCTGATGGCTTAGCCAACGGTTGTGTTGGAAAGTTAGTGTATATTGAACGTGATGACAGTGATAACATCATACGCTTATGGCTTGAGTTTCCTGGTAAGATAGGAGAGAAAATTAGGAAAAAAGCTGCCCATCATATTCAAACTCTAAACATTAGTAGAACAGCAGTCCCAATTTTACGAAGATCGTCATCTGTACCAATGAATAGAAATAAGACAATATTTGCAAAGAGAAATCACTTTCCATTAGTATCTGCTTGTGCGCTTACAATACATAAGTCTCAAGGTGGTACTTTTGATCAAATCGTTTATGAATACAATAAAAGTCACAGTCAGCAGCTGTTATATGTAGCATTATCACGAGTAACTGATATAAATGGATTGTTCATTGTCTCAAACACCGATGACAACAAATTTTATCATGGAAGAAAGCGTCCAGGGGGAATAGTTGATTTACAGTGTGAATTTGAAAGACTTTCAAATTCTCGCCTAATAACACAACAGGAAGAATTATATAACCTTGTAAATGAGAGTAACATTACACTATTTTCCTTCAACTGCCAAAGTTTACGTGCTCATGTTTCTGATCTGAATGATAAAGTATTAAAAAGGTCCACATTGCTGTTATTTTCCGAAACTTGGATGAAAAATGACGAACAAATTCTTATTGAAAATTTTTATTGCGTTACCCAATACAAACGACCCAACTCAACTGCTGGTGGAGTAGCTGTATATCATTCATCTACAGATACACTGAACAATGTAACACCAATTCAAAATATTTCACCAACTATATTATCACAAATTTCCGATGAGGTTTCACAAATTGGTGACATCGTCTTGGTTCGATGTGTTAATACGAATGACCAACCTGTGATTATCGTTGTTATTTATATTTCTACAAATACTAGCCTGACAAATATCATAAAATTTATTCATCAGCAATTACTTCACTTCACAATTGAAGGTTCTCGACTTTTAAATAGTAATTATCATGAATTACCGATGATTCTAACTGGAGATTTTAATGTTAATTTTCGCTCTCAGGAATCTCAGCCGTTAATTGATTTTTTAGAAGAAAAATTTGATTTATCTATGAATACTTCTCGACTTCATTCAACAACGCGTTTCGGTACAACGATAGATGCTGTATTTTCAAGAAAAGTAGCAAATTTAGAGAGTAAAATTTATGTTTCACATTATAGTTACCACAAACCTATAATTTCGTACGTAAGAAATTATGATGACATTCAATTACCTGTTTCGAATGAATAATATTAATATAACATTTAAATAATCTTTGTAAAGCACATGAATAATAAATATAATTAAATTATAATATAATATTTATTTATTTAAGTTAATATTTAATCATTTCAGTGATATATGGCGTCAACGCCAAAGAAGTTTTACTTCAATCGCGCGTAAAGGTTACACGCACACACTTTTTTTTTTTATCCATTTCAATATAATATTATATATCTAGTTTTTAGATAGTTTAAGTAAAAGAGCAATGAATATCCATATCTTAATATACCTATATTATAAATCTCGTGTCACAATGTTTGTTTTCAATGGACTCCTAAACCACTTAACCGATTATAATAAAATTCGCACACCATGTGCAGTTTGATCCAACTTGAGAGATAGGATAATTTAAACATGTAGGTACCACGGGCGAAGCCGGGGCGGACCACTAGTATACCTATATATATATATATATGTACATATTTATGTCCTTCTTAATATTACTTTTTCACACATCCTATTAATTGACGTTGTTTTAATTTAGTGAAGTACAGCATAGTTTGTGGCTGTTACCTACTAACAGCTTTACTTCGTTTAATAAATACTTTTTCTTCGTTTAATAATTTTCAGCGTTGTGTGACTCATCAAAACCAATTCATTGAATGTCGAAATTGAAAAGATAATTTTTTCTTTATATACATTTTCGACACAACTTTTTCGTTGTTCTATTACTAAGCGATTTCCCAAAACTAATTTGACTTGACCCAAAATTCAATGCATGATATCATATTTCTCTAGTCCTAGATACCATGACTATTCGAAAAAATTGGTTGTCTGTAAAGTCGGTTTACTGACGATAGTTGAACGTGACAACGTCTTAAGGCCGATTGTGCTTCTTTGTCGCTCGTTCCGCGCTCTCGCTTGCACTTCAACCCTTACGGAACGCCTCAGAGCGAGGTAACGCCGCATGAGTCATGCTTTTTTGTACGTGAGCGGTTGACGTGACAACGTCTTAAATTCGATAGAGCCGGCTGCACGCACGAAAAAACATGACTCATGCGGCGTTACCTCGCTCTGAGGCGTTCCATGTAAGGCTTGAAGTGGAAGCGAGAGCGCGGAACGAGCGACAAAGAGGCACAATCGGACGTTGTCACGTTCAACTATCGTCAGCAAACGTTTTTAAGAATAAAAATAAGTAGTTTTTAAGAATAAGTGAAGATAGTTGTTTCATATAAAACCGGCTGATCGGATATTGATGAAATTCGGCATAGAGATAGAATAATTAATATATCCTGAAGCCTGAATATTTTTACCTAGGTACCACCATAATATGTGAAAACGGAAATTAAAACTTATATAGTAAAATAAGTATGTCTGTATTAGTATTTACAGGGAACTACTGATGTGCTAATAAAAAATTGCTTAATTAAAAGCTTGCACAAAGATGAAAGACACTTTAAACGAACCCAAAAAAAAAGAAAGAAAGCTTGTATTTATATTTAATTTCTTTATGTATAGAGAATAATAAACTCGTATAAAAATCATCTAACTCAGAAGTCGGAACATAGTTTTTTATGATTTCGAATTATCATACATTTTCCAAGTTTCTCCTGAAAATAAGTTTTTCTGCCTTTCTATCTAGGTCTCCACTTTTTGTATAATAGCTTTTAATATATAGGTATTAAGGGCTATTAACATAATGTTTGGTCGGGTAGCAACACAAAAACTTCATGACCTTGTGTCTAACGCGTATCTCGCGCCTAAATCAAACACTTGACTTTCCTAGACAACATTTCTAATCTCAAGGCACTTTCATAAAATCAACTTTAGCACACTGACTTAAAGTTAAAATTCTTTTAAAATTCCATTAGACAACGACGACATTTTACTGTATGCAAATTTGAGTTCTAATTGCGGGGTGTAGAGTTGGTTTTCGATTGTGATTTTTTTAAGGGTGTGTAGTGGGCTCGGTTAGGACGTCCTCTAATAAATTGAAGTTAGAAGACTATTATTGTTATCTTCAATGAAAAATAGAGGATTGTTTCATATTTTTGTCGAAACGGAGTTAAAACTATATTAGAAATTAGTGGTCCGCCCCGATTCGCCCGTGGTACATATTTCGCAATAAAAGGTAGCCTATGTTCTTTCTCAAAGTCTAAAGATTATCTGTGCTAAATTTCATCAAAATCGGTCCAGTAGTTTATGCGTGAAAACCATACATACATACAAACCTTTCCTCTTTATAATATTAGTATAGATAATCAGCTTTTAGAGACGACACAAATTGTATAGTAACTGTAGCCTGTAGGTACTCTGCTACGCTTTCCTGACCACTGTAGAGCATAATAGCATGAATGTTAGCCTTTTTAGGGAATAGTCTATGAATCGCGTTGTATTTGTTTATTATCTGATATCTAATATATTCTAATATTCTAATATTCTAATATATATTATAAAGGCGAAAGTTTGTAAGGATGTATGGATGTATGGATGTATGGATGTATGGATGTTTGTTACTCTTTCACGTAAAAACTACTGAACCGATTACAATGAAATTTAGCACACATATAGAGGGTAACTTGGATTAACACATAGGATAGTTTTTATCCCGGAAATCCCACGGGAACGGGAACTATGCGGGTTTTCCTTTGCAAACGCGGGCGAAGCCGCGGGCGGAAATCTAGTATCTATCTATTTTTTGAAGTGTACCTACAAGATCAAACTGAATATTTAACTTGTATATACATTATACAGGGTGGCCGGTAAATAATGAAAAACTTTCAAATAGCTTATAGCAGAAGTTAAGGCAACATAAAAAAATATAATATATACCGACCGAATTGATAACCTCCTTCTTTTTTGAAGTCGGTTAAAAGTATAAATAAAACCTATATCATACAAAATATTGGCCCAATATAGTAAGACATGAACATGTTAGAAACTTTGAACATATGTTGCTGCAATCATCATATTGGTATTATTGCTATAAGCACATTGATATTATGCAAATGACATGTGGCAGTGACAGTTTTTACTTGTACAGTCTGTAGGTTCTTATATTCTTTAAGGGCCGATTTTTCAATGCTTGGATAAAACTTATCCGTCCATTAAAGTATTACACGATAACCAAGAAGACGATAACATTAAAATGTAACGTAAACTGTCAAATGCGGGCAATTAGAATACGTTTTCAAATGGTAGTTTTATACATTATTCGACGAATAAGTTTTATCCAAGCATTGAAAAATCGGCCTTTAAAGAAATAATGGCAAGACAATTATTAGATAGGTACTCAATATTTTATTAAATGTGTATATAGTTTTGAATGACAGGTCTTTTGCCACCTGCCTAAGCTGTTAATTATTTACTGTAAGTTTTCTGACAGAGATCGCTATCAAACGAATAATTAACACTTTGTTGTACATTTGTATATACATATTATATTTATGGTAACTGTGTGTGTAATAACACATTATATATTTACAATACTCGACATAAATATATAAAGATCCCACATTTTCTTCTCGATTTTGCTTGAAAAAGTTCACATCCGTTGCTCTAGTTACGATGTAATTAGAGAAGATTTATATTAAAATATATCAGACTGTAGCGGCATTGCAGGCAAATATTTTATATTTATAGTGCATAGCTTATCTGAGCACTTGGACTATAAATCTAGATTCAACCGAGTGCGGTTGTTGTGTGATTTTTTAGTGGTTTTCTTTTATAATGCCATTCTAAGTCTTATAAAGAACTAGCTTTCCACCCGCGGCTTCGCCCGCGCAAAGAAAAACGCAAAGAAAAACCCGCATAGTTTCCGTTCCCGTGGGATTTTCGGGATAAAACCTATCCTATGTCCCGGGGTAAAAAGTAGCCTATGTCCTTTCTCGGGTATCTAAATATCTCCATACCAAATTTCATGCAAATTGGTTCAGTAGTTAAGGCGTGATTGAGTAACAGACAGACAGACAGAGTAACTTTCGCATTTATAATATTAGTATGGATTTGAGAGGGTTTTTAGGGTTTTTGTATGTGTCCTGATAGTACTGAAAGATATGTCATAAGAAAAAGGTTCATAAAGTCGAATATCGTAGTTATCGTAGTTCGTTTATGATAGTCTGACTAGCGGTCCGCCCCGGCTTCGCCCGTGGTACATATGAAAAATAGATGTTGGCCGATTCTCAGACTTACCCGATATGCACAGAAAATTTCATGAGAATCGGTCCACCCATTTCGGAGGAGTATGCAGACTAACATTGTGACACGAGAATTTTATATATATGTATGTATAAGAATTATTGCACATAGGCTAGGTACTCTATATCTGCATGATAGTGCGTTGATGATATTTTATATGTTAGAATGTCTTTTATGCAAGCTTATTTTCATTATATTGCAGTCAATCTTAACCACAGGTGAAGTAAATAATAAATATAAAAATAAAAATTTGGAAAATCCAAAAGTGCACGCCTCATAATTTTTTTTAATAAATATTTATTAATAATTATTTTTGTTTATTTAATAACAATTAAACCACATCGAATCAGACCCTGAAAAATGAAAGGGTTCTATTCCTGAGCATACTCAAGCGTAAGAGAAAAAAAAAGACTCGATTAGTAAAGTATTTCGGTCGCTATCGTGTTAACAAGAAAAAGGATCCGCACATACAGACACACGGACGTCCAAGACAGAACTTTTTGAAACTGTTTTTTAACTAGTTTAAATAACAAAAATGACATCAAAAATATCACGAACGTTAAAAATAGTGTTTTTTCTTAATATGTGTGTGTATGTATTATCTTACAAGTGCAATGTATGATACATAAAGACATTTTAAGTTTGAAAAATCAGATGTTTTGCGCGAAGTGACAGTAGTACCCACCTCAACGCTTCGCTTATCCTCATAAGCGAAGCGTTGAGGTGCAATAGGTCATGCATGCATGTCGTCAATCGTGTTATAAGCGACAACTTTTTAGACGAAGCTTCGCGCGCTTTCTCTCGTTATTGAAATCAAAAATTTCTTTGTCAGACTAAATTCTCCTCCAACGGGAATTATTATTAAAAATTATCTTGTAAGTTTTCAGTGTTTATAATCTATAATACTAATTTAAACTAATATAATATTATAATTTTGAAGAGTTTGTTTGATAACTAGTTTTTCAAATCGGACTAGTAGTTCCTGAGATTAAACATTGAGTATGTTATGTGTAAAGTATTTAAACGGACACCGAAGCTCTATTATAGTAAAGATCATAAAAAAACACATTCTACACAAACACATACAATGTCTTACATGTCCTTTATTTTTATGGTTGCCTGGAAGAGATTGCTTTTAAGCAATAAGGCCGCCTATTGTACACTTTCCAATTTTATGTATTCACTTATTTTAAATTCCTGTTATATGTACAATAAAGTGTCATAAATAAAAATAAATAAAAATACACACGTTCACACACCCATACATACTCACTCTTACACAATCATGTTTATTGTAATGCAATGTAATTCTAATATACTGTATTTTTTTTAATACTAATCCTTAATTTTAAAAATAATAAAGTCATTTCTAGTTTAATTTGAGGGGTGAATGTTGAATGATCGATTGATCAATCGATATATCGTTTGATCGATATATCGAATTGATCGATTATTGATTGATCGATTGATCGATTATTGATTGATTGATATATCGACTGATCGATTGATCGATTTATCGATTGATCAATTATTGATTGATCGATTATTGATTGATAGATTGATTGATCGATTGATCGATTGATTGATTGATCGATCGATATATCGATTGATTGATTGATTGAATGATCGATTGATCGATTGATCGATTGATCGATATATCGATTGATCGATTGATAAATTATTGATTGATCGATTCTTGATTGATTGATCGATTGATCGATCGATTGATTGATCGATCGATATATCGATTGATCGATTGATCAATTATTGATTGATCGATTATTGATAGATCGATTATTGATTGATTGATCGATTGATTGATCGATACATCGATTGATCGATTAATTGATTGATTGAATCATCGATTGATCGATTGATTGATTGATTGATCGATCGATTGATCAATTGATCGATCGATATATCGATTGATCAATTATTGATTGATCGATTATTGATTGATTGATTTATTGATTGATTGATCGATTGATTGATTGATTGATCGATCGATCGATTGATCGATTGATCGATCGATATTTAGTGTACAGAGGCTGGGGTCTTCAAATTAAATACCGGATAAGCTGAACTACTTTATTACATTTATAAATTTATACTTTATTACACTTAGGTGACTTAGGTAGGTGAGTGGCAGGCGACTGGCTCTCGCAGGAGTGTCGTCATTCGCCGCGCCACAAACCGCTGAATTTACGATATTCGATTACTGCGAATAATAACACACACTACATACACCCCCTTCTAAAAAAAAAATGATTTACATAATTGACAAAAATTAGCAAACATTAACATTTGGGAACCACAGTCAACTCACGGCTTCGCACGGGTGCAATGCTGATACTAAATACGCTACGGAAAAACTGTGAACGTTGTACATATTATATAAAAACAGCGGCCCGCTCCGGCTTCGCACGGGTATAAAATAATATATTATAGCCGGGCGGCCGGCCGGTACCACCGCAAATGCTACGTTCCGCAATTTTTAAATCTGTACTATCTTCGAAAATATTCACTTAAATCTATATTCAATGAACAATGTATTCAAGGTATTCAAGGTAATTGGTTAAGGATTAATGCTGTATTGGTTAAAATCGCTTCGAAAATTAGCCATTATTTGTCGTAAAAAGTAAACGACAAAAAAAAGTTATTGTGGGTTTTCCGAGATAGACATATACTATCGCGGACTTTTCTATAGACCTTTTCAATGTGTACAATACTTAGTACAATATTTTGATAAAACTCGTAGGGTTCAGCCTGCGTTTGCAATGTAAGCGGAAAAAATGTAACTATTTTTGTAAATAGTCGTCGTCATCACATTAGAAACCTCAAAAATAACAGTACTTCTCCACTATTTAATGGATGTTATTATACATAATATAAACCTTCCTCTTGAATCACTCTATCTATTAAAAGAAACCGCATCAAAATCCGTTGCGTAGTTTCAAAGATTTAAGCGTACAAAGGGACATAGGGACTGAGAAAGCGACTTTGTTTTATACTATGTAGTGATAAAAACTTGTAGTTGAAGGTTTGTTATTTGAACCTTATTTTGTATTAGAAACGGGTTATGTTAATATTATTTGAATGTCTGACTAGAACGTTAATTTTACGAATAACCAAATTATTAAGGCAATTTTTGTATTATTCCAAAATGGAAAATATGATAATCGTATAACTACAATCTAATAATATTATAATTTACGATTAATCCGAATAATATGTATGTTTAAAGCACTTTACAAAGTCCCTCAAGTCAACAAAAATTATATTATTTCACCGTTCCTTTTTACCATTTATTGTCGATTTTTCAATGCTTGGATAAAACTTATCCGTCCAATAAAGTACTACACGATAATATTAAAATGTCACGTAAACTGTTAAATACGGGCAATTAGAATACTTACGTTTTGAAAATGGTAGTTTTATACATTACTAGTGGTCCGCCCCGGCTTCGCCCGTGGTACATATTTCGCAATAAAAGGTAGCCTATGTCTTTTCTCGGGTATCAAAATATCTCCATACCAAATTTCATGCAAATTGGTTCAGTAGTTAAGGCGTGATTGAGTAACAGAGAGACAGACAGAGTTACTTTCGCATTTATAATATTAGTATGGATTCGACGAATAAGTTTTATCCAAGCATTGAAAAATCGGCCCTTAGTTACATAAAAACAACCGAGCAATTAAAATAATAATTATACAATCAATAAAATACAATAAAATGAATCACACATCAAGTTCAGAACGACTTTTCCACACGACTGTACATTAACCCATTCATGGCAACCACATACTATTAAAAGATACAAATATGAACAAGTATATAGTGGTGTAAATGTAAAGTGTTACATTAGTAGCAATCTGCGAGTACTACCCGTGACGGCGCTCCGGAACAAGCAGCTCTACAACTTTGGTGCAGTCGTGTGGAGAAATTTTATGGGACATTAAATTTTTTTAAGCAATGATATAATATGCTGAATTTAGTCTATAGGAATAATGTAATATTATGTTCGTTACCGCATACGTTTAAATTAGTTTATTATAATAATATGAAAACAATAACAAAAGAAAGGGTATCTATAGAAATAATTTCTACATATTCATGACAAAACGTGTATAAGTATGCGTGGGTGTATATGAATGTTATATTTGGTTCATAGTACTACTTATCGCGAGAAAGCGAATATTAATGATAAAAAAATATTAGAAGCTTGGAGTGATTATTTACCAAATAGAATAATAAGTAAGCGAAATACATAAATCAAGAATTCGTGTTATCAATTGTATTTTTTTAGTACGTACACAATAAGTTATATTTGATCCGTAGTTGGAGTAAAATAATTATAACTTTTCAGTTGTATAATAAAATATTATGTGGATTGCAAATTATAAATATATTATTATAAAATATTATTATATACATATTTTATTTTATACCCACACACTTAAGTGAAAAACAAATATAAACCGGGAATACCAGTTAATGTCCATACAATAATAATTATGTAAGTAGCTACAAAATATCTTTCATTATGCATTATCAATGAAAAATCATACATCTTCTTATATAAAAATGAATCGCAAAATGTGTTGGTAAGCGCATAACTTGAGAACGGCTGAACCGATTTCGATAATTCTTTTTTTATTATATTCCTTGAAGTACGAGAATGGTTCTTATGTAGAGAAAACGTAAACATGTACCACGGGCGAAGCCGGGGCGGACCGCTAGTCTATAATATAAAAATGAATCGCAAAATGTGTTGGTAAGCGCATAACTCGAGAACGGGTGGACCGATTTCGATAATTCTTTTTTTATTATATCCCTTGAACTACCAGGGTGGTTCTTATGTAGAGAAAACATAAATATGTACCACGGGCGAAGCCGGGGTGGACCGCTAGTTTTCTATAAAAGTCTAAAGTTTTAAAAATTACTGCTTCTGTACGCGAGTGTACACGTCGCCAGCGCCCGCTGCGATGCACAAAATATAATGTACCGAGTGTCCCTTGACGTGAGTTATGTTGGACGGAATATTCATACGCAAACCCAGAAAAATCACCCTGACACGATTCGAGAATTAGTATGAGAATTTTTTTAATTTTTAGTCAAATTTATTTTTGAATAGGTACCTATAAAACTTAACTAAAAATTTTAGTTGTGTGTAGGTATCATTGAACGAGGTATATAAAATATAAATTAATTTGAAATGTTAATTGGCATAATGTCTCCATAATAATATATTTGAAGCGGCTACGATAAAAGTAAGATTGTAAAAATTACTTGCAATTACTACTAATATCGCATAAAATATATATAGAGTATACTTTAACATAAATTATAGACAATCCAACTGCAAAAGCTATAAAAATTGCAATATTAATGATTCTTTTTTACTACGAACGCGTATCGCATTCATCCGTAGCACTTGTGTAGCATGGTGCTACGCAACATATTGCTACGGCCATTGTAGCTGTAGCTAATTTACTGGCGTAGCTTATACAAAGCGCTATACATTTACAATGAATTCGGTGATTCATTGAAAATAATGTTTCGTTTCTTTGAAACTATTTATTTCAAAGAGCAATGTACCAATTTATTTTATCGTAGGCCTTCAAAAGCATTTCAAAGAATTTAATTAACTTGAACATAGACATAAGTTTGTGGAAATTAATTGAAGACGGGTTTTAACCCAGAAATGAACAATTAAAATACGCAATTCTAACATAACCTATTCAATCATTTGACATCGTACTAAGAATTAGGTAGAAGCAGAATGTAGTAGTCTGTCTACAGAACGCTTTTAAAAAGATTGACCTCGATTGGCAGTCAAACCCAATTCCACGAGGCGCAGTAACAATCGAGACTATGATCACGTAATGATCGGCATTGAATTACGGCCGAAACCTATTCTAAAGGGAAGCCAGACGGCTCTGACATCATACACCCGTCTAGCCATCACTCGATCGTGTTTCAGACCAAAACGCCCTAAATGAAACATCACTATTCATTCCCTCGTGTCGTATCTAAGGCTATCTAAAAAAGGGCACACCGATTAAAGTGGTTCTTTTATAGCGGAAAATTCTCGAGGACATTGCAACGCGCGGGTTCAAGGAACTGGCCAATGAGGGCTCACGCAATTACCGCCTGAATCATCGCCAAAAAAGAGCAGTATGCGGCGATCCAATTGCAACTGTGTGTTGTATTTTCTCCCGATTATCAGGGAGCGTTTGAAGGATGCAGCTGGGGGCGTGGGGTGGGGGGCAGAGGCCGCGCGGCGCCTCAGTCGAGCCGTGACAATCGCGCGGGACGCACGCACTGATGACGGGCTAGTTAACCAAATGAAGACTCCGCGGAATCGGAATTCGCGATCGACGTGCTTTAGTAACGAAAAACCCGCCGGTCATTGTTGATTGTGTGTTATTTTTACAACATCTAGGATAAGACTCTTTAGGACTGTTCCCGTTTGTGGCTTATGTGAGTTGAAATCTTGCATCGTGTGTCAAATCACGTGCCCTAGATTTGGGGTGTCGTCACTGGACCGATCCAACGCTACATTTTTCAGTTTATTTACAACCAGGCAAAGCTTCAGTATAATTAGATGTTGTAGTTCTTTAGTGCTTGTGCTTTTTTTGTAAAAATTTTGTAAATAAATATTCTTTTGAAAATATCAAATTGATAAGTAATTATTGTAAGTTGTTTTTCCTGTTAATGACCATCTAGCTCTATAACTGTCTTAATTCTCATAATACTCTAAGAAATCATGTAACATGCATTATATAAACCATAATATAATATTATATACTAACTGAAATGAATTCATGAGCTATACGCAAGTTAGCAAGCTATCCATTAAGTGAATCACTTGACCATATATTTTGGTAATCGTCCTAAAATCTATAGCCGTTATATTGAAAACCACATAGAGTCTACTGTCGCGCCTGACGTACATTTATTATACTGCGCCGTACATCGTAATTTAGCTCCTACTGCCCAAGTCGTAAGATCTAAATTCCGAGTTACGCGACTAGAAGAAACATTAAACCCGAATGTCTGTAAATTTACCATCTTATTTCTTCATTTTTAGTTAGCTCCTCCGCAATGCTTTGCCAGTATACATAGACGTATAGAACAGTTAAATCTTTACAGGACTGCAGTCGATGCGTATTGTAAATGTGTGTATATGATATGTATTATTTTGTGTATAAATATAGAGATGTGTGTATGAAAGCGCACGTGGCTCACCTTAAGGTAAATAATTGCAGCCACGTGGTTCTCTGCTCAATTAACCTCCCCCATGAGGGGTTGAGCGCGAGCTTCCGGTCATAACTAACCTGTACTACTTATGGCGATAAATAATAAACTTCATTAGTTTAATTTCCTCTATTAGTTTCTTATTAATTGGATAAACGTTTTAACTTTTAATCATACTCAATAAATATTAAATCGAATTAATAACTTAATTGTATGCAATAATTGATTGACTTCTCAAATTAGCATATTAAAGGGTTATAACACTTAAAATTATTAGGATATTGATAATCGAACGCAATTAGCACGGATGACTATCAGTTTTCAACTACATAGACGACTTAATATTCGCATCGGATCATTTGGCACACACATGAGGGCGTGCGGGTGTGTGCGTGCACGCGGAGCGGCGGCGGGCGCGGGGCGGCGGGGGAGCTGCGGGCTCCGGCACACGGATCGATGCGGTGCGCGCTCTTCGCGTATCATTTGCGTGCGACCCGCCCTCCCCCTCCCCCGCCCCCCCTGATGACCCGACGGCGTACATAATCAACTATAGTCTGACAGACTTTCGGCCGTCTCCGCTTGTTGTTGGTCGCTAAAGCGTGCGAGTCACATGGCTCGCCGATTCTCTTGTATTGTTACGATCGCAGACGCACTAATTGTTTCGAGTTTTATAGCGTTTTTATAATAAGCAGTAAAAGTTTAATGTCGAATATCCACATTCGATCATATTCCCGCAGTCGGTTTACGATCATATGTTTTATGGTCGATGCGTTTGTTGCGATTTTCGTATAAAATGTAGCATTAAAACTGGATGCAGTTTCCCGGCGCTTGCAAATAAAGAAGTTTTTGAAATAATGTCTCGCTTCCTCTTCCTTTGGCCCTTGCTTCTAATAAAGTTGTAAATCTTACACTTTTATTGCCCGCGCTCAGTCCGGGATAACTTTTTGACTACTTAACTATTGCTGGGGTAATCGCTGGTATTTAAAATGAACGCATGATTTAATCGAGTCATTTAATATCTTCAGAATAACTTTGTTTGAAAATAAATCTATTGCTATATTTTCATTATTAGAATGAATGTTTAATGTAGAGTAGACTTATAAATTGACATAAAAGATTAAACCCAAATTATTTTGATAGATGATGCTTTTTGTCGAAAAAAAGAAAACGAAAAATAGAACTAAATTATTTACGAATTACATGTACACCTTAACAGTTAGTATATAAATAGAAAAAATCTTCATTGAAAAAGTTTTAAAATAGTACAGTTAAAATTAATAGTAACTTCTATGTAATATAACAATTGAAAAGCGTTTCTAAAAGGAGTCTTATTAAAAAACTGTTACAGTTTGAAGTAGTTAATTTTGACCGATGTTAATTACTATGTTTACATCCCCGAGATTTATGAAAAGTTTTATAAAAATCGGTTTAGTTATTTACATACTTACTTACATGCAAACTTAATTTCTAAATTTTCGGATGAATAATATAAGAAGGAATTAGCAGGGATTTCTCTAACATCAATTGTTATTTAGATACAATATGAACATTAATTTTTTCAAGATACAGAAATACAATACTTTTACCAAAACTTAGTATTAGGCATTGAGTTTAGTGTTCAAGTTTTCTGAGCCTTGAAATATGAAGATAACAGTGTCTGCAAAGTTTCTGAGTCTACTCAATAGATAATATTCTATAGCTGTTTAATTGTTTTATCTAAAACTTCATTGGGATAAAATAATTACTATCTTTCTTCTTCTTATATATAAAATTCTCGTGTCACAATGTTAGCCTGCATACTCCTCCGAAACGGGTGGACCGATTCTCATGAAATTTTCTGTGCATATCGGGTAAGTCTGAGAATCGGCCAACATCTATTTTTCATATGTACCACGGGCGAAGCCGGGGCGGACCGCTAGTATATTTATAATATTTAATTGTAACACAATAAAACACTGTTCTTATCTCAAAAGCTTGGAACTTGAATCCTATCAAACGCATAACATTTATATCTACACTAGCTGTGCCCCTCGGTTTCACCCGCACTGCTCCGCTCCTGTTGATCGTTAAATAATTTTTCAATTCGGACCAGTAGTTCCTGAGATTTGCGCGTTCAAACAAACAATCAAAACTCTTTAGCTTTATAATATTAGTATGGATTTCTAGGTAAAAAGAGAGATATAAGAACTCGAAATTTAACCAACAGTTAAAAGAAATATAGTGTGTACAAAGCACTCAATTTGCTGAGCAAGTGATCGTCGAACATTAACCAAGTGTGTTTTTTCCTTATCTCAGCTAAGGGTGAACGGAAAATGTTCTGCTAATACTAATCGACTTGTAGCCTTTGGTAATTATTTTGAGAGGTCAATGGTTTTTGTTGTAAATGGTATTGGAGAAATTGAATCGAATTATAAAAATATTTAATTAAATATTAAAAATATATCCGTGCAATGCTTCACTTCTGAAATTGTCGATAGTTTTCGGGAATAACGATGTAATCCAAAATAGATATAATCCCAATGATTGTTTGTATAATCTTTTTATATATAAAAATGAATCGCAAAATGTGTTGGTAAGCGCATAACTCGAGAACGGCTGAACCGATTTTGATAATTCTTTTTTTATTATATTCCTTGAAGTCCAAGGATGGTTTTTATGTAGAGAAAACGTAAATATGTTCCACGGGCGAAGCCGGGGCGGACCGCTAGTATATAATATCATTGACTAGATCATAATACATATTATAATGATCAAAAATTACTCATAGAATAATTTATTGAATTATTATTTGAAATCCTATATTATTATTTGTCTCTATGCTCTGAAAACTGAAATTGAGATGATAGTACGATGATTTACTATCCGGTGATATTTTATTTTATAATAACGCTTTGTCATAGACGAAATGAATTTTAAACTAACTATTCCTTGATTAATGTCTCTAGATAAAAAATAATTTTAAATTGAGCAAGTGATTTAGAATTCAAAAATTATTCTCATAAAACTTAGTCTTCTGCGCCACTTCTTCAAATCTCTACGATTTCTAACTAATAATTTGAGAAAATAAATTCATTTTAATTACTTTCAGAAGACCTACGTTTGGTCTAGAAAAAAAAATCATCATTTTAAATTGAAGGTTCGTGACCTTAGTAAATCGATCAGTGAAATGTATCTGGCCTATTACTTATAGGTTTTAAGTTACTTGTTTTACTCGGATAATCCTCTTAATCTCTCTCACCCTAATGTTATTTAATTTGACATTTAGTCATCATTTTGCTATGTAGGACTTACGTATTGAAACAGTTTTCTAAAGTACTTTTATGTAGAGTTTTCCTTTACCTTACTATTTACTTTTTATCCGACTTCAAAAAAAAGGAGGTTATCAATTCGGCCAGTATGTTTTTTATGTATGTACACCGATTACGCCGAGGTTTCTGAACCAATTTACGTGATTCTTTTTTTGTTTGGTGCGGAATGGTTTCGAATTGGTCCCATAAAAATTTCATTTGGGTAGGCCCAGTAGTTTTTATTTTATGAGCATTTTTGGCTGAACTCGATGACTTCATTGAATCTAGCAGGTAACTTTGATTCACTTCCCGGTTACCGATTGAGCTGAAATTTTGTATACGTATGTAAATTGGATATCGATGAAAAATTATCATGACATAGAGCTGATTTGATGATGGAATCCATAGATGGTGGCCATACCAGTTCACTTATTGTTTTTTTATCTTCATCTATAATTAAACATTCTATCGAATTGTGTTCTTCCACTACAAGAGTAATTTTTATTCGGAATAAATAAAGAAATATATTTTTGTTTTTCAAACATCACATTATGCCGTAAAAACGAATTGCTTTAAAAACATTTTAGTGCATTTTTATTCTCAAATTTAAAACCTTCTAGAATAAAGTCACGTAAGGTGCAGTCCATAAAAAAAATTTGGAATAGAGTAGAGATGGGCTTCAATAGGTGAGCCTTGACTCCGATACGTCGAACTGACGGCCGATGCAGAAAACTGCATTAACCTTCTAATACTAACTTGATTTATTTAGTGTTTGTTGGCCAGAAACAAGCTAAACTGCTTCTTAAGATTTTCGAATATAACTACTTCTTACCCAGTCGAAGTTCAAATATAGTTTTACAAAAGTGATGTTATGTAGTTTAAAATTGTGTGATTATAAATTTAAACTTTTATTTTTCAGGATATCGTTATAGAATTTCTGAGTTGGTATTTGATTTTTTTATTCCCTAATTACGCTGAATTCAAATATTTATTTATACTCAAATGGTGCATTAACATCAAACGAACATAGAGCTAGAGCTAGGCATTAATTCGTGATTTTAGTTTAAACGAAAACTCGTATTCAGTGTTGTTCAGTATTAGAACATTGCATAGAATTTTTTCAAACGCACTAAGAACAACGAAAGAATGCTCTACGCCTGTTTACATTAAAATAATTTGACATAGAGAGGTTAGAGTGAGCATTCGCTCGATTGATGTAAATGCACTGTCATGCACCGACAAATAATTTGATTCGTTTGCGAATGTATGTTGTGATACGCAGAGCTAAGAATAAATTTAATTTTTGATCATAAGCAATTGGCAATTTAATTTGTGTACATCAATTTATTAAAATTTGCATAGTCTTTTCGACCACTAAGCTTTTTAACCTTAGTTTTATGAAAAATGAGATAAAAATAGCATCTTAACCTAGAGTACCTTATTTTTATAAAAAAAATCATAAAAACCTTTCTTTTTTCCTTATTTATAATATAGATGTGTTTACCCAACCGTAGAAAGAACTAGCTACTTAGTACCAAGAATGTGACCGAACATAAAACCTCATTTAGGTCACAAAGTGGGAATCTAGTTATGTGACCGGGGTAAATTAGTTATTTTCTTCGCAAAATAATTATTTTATTGTGGCGAATTTGGCTCCGAGTCGCTGGCAACACTAAGCGGCGTAAACGGTAGAAATATGAGTTTTTGTTATTGCTATTAAAATATATGAAAATGAAAATTATATTTATTTAAAAACCATACATATGTTTTACACAGTTACAATTGTATTTATGTAAAACTAGCGGTCCGCCCTGGCTTCGTCCGTGGTACATATTTCGCAATAAAAAGTGGCCTATGTCCTTTCTCGGGTATCAAAATATCTCCATACCAAATTTCATGCAAATTAGTTCAGTAGTTTAGGCGTGATTGAGTAACAGACAGACAGACAGACAGAGTTACTTTCGCATTTATAATATTAGTAGGGATGTTGCACGTTTTACATACATTTGGCTTTAACTAGGTTTTATATTCCTCCTTATTGCGTATTTGGATGTTTCTTTAGTTTTGAATAAACTTGAGAACGAATGCCTTGTAAATGTTCAATGATATGCCAAAAATTGTAGGTTCATTTTATAACTAAAACTAGCTTTTCGTCGGCGGCTTCGCTCGCTTTGTCTAAAACATAGTATATACTAAAACCTTCCTCTTGAAACACTCTATCAATAAAAAAAACCACATCAAAATCCGTTGCGTAGTTTTAAAGATTTAAGCATACATAGGGACATAGAGACATAGGGACGGAGAAAGCGACTTTGTTTTATACTATGTTGATAATCGCTATGTATATTTTCAATTTTGTTTAAACAATTAGAGAGAAGGAAGACATACTAGATTAGATGTTGTTAAAGCTATAGTAGCTTTTATTTATTGAGTTATATTATTTATTTATTTATAACACTTCATTGTACAAAACAATATAGGAAATGTGGTACAAATTAGTGAGGTACAAAAATTTTGCACAATAGGCGGCCTTATTGCTACACAGCAATCTCTGCCAGGCAACCTGGTAGGAAAGGAAGTGTGAGAAGAATAAGGATAGCGCAAAAAAGAAATAAAAGAAAGAATATATTTAAAAAATGTTAAGATTGCATTACTACTAGCCACTGCTTACGGCTTCTAACTTGAAAAATCTATCCGCTGCGTTTTTTACAAAGATCACTATCAAAAAAATACCAGAACAGCAATTATTTATTTGATAAGTACCTAGGTCACATTTGACACACAAAACACACACACATACAAAAATAATATTTCCCTTAATTTACCTTATTTTCTCAACATTTCAAGTTGATGTGTGACTTGGAGATAAGATAAAAATGGGGAAAGTTGTTTTCAGGTGAGACAACATTATATCTCATAAAACATAGCATCAAGCCATTGAAGGGGAGGCTATATTATGAACCACGATTTTCTTGTTTTTCTTTCAAACACATCAAGGAGCTTCATAACTGCTGCACTGTATTTGATTATGAGGCTCTACGTTGATTTAAAAAGTTCACAAAATTTTATATTAAGTTCATAACGCATCGCAAAAACTAATTGAATAAAAACTTTTTTATTCGCGAATTCTCAATCTCTTTTTAACACACACATTTTATAACCTTTATAAAATGGAAAAGAAAATAACAATTCTCATACAGCTCTATTTGTATAATCTTCCACGTTTTCTCTTTAATCTAGCAGTTAATTTCATCACTAGTTAATCTTACACAAGTTTAAAATTCTATAATACAATAAAATTTTAGAAAAACGAAACGATGCCAATGCTAAATTAAAAAAAAGACGTGGCACTCGGGGACTGCGGCGGTAAAGCTATTGCATGCTATGCCTTCAAGCCACACCTCCGTGTCCGTCGGAGTGGGGAGCGTGAGGTTTTTTCGTAACGGAATTTCTGGATTCGGTCCCCTCGCTCAAGGCCTGCGATAGAAGCTTTTCAATAGCTTAAAAATATCTGCATTAGACAAAGTTTTCTAAGCAATAAAACTAAGAAACCTTGAAAGCACGTTCATTCTCTGAATAATGGTTTTCAAATCACTGAATTTATTTATCATTAAAACTGAATATATTTGGCCATTCGTTTTATTTATTACTGATATTTTACTGAACCGACTCAGTTATTATACTAAACTCAGCCAAAACGTTGTTTTTTTTTACAAGTTCCATATAACGGTGCATGATCAAACGAGCGAATGCTCATTCTAAACCCACTATGTCATATTTTTTAGTGTAAACAGGCAAAGTGAATTATTTCATTGTTCATAGTGCGCTCGAAAAAATACTATGCAATGTTCTAATACTGAATACGAGTTTTCGTTTACACTAAAATATCACGAAAGAATACTCTCGCTCTAGCACCTCTATGTTCGTTTGGTGTAAATGCACCGTCATGCGTTGAAAATTTCAAATAATATTGAAGACTAGATTTCCGCCCGCGACTTCGCCCGCGTTTTCAAAGGAAAACCCGCATAGTTCCCGTTCCCGTGGGATATCCGGGATTGCGTCATTTTTCCGGGATAAAAAGTAGCCTATGTCCTTTCTCGGGTATCAAAATATCTCCATACCAAATTTCATGAAAATTGGTTCAGTAGTTTAGGCGTGATTGAGTAACAGACAGACAGACAGAGTTATTTTCGCATTTATAATATTAGTATGGATATAAGAGAGCCTACCAATCGTCCGATTTTAAGCTTTATTAAGCTAAGATTAAATACTGTAGACCTTAATAATTATTGTCATAGAGCTATGCTTTATAAGTTAAATTTTAAATTGAAAAACTGCGATGCAATTCCTAATTATATCCCGTTTTTAAATCGGTCTAGTAGTTTTTGAGATTAGCGCGTTCAAACAAATTAAATTTTCTGCTTTATGCAAAAATTGCGCTTTTCCACTATTTTAATATTTACCGACTCCTTGTAACACTTGAATTGTTATTAGCATTTTGATAATAATACTCGACTGAGTTTAAAATACGCCATACTTTGCAATAACATAAAAATGGCCGGACCAATTTAGCTAATGTTTACCCATTCTGGATAAGTGTAAATTCACAGATATATAAGCTGCTTTAAGCACATAGTAATATATTATCGTGCTCTTAAGATTTAAAGAACCATAACTTAACAAAAAGGAATTTCAAAGCCAGCTTCAATTTACAAAAAACAATTTAATTTTTATTGCTTAGAGAGTAATTTAAATAGTAAAAATAGCAATAAACGCGGTCGTAAAACAAAATTACTTGCAGTCTCTGTGCACTATTGAAACATAGACAATATCTTAGTAGATTGATTAAATTGTCGGTTATTGGTTGTATTGCATGATACGACGAATAAATACACATGCTAGCTTTAATTTTTTGAACGAGATTTTACAAATAAACAACGATTTTTACATTAAACGTTTTTCAATATAATATTATTTATTTTGTAGATACTTTTAACTCTAACTCAAACATTGATTGATTTAACTCAAGTTCTTTTCAAGGTTTCTAAATTCTATCATAGTCATAATAAATTAATAAAATGAATAACCACCTATTTGTAAAGAGAGAAGAACCGAAGATACTTTTGAATTCATAACAACACATACATAATATGTTAGTTTTTTAGTTTAAAATGGCTGTTTTGCATTTAAATAGTGCGTGATTTTAGTGTGGGAATTAACAATAATGAAAAGTAAATAAACTTAAACAAATTGTTTATTAAATGTTGGAAACTAAATAGATTAATCGGATATAATATATCGGAGCTCTGAGGAATTGTTCCACCTATTACCAGCCGCACAGTTCAACCACCGGTGACCGGACCACACGCCGTAAAAACCAGTTCCATCCGCACCATATGGATGGTTGGCGCTCCACCACTGTCCGCTTCACGCGTACGGTGAAACTGTGGAACGATTTGCCACCTGCGGTGTTCCCGAACAACTACGACATTGGGGCCTTCAAGAAAAGAGCTTATTTGTTTATAAAAGGCCGGCAAAGCACCTGTAACACTTCTAGTGTTACAAGTGTTTATTGGCGGTGGTGACCACTTAACATCAGGTGGCCCATCTGCGAATCTCCCCGACTCTAAACCAGCCGTTCAGCCCCTCGCTGGTCCAATTTCGCTTCACTCAGAGGGCCATAACTCTGAGCTACTGAGCCCCTCCGCCGCGATGCAAAGCAGCGCGATGGAACAGAGTGGGGTTTTAGTCGGTAGAAATCCGACATAACCACGGCTCCATCCCCGGGAGCCGGGGGTATCTAAGAAGATTTCCCCACTATATAAAAAAAAGGTGGCCCATCTGCCCCTTTGCTTGCTCTGACATAAAAAAAATATAGAAACTTATTTATGTGAATGTTAAAACTAGAACGTTTACTTTCATGATAAACTTAGTATTAGCTTTATTTTTAAATTTATGTATTTATGTTAAACACCATGTAATATACGAGAAACTCCACTTAGCGAGGTTGATAATTTAGGGACAAAACCCATAGGTACATAAAAATTTCCTTTCCTTTCCCTAAATATTGAACAATAATCAATTAATAATGATGATGATTCATATACATTTACTTCTTCATGCATCCTGTTTCATCGAGGCTAATCTAATTGTATGGCTTTCATTATACATTTATTTTACCTTAGTAGTAGCATTTGTGGTAGTTTAAAAGTTAATAATAAATACTAATAGCATGTGATGTTGGTAAGAGTACTAGTGGTTAGGGAGCCAGGTGCAAATTTGGTTAACTATTTCCTCTCAAGAGATAATTCGTCAGACGCATGAGAGTATAGTATTATAAAGCCTCGTGAACGTCAGCTGGCGCTCGGTTGGGGGGGTGAGCGGTTGTAGCCTCCCACGCACATAGGAAAAAAAATACATTCATTCATTCATTTCCTCTCAGCTAAAAATTTGTCAAATTGTAGCTAACCCAATATCTCAACGAAAAAAAATAGTCAGCTGGTTACAACATGGTGTATTATACGTCAGCTGGTGTCTCGAACATGAAAGTTAAATTTAAAGAAAAATTTATTTTCCGTTATTTCCTCTCAAACAAAAATTTACCTGATGATAGCTTATATGTAACTGTGGATAAATATATATGTCAGCTGGCTGTATCTTGGTGGAAAAACCGTCAGCTGATACGGGAGGCTACAACCGCTCTTCCCCCCAACCGAGCTCCAGCTGACGTTCACGAGGCTTCATAATACTATACTTTGATGCATTTTACTAATTACCGCTTGAGAGGAACTTGGTCATAAAATCTGCTGCTGGCTCCCGGACCATAGTAGATACTAGTATCTTATATCTATGTATTGATAAATGTAATAAAACAAATTGGTTTTATAATACACTAGCTTTCCGCCTGCGGCTTCGCCCGCGTTTTCAAAAAAAAACCCGCATAGTTCCCGTTCCCGTGGGATTTCCGGGATAAAACCTAGCCTATGTCACTCAGAAATGATGTAGCTTTCCAACAGTGAAAGAATTTTTCAAATCTGCCAAGTAGTTTCGGAACCTATTCAATTCATACAAACAAACAAACAAACAAAAAATCAAACCTTTCCTCTTTATAATATTTGTATAGATGTATAGACTAGCTGCGCTCCACGGTTTCACCCGCGTGGCTCCGTTTCTGTTGGTCTTAGCATGATGAAATATAGCCAATAGCCTTCCTCGATAAATGGGCTATCAAACGCTGAAAGAATTTTTCAAATCGGACCAGTAGTTCTTGATATTAGCGCGTTCAAACAAACTAACAAACTCTTCAGCTTTATAATACCACAGTATAGATAAATTACCAAATAGAATATTGAAACTTTCTCACAGATATAAACGACTTTCTACGACGTATCTCGAGAATAATTAATGAATTTCTATAAAATATGGATAAAAGAAGGGATAAAGGGCTAGGACGAATAAATTGTAATAAAGTTAACATTGTTCCCACAGAATTGCAGACAATAGTTGTGGAGAATACAAAGTCATAAGGGTGACCTTCAAGAGATTGTCTGGTCTAGACTATATCATTACAGTGTTTACTTTGTAACTGATTTTAGCTTTTTTCTCGAAGAATGTTATTTTGCTGCACACTGTTTTAGAGAAAAAAGATTTCTCCTTTAATGAAATAAACTTGGTAGAATGAAATAAACAGGATTACTAAAAAATTAAAGAGACAAAATTCTTGAAAATAAAATCAGTAAACATTAAATTACATCGTAGTTAGACGAATCTTATCTCCGAATTGATAATCATAGAGCGGAAATTTAACCCGCGCCTTTTACTATCTATACCGTAGCTTCGCTAAAAATATTTAGAAATTGCTTGTAGTATTTATTTATTTATTTATGCTTTATTGCTCAAGATAAATTACAAATTGAGACTTAACCTAGGATACATTGTAACAAACGGCGGCCTTATCGCTAAATAGCGATTTCTTCCAGACAACCGGTTGTACAGAGAGATATTAAGTAAAGGATAGGAGTAGGGAAGGGTTAAGGTAGTACTAAAAAAAGAATAAAATTAACCCTTAAAACCATCAAGTACACACGTCAGGTACACACACAGTACCTAGCAGATATGCAAACAATAGCTATCGCAAACGAGCCGTAACGTATCATTTCCATTGTTACAAAAGAAATATTATGTAATTTATTTCGATTCAAACTTAATGGCGGTTCGGAAGTTAAGTGCAGGTGCGAGTGCGGGTGTGAACAGCCCCCCTAGACAAGTGGCTTTCTATTAGCGTAAAATGAGATTGACGTTTGATTACGACGACGGTGACGATTGATTACGTCAATCTCATACATTCATAATCTATTCTATTGAACTTTACGCTAATAGAAAGCCACTTGTCTAGGGGGGCAGGTCCCTTAACGTCCCGCTAATATCTAAAATTGTTTTCTGCGAATCGGATCGTACGATGATCCAAGTCACCATAAAGTTTGAAACGTACTTTACTCCATTACATTCATACTTAAAAGTGTGTTATCAAAACCAACAATAAGGTAACTCCAAAACAAAAAGCATTAAGCCATAACAAAAACAGAAATGGCCATCTAAAATCCATGCAGACGTTACAGTACCATATAACACAGAGTCATCATTAGGTCGGTTAGAGGCAGGGAATAAATAAAAATACCGTAAAAATATCGTAAACATGGCTCAGTCGTAAAACGTTAACGCAAAAAATGTATCGATACCCGTGTTTATTGGTGGGGGTGCACGGGATTTGTGGGAATTAAATGCTGCTATTAGGTATGTTTGTTGCTCTATTACGCGGGAACGTCTGGATGGTTCTGTAATTAGGACGTCGCGTAACCGATTAATATTGTAATACTGTGATTATACTATGTGTTAATAATTGGAAGAGGATGATTGTTAGATCGTCATTGCCATGTTGCAATTTCTTTCAGTAGTTGCTAGATTTTGTGTAACTATATCTCTTATATATAAAAATGAATCGCAAAATGTGTTGGTAAACGCATAACTAGAGAACGGCTGAACCGATTTCGATAATTCTTTTTTTATTATATTCCTTGAAGTACGAGGATGGTTCTTATGTAGAGAAAACGTAAACATGTACCACGGGCGAAGCCGGGGCGGACCGCTAGTGTAAAATAAATACTTATTTTTCATAATTTATCGGTCTGGATTATCTTTTAAGCCACTTTTTTAGTACCAAGCGAGTTATATAGCGGGATCAAAATTTCTTATTAATATACATATTAAGGTTTTCATTTAGATGCAGACTTAAGCTTGATATTTAGGTTAACAGTGTAGTTACTAGTTTCCTACGCACTTTACTCTCGTTAACTTCGCTGTACAATAACCTCTCTCCACTATAAGGTATCCTTTAAAGTTTAAAGCATTTTACAAACCGCGACGTTCTGTTTATCTGTAAACTCATATTAGCCTCGATAATAATAAAATAAATATAGTATTAATACTTCAACTTGTCATACTTCGGCCACACGATACGCAGAGGCGATGAAAATCTGGAGAGATTGATAGTGGTTGGGAACACGGAGGGAAAAAGATCGCGTGGTCGTTCACCAACACGATGGACAGACCAAATCAAGAACTCATCTTCCACTAATTTTTACACGGTCGTAAGAGACGCCATGGACAGAGACCGGTGGAGGCAAATCATCCGCTCCAGATGCAACCCTGATGCTGACCACGATCCTCAGACATGAGGGACCGACAAGAGAGAGAGAGAATACTTCAACAAGAGAACATATTATCTCTATAATAAAAATGAATCCATATTTCCCTTGTTCACGGCATCACGCGTGAACGGCTGGACCGATTTCGATATTTTCTTACTGAAGAACGATGGTTCTTATGGAGAGAAAACGTACTACGGGCGACGCCGTGGTGGACCGCTAATACTTACAAAATAAATTAAAATCAAATATGGTGCATATTTTTATCAATCAAACGAATAGGTAAACACAATTGTAATATCCCCAGTACCTACTCCACTAAAAATCCATATTTACTTACAACACAACAATATTTAGTTTCAAAACGTTAAAAGGGCATTTCCAAATGTAAATACCCGACACCATGTTTTATGCCAAATCGGACGAAGGATTTTAAAGTTAAAAATAAACCGGGACAACCCTGCTAGGGAACGATGCCAAGTTCTTGAGTGTGTGTGTATGTGTGCGAGAGCAGTCCGTGTGCATAGCGGTACGCACAAGCGCGCTAGTGTGTAGGGCTGCTACAAATTGTTATTGTATTTTATTTTTATACGAATTTGTTACATTTTACAATGGAGCGTATATATCTTTTTGAATGAACATTTTAAGCGAAGCAATTCAATGTAGAGTAAGGATAGAGTTGAAAACCGTTTCTAAGATGACGGCGACGTCCCATAAACGCATAATATTATGTAGCTTTTTTGAACCATTTAATACGACGAATATAAACCCAAAACATATTGTTGAATGATACACAATTAATAGATTAGAATATATTGAACAGATATAGATTAATGGTCCGGGAGCCAGCAGCAGATTTTATGACCAAGTTCCTCTCAAGCGGTAATTAGTAAAATGCATCAAAGTATAGTATTATGAAGCCTCGTGAACGTCAGCTGGAGCTCGGTTGGGGGGAAGAGCGGTTGTAGCCTCCCGTATCAGCTGACGGTTTTTCCACCAAGATACAGCCAGCTGACATATATATTTATCCACAGTTACATATAAGCTATCATCAGGTAAATTTTTGTTTGAGAGGAAATAACGGAAAATAAATTTTTCTTTAAATTTAACTTTCATGTTCGAGACACCAGCTGACGTATAATACACCATGTTGTAACCAGCTGACTATTTTTTTTCGTTGAGATATTGGGTTAGCTACAATTTGACAAATTTTTAGCTGAGAGGAAATGAACGAATGAATGTATTTTTTTTCCTATGTGCGTGGGAGGCTACAACCGCTCACCCCCCCAACCGAGCGCCAGCTGACGTTCACGAGGCTTTATAATACTATACTCTCATGCGTCTGACGAATTATCTCTTGAGAGGAAATAATGAACCAAATTTGCACCTGGCTCCCTAACCATAATTAATAGTGCAAATTCATTCACACATAAATTGAATAATATTCATTTACTATTATATTTTGAAAGATATTTAATTTTAAGCAAATAGTATAATATGTACTTGTATTGAACCATGCATTATGACAAAAATATTCCAGATTATTATATAAATTAGATATTTCCATGTTATAACAATAAGGAAAATAAATGAATGCCCTTCTATAGTCATATTGTTCTATGGTTCCACAACATAACTATAATATAGCCACAAAGTACTATATTATACAAACGTTAGATTTCTTGTGATAGGTGTAACATTTCAATAGGTCACTAGTTCGAATCCAGCTTGAAGGACCAATCTAATATTATATATTATATTATAAAGACGAAAGTTTGTAAGGATGTATGGATGTATGGATGTATGGATGTTTGTTACTCTTTCACGTAAAAACTACTGAACCGATTACAATGAAATTTAGCACACATATAGAGGGTAACTTGGATTAACACATAGGATAGTTTTTATCCCGGAAATCCCACGGGAACGGGAACTATGCGAGTTTTTCTTTGAAAACGCGGGCGAAGCCGCGGGCGGAAATCTAGTTTCACATAAAACGTTGTATAACATAATATTATAAGTAAAGTTACATGTCACTAGGGTTCAGTTGAAATTCAGAGAGTAGGTATCATATTAGCAATATTTGGATAATCAAATCTGAAATCTAAACAAATAAAAGTAAATCGAAATATCATAACAATTAACAACAGAATTATGCAATATACACTGATCCGGTAAATGTATAAACTTTATCGAGTAATTGCCCATATAAAACTTTCACACTTATCCTTTTTCTTTACTTTGAATATTTTACAAGAATTATTGTGCTTAATGCAAGCAGTCTTTTGATACTTAGGGCCGATTTTTCAATGCTTAGATAAAACTTATTCGTCGAATAATGTATAAAACAACCATTTTAAAAACGTATTCTAATTGCCCGTATTTGACAGTTTACGTGACATTTTAATATTATCGTGTAATACTTTATTGGATGGATAAGTTTTATCCAAGCATTGAAAAATCGGCCCTTAGTAATAAAAACATTTTAAAGATTTCATGACTAGAATTATGAATTAATTTTTGCTGTTGGTATTTCGACTACATATTTATAAGTTACAAAAAGAAATGTTACAAGAAATTATGACAAAGAAATATTGCAACTCAATTAAAACTATCAGATAATGTTAAACGATTTAACCAAAGCCTTGTATCCTTTTAAACTAAAGCCCAGTTTAAATAAGCAGTTTTAATTTAAATTTGAATTGCTTGGATAAAGCATTTGGCATGGGATCTCGAACTGAAATGTGTATAACTGCAGTGCATCTCGGGAAATGTGAAAAATATGGAAATGCCGGCTATATATCAGAGTGGACTCAAAAAATATAACTTATAATTAATGCTTTATGGCCCGTGGTTGTATGGACAATGGACATGTTGTGTTTGTGGAATTTTTGGTGTAAAGATATAGGTAGTTAATCTTACTAATCCTACTAATATCTATATCTTCTTCTTATATATAAAAATGAATCGCAAAATGTGTTGGTAAGCGCATAACTCGAGAACGGCTGAACCGATTTCGATAATTCTTTTTTTATTATATTCCTTGAAGTACGAGGATGGTTTTTATGTAGAGAAAACGTAAATATGTACCACGGGCGAAGCCGGGGCGGACCGCTAGTCTTATATATAAAAATGAATCGCAAAATATGTTGGTAAGCGCATAACTCGAGAACGGCTGAACCGATTTCGATAATTCTTTTTTTATTATATTCCTTGAAGTACGAGGATGGTTTTTATGTAGAGAAAACGAAAATATGTACCACGGGCGAAGCCGGGGCGGACCGCTAGTCTTATATATAAAAATGAATAGCAAAATGTGTTGGTAAGCGCATAACTCGAGAACGGCTGAACCGATTTCGATAATTCTTTTTTTATTATATTCCTTGAAGTACGAGGATGGTTCTTATGTAGAGAAAACGTAAACATGTACCACGGGCGAAGCCGGGGCGGACCGCTAGTCTTATATATAAAAATGAATCGCAAAATGTGTTGGTAAGCGCATAACTCGAGAACGGCTGAACCGATTAAGCTGAAAATTGGCAGGAAGGTAGTTTAGAGCCAGGAGAAGGACATAGGATACTAAATATGTACCACGGGCGAAGCCGAGGCGGACCACTAGTTATTAATAAATGCGAAAGTTTGTGAGGATGTGTGTGTGTGTGTTTGTTACTCTTTCACGCTGATACCTACTACTGAGCCGATTACAATGAAATTTATCACACATGTACCTATAGAGGGTAACTTGGATTGACACATAGGATAGGTTTTATCCCGGAAATCCCACGGAAACGAGAACTATGCGGGTTTTTCTTTGAAAACGCGGGCGGAAAGCTAGTAATAATTAATATAAGTAAAATATTTCTCTGTTAAAATATCTCTTTGTAACATTCATGTAATATAATCTTTGTAATGATCAAGATAAGAAAAAATATGTAATAAGTAATAATAATTCTAAATCAATACTACTTAACGATACCTAGGTATATAAGGTATTCGTTAAGTAGTATTACTTTTAACTATATACAAAATCATATCACTGTCTGCTACTAATTGTATCTTTAATTGGAATTAAAATTCTCCAAAATCCTAATATTATAAATGCGAAAGTAACTCTGTCTGTCTGTCTGTCTGTTACTCAATCACGCCTCAACTACTGAACCAATTTGCATGAAATTTGGTATAGAGATATTTTGATACCCGAGAAAGGACATAGGATAGGTTTTATCCCGGAAATCCTACGGGAACGGGTTTTTCTTTGAAAACGCGGGCGAAGCCGCGGGCGGAAGGCTAGTGTCTTATATTATTGCCAGATAGGTAAAGGTTTCTCTGATTACGTTACTAAGTAAAGCATTTCGTTAAATCAATTCCTAGTTCCTAAGTCAAGTTCATGTTTAGTAGGAAAAAGACAGACATAATTTCATAAACTTACAAGCCAATCGTCGATGTTTTTCAGCTGCCCAAAAATATGTTAACGTTAAAAAGATAATTTATACTTATTTGTTTTTTGGTTTATCAATTACAAACAGACAGTATAAATTAAATTCTAACTATTTAATCTCCCGGGTTTATTTGATAAGAGGTAAGTACTTCAAGTAACTTCTTAAGCAATGACATAGCTGACTTCTTCGATAACTACTAGTACAAACTTATCAAATTACAACGATTTTTAAATTATTCTTGGAATCCCAGTTTCTTGTTATTTCTAAGAATGAAAACAAGTGAGCAACTTTGTCGTTCCCTTTAAGAAGAAGGTACTCAGTATTCAATGTAGACTTTTTTCTACAATAGGTAAATACTATATTTTAGGTTATTTTATCACCATCATACTTGTTCCCGTGGCGGGGAAATAGGCCTTCAATGAACGTTAAAATTTGCCCCATTACTTTCATATAACGGCCAAATGTGATCCATAGTTCAGTATTTTTTTACATTAACATGACGTACCCGTAGCCAATACTTATTACTTGCAAATCTTAGGGCCGATTTTTCAATCCATAGTTAAAACTTATCCGCCCAATGAAGTATTACACGATAATATTAAAAATGTCACCCGTAAAATGTCAAAGACGGACAAAGAATACATTTTTGAAATGGTAGTTTAATAGGTAGGTACGTTAGTCGATGATAAGTATTAATAAACCAAGGATTGAAAAATCAGCCCTTAGTAGGTATTGTTTTTATCTACAGTTAAATGATTGATTGATTGATGATACACGCTGTCACAATTAAATCCTGTTATCGTAAATAATTGGATAAAACTAAACTATTTGATCTCGATCTATTCCAATCTTCCATTAAAACATGATTGATAGACTCAAGTTAATCCTCGAAAAATTCTAGCACTTAGGAAATAGGAATTAGGTTAGATAAATATGGATTTAGCACTAACTTATCGGAACTAACGCTATACATCATAATTTATATTTACTGGATCTTGATTTATGTGGGAAAATGTTTTTTCGTTTATTTTTACAAAGATGGACGTAAATAGCGTAAGAGGAATTGACGTATTCAAATCGTATTTTCATGACATAGTTTAAAGTAAGTGGATGAAAGCAATGACTCTTTTCCAACCTAGATTTAATTTTCTCTATTTTGCTCGCATACCAATACGATTTACAGATACAGCTACGACGTTTTTTGCCTCGGATCATGGTGCTACAAGGCCTACGGGTGTGTAGCAGCAAAATTGTACAAAAATCACCATTAATAAGCACATTAAATTATATCATTTCTTAAAAGAGCCTTGTCTGCCTTTACCCAGTTAGACATTAATTTTGTTACACTTATTTTACTTACCTATCGTTAACCAAGTCAATCGCATTAAAATCCGTTCATCCGTTCTTGACTTATAAGTGTTAATACAACTTATTTTACATCTATAGATTTGCATACCCAACGACACCTAACCACGCTAAAAAAATCGCAAAGCAACAAGCTATCCAAATGATAGTTTATGTCATGTCATGCGGTACACCCAAACACCCGCCTTCGCCCCCTCCCCCTCCCCCCGCCCCGCAGACCGGCCGGCGCCTGCCAAGGCTGTCTGCGAGGTTAAGGACTCTGTCACCTGCCCGCGAAATTCGCTGGTTAAGTAACTCAAAAGTTTTGCTTAGAAGTCTTTTTAGAAAAGTTTCTAAAAATTGGAACTCACTTTTTTATTTGTTGCCTTTGTGAGTGAATATATTATGTACATTAAAACTAAACTTACTGCCTGGAACTGGAAGACCGCTTCCATCGAGAATCAGCATACTCAAAAGTTTTTAAGTTTTGTAATAAGTGGTTATGTAACTTTTTTTATAAGCCGTGTAATTAATTTTAACTCACACATACCTAAGGGCAAGATCCTAAGTACTTTTCCTTAAAATAACACGTATATCTAATATCTATACTAATATTATAAAACTGAAGAGTTTGTTTGTTTGAACGCGCTAATCTCGGGAACGAGAACGGGTCCGATTTGAAAAATTCTTTCGGTGTTAGACAGCCCATTTATCGAGGAAGGCCCATTTAGCTATATATACATATTATCATCACGCTAAGACCAACAGGAGCGGAGCCACGCGGGTGAAACCGTGGCACAGCTAGTAACTGATAAAGTTTCAATTTGATGATAGAGCTTCTAGACGCGGTTTCACTTGCGTTATATTATGTAGCCTATATTCTAGTTCAGACTATTCTATTACAATATCCGTGCCAAATTTTATTCAGAACCGATCAGCCGTGATTGCACGAAAGAGTTACATCCAAACTTATACAAATGTATTTGACTAACTACTAAGTATGATAAATATTATACTTAGCAGATAAGGGATAAAGAAAAACAGTTGTGATTTGTTGATTGAATAAATAAATAATAATAATAATAAATAAATATTATAGGACATTATTACACAAATCGACCTAGTCCCACAGTAAGCTCAATTAAGGCTTGTGTTGTGGGTACTAGGCGACGATAAATATAATATTTAATAAATACATATATAGTTTCATGTTAACAAGGAACGTAGAATAGTAATAGTAAAGATAATTTTAAGTGCAGATAACTAATATTTATCTTTATTTGTGTTTATTGGATATATGCTAAAGCTTATAGACTACAGGCCCATGTAGTCAAATTATGGGTCATTTGAACCACTAGGTAACCTATCTAGAACGATATAAGAGCATAAAATAAAAAGATTCAGCTCTATGCTTGTAAGCTGTCCACCTGAGTGCAGATGAGAATTCGAAAGTACTCCATGATTTTTGTACGGCGTTGCGGAGTAATGGATTAAAAGCAGTTATATTGAAATAGTATGACACAGATGCCGTACAAAAATGGTGGTCCACAAAGTAGGAATTTATTTCTATTTTCCGACAATTGCCGGGGTAAATTTGGTCATTTGTGGTAGAACACTAGAGAAACGTGCAAAAATATTTTTTTCGATTTACTAAACTACATCGGCTAAACCACGACACATCTGAAAATAATACCGAGAATTGAAGATTGAAAATTAATAACAATAAAGTAATATAAATTCTTAAAAGATCTCATAATACAAAGACATCAATTCTTGTTATTTTTTTTAATATAATTAATAAGAAAGTGGCGTAAACATCCCTACTTCCCTACTATAATATTAAAAATGCGAAAGTAACTCTGTCTGTCTGTCGCGCTTTCCCGCTTAAACCTCTCAACTGATTTTGAAGAAATTTGGCACAGACAATCTTTAAGCCCTGAGAAAGAACATAGGCTACCTTTTATCAAAACACCACGCGGGCGAAGCCGCGGGCGGAAGCTAGTAACCTGTAATGTAAAAAGCCGGTCAATAATAAACAATTCCTCCATCTACGGAACCATAAAAATAATTAGAACCTTATTAATATAAGTGCTCCATCCAACATAAAAACTAAACGGCTTAATTCTACACGTGTCTCATCTTAACGACTATCGATCGCTCTCGATTGGAAATTCATTGCTAATGACCTAGAAATGGTTTTAGTGGCAATTAAATATAAATGCTATAGTTTGGTACTATTTACGAATATAAGAGTACTTAAGTAAAGTGGTTAAGATGAGGAAAAAAAGCGGTTAAAATTTATAACCAAGTTTGAAATTTTCAATGGGTGACGAGGTAAATAAACCTAAACTTCAGAAAAAAATATAATATTATTAAAGTTGGCAATGAGTAAAATACATACTTAATTACTTATATATAAAGAAAACAAAATTCGATCACGAGACTCGAACCCGCATCCTTTCGCGCCAAACCGGGGCGGATGCCTCACCAACGCGGCCACTCGCGGCCCGCCAGAGCGAATGAATTTTTTCTATTTTTTCAGTTTTAGAATTTTAGAATATTGGTTCTTTGGTATACTGTTTCTCTTCCTATTTCCGTTAGAGTCCGGGCTGTCTGGCTGGCCGCAGTGGTTGCGTTTATTAGTGCGCATCTTATCTGCACAGGAAAATATCCTTAATTTACAGTCATTTATTAACGCGTAATTTTTAATCTTTTGCCTTTAGATAGATCCATCAGACATAAATTTTTTATTGCCAGACGTTTTTTTCGTTGTTAAATAGGTGCCATACGCAATTTTTTATTTCAAAATAATTAAAATGTCATCGAAATAAGTGAAATTCCCTCTTTTCATTGTCATTGAAATAAGTTAAATTCCAGGATAAACAGGTTTTATCCCGGAAATCCCACGGGAACGGGAACTGTGTGCGAGTTTTTCTGGCTAGCTGGTGGCATTATAAATGTAAAATAGACAGTACCTACTACTAATTTTACCTCCATAGACACATTAAGATATAGACCAGTTGCGAGTAAGCATTGGCCACGCCCTCTATTGGTGGTTGTAAATCTTTTCTCACAAATAGATCAGCGGATTTATCGTCTAGACTGCTTCCTAAATGAAATCGTTTCTACGGTTTATTGATCATTGAGGTTAAGTTATGTCCAGTGCGGTTAGAATTTGGATGGGTTAGCGATTGTTTGAATTTGTTAAAAAATATATAAAAGGAAAAAATCCATACCTAGTGACCTTTAAATTTGTAACTGTATAAAAAGATAGATAATCTATACATATAATAAAATCGTAGGAAAGTCAAAACTGTACATTGAATATTTTTTTAAAAGAATACATAATCCATGATCTATAATCGATATAGAAGCCAAAAATATAGTTTTTAGAATTTTTGTCTGTTTGTCTGTTTGTCTGTTTGTCTGTTTGTCTGTATGTTTGTCCGAGCTAATCTCGAAAAGTACTGCATAGATTGACTTCAAATTTTGCATGAATATTACTAACAGGTCGTGTGAGGTTTTTTTAAACATATTATCATGCTATCACCTCCGGGGGAGGAGCTGTGAACCTTTACTTTTCTTACGTATTCCGTGTACTACGGCAGCGTACAATCTAAAGACTCATGTTTAAATGTTGTTTTTGAGTAAGCCATGCTATTATCTAGCTTTACACTATAAAAACTACGTCATTTACGTAATTTGGGCAGAGAAACTGTTTAATGAATCTTAGTACTATAAATACAAATTTGATTCAGCGCCATCTATGAGATTTCGTAAAAATCAAATCAATTTACATGTTAATACTACTGAACACAATGTTAAAAATTAATAATTTAAATATAATTATGTTATTTATTTATTTAACTCTTTAACCCATAATAAATCTTCCCTTCCCTATAAGGTGCGCTTATAATTCGTGTGAATATACTACATTTTTAAAAGTGAGGGTAGATGTATATTATTTTAAGTCAAACTAGACACCATTACAGTTAATCTAATATTGATTGTGTTCATTGGTTACATTTTTAAAAATCTTCGTGTTTTAATAATTCGATCACGAGGCGGGACTCTAATACAAAAAGGTTAGTTCGTTGATAATTATTATTCCTTCATCATTTACATGTTGTTAGTAAAAATATACTTTGACTGTTAATAATTTTGTTCAGTATTTATCTGTATGATTATTGCTTGGTAATTAATATATTTTCATGTCGTATACCTAATTATAAACATAAGTGTGATGTGAAACTAGCTGGATTTATTTTTACACACTCACAGTCTTATATTTTGTGTTAATGTTAAAATAGTATTAATAGTGTAAATCATAATATTTTTTCAAAGTTAAAAATATTTCCTTTTTTCTGATGGTGTTGCCATCGAATTAAACCGCGCTGTCGTTTCGTTCACAAAAAGTCATCTTATTAGGACCGAATATGTAGCCGCCTCAACTTACGGAAACGAGAGTAACCTGCGTTGTCTGTTAGTTATTGTATAGTCGAATTTAACGTTACATGGAAATTGGAATCTAAATATATGTATACCTACTTATATTAAATCTGTAGAGGTCAATTCTGCACATGAAATATATTTCCTAAATAACTATCACGAGGTGATTAGAGATCGACATCGACGTCAAAAATGTTTGTCCGTCTGTCTGTCTGTATAACCGTTATAGAAACAAAAACTACTCGATGGATTTAAACGAAACTTGGTACAATTATTTTTCATATTCGTGAGCAGAGCAGCAACTCCATTTTTAAGCTTTCGTCGCGTGTGCGTTCTTAATGCGTGTATCTTAATGGTTAAAGCTACACAGAAATCAAGTATGAAAGAAATGTTCTCCATATTATATAAAAAATATCTCCCGACATCATAAATGTCTATCTTTTATGGTTGAGCTTAGGAGTTCAAAGCTTTCTGATTATATTTGTCTACTAGCTGTCCCCGCGACTTCGTTCGCGTGGAATAGTGACTATGGGACCTATGACCATGGGCTCAGGGTGGGGCAACAATAAAAAATCATTTTTATTTTCATGCTCCCACTCCCGCGCCCACTCGCACTCCCACGCCATATGCCACGTTCAGTCCCAATCCCACGCCCACGCCCACTCCCCTTCACAATTAGTACCTACCATATCAAAGCCAGGGTAAGCGCCCCACCCAGCCCCACCGTGGCTACGCCCATGCTGAATTACTACTTAACATACAATTATTGAGTAAATACGTACAACCATACTGTACTGTTGTACTACCATAAATAATTAAAAGAATTGTTATTAAAATTTCTTACTAAACTGAGCTAAAAAACTTACGTACCAAATTATTAAAGAAAATCAAGAAATGAAATGCCTAACCTATACCAAATAGTTACTACATATTGTAATTAAAAATTATGATTAGTATATAATATCGAAAATCAAAAAAGAAATGCCTAACTAATTCTACGTAAAATTTCTTTTAAATTATGTCATATTATTTTTTAGGAACCAGGGGGGGGGAGAGGAGCAAATTCTATTTCCTTCCTTTCTTAAACGGATGTTTTTAATAATCTATGGTGTAGCCAGTAACCAGCTTAATCGATACTCAGTTTTTATCAAATCCAGAAACAAATCCAAATTAGATCTTTCCTGTCTCACGCACGTAACTAAAGGCTGAAGAGAGAGAGAGCACGTAACTAAACCGTTTAGACGAAGAAAAGTGTATGGAAAATGGTCCGGGAGCCAGCAGCAGATTTTATGACCAAGTTCCTCTCAAGCAGTAATTAGTAAAATGCATCAAAGTATAGTATTATGAAGCCTCGTGAACGTCAGCTGGAGCTCGGTTGGGGGGAAGAGCGGTTGTAGCCTCCCGTATCAGCTGACGGTTTTTCCACCAAGATACAGCCAGCTGACATATATATTTATCCACAGTTACATATAAGCTATCATCAGGTAAATTTTTGTTTGAGAGGAAATAACGGAAAATAAATTTTTCTTTAAATTTAACTTTCATGTTCGAGACACCAGCTGACGTATAATACACCATGTTGTAACCAGCTGACTATTTTTTTTCGTTGAGATATTGGGTTAGCTACAATTTGACAAATTTTTAGCTGAGAGGAAATGAATGAATGAATGTATTTTTTTTTCCTATGTGCGTGGGAGGCTACAACCGCTCACCCCCCCAACCGAGCGCCAGCTGACGTTCACGAGGCTTTATAATACTATACTCTCATGCGTCTGACGAATTATCTCTTGAGAGGAAATAGTTAACCAAATTTGCACCTGGCTCCCTAACCAAAAAGGAATAAATAATTTCATAAACTTCCCGACGATCTTTAAAAATAAATTATAACTTTCATTTTTTTCATTCCCACTTTTACCCCTATGTAGGTATAATAAGTGGATGAACCAATTTTGATACACTTTATCTAAGAACCAGCGTCGGAAAATATTCTGCCTAACAAAAAAAACCGCATCTAATTCGGTTTACCTGTTAGCCAGCTACGGTGCCATAGACAGACACACACACACACAGAAATACATAGCGGTCAAACACATAGGTAACACCAGTCTTTTTGCGTCGGGGGTTAAAAATATAATACGACATAATTTAAAGGACATTTTATGTGGAAAATTTACCTATACACCAGGGTAGATAATTTTTGAAACAAAAAAAAACGCAGTAGGATGAAACCCATTAGAAAAGGATATGATAAAAATGTAGAGAAAAATAAATTACGGTCAATCGGAGTTCGGGAAGTGGGAGGGGGGGAGCTTTTAAGAGAAAAAAATGGTTTCTCTCGATTTCTCGATAATAATAACACCTGCAAATTTTTTTCTACATATTTTAATTGTACAGACATCACTTTTCCACAATTTTATTATATGTATTGATGATGATGATTGAGATTATAACACTCTTAGTCCGTTTTAACTTAATTTTTATTCACCCGCATCAGTGCCACCTAAAAAATCTTTATATATCGAAATTCGAGCAAAGTTAAGAAAATGAGAAATAAGAGTTCTCAAGGATCGTTAGAGATAAGAGGCTTACTATTGACCGAAAACAACATGTGTTATGCCGAACCTGAAACCGCTTCACAACGAGAATTGCGGCTCACAGCTGACCGCGAACGGCATGTACTATCCTGTGAGACCGAAACCATCACTGAGAGGGTATATATAACGTCTCACAGCTGATCGCAAATGGCATATTGGTTAGGGAGCCAGGTGCAAATTTGGTTAACTATTTCCTCTCAAGAGATAATTCGTCAGACGCATGAGAGTATAGTATTATAAAGCCTCGTGAACGTCAGCTGGCGCTCGGTTGGGGGGGTGAGCGGTTGTAGCCTCCCACGCACATAGGAAAAAAAATACATTCATTCATTCATTTCCTCTCAGCTAAAAATTTGTCAAATTGTAGCTAACCCAATATCTCAACGAAAAAAAATAGTCAGCTGGTTACAACATGGTGTATTATACGTCAGCTGGTGTCTCGAACATGAAAGTTAAATTTAAAGAAAAATTTATTTTCCGTTATTTCCTCTCAAACAAAAATTTACCTGATGATAGCTTATATGTAACTGTGGATAAATATATATGTCAGCTGGCTGTATCTTGGTGGAAAAACCGTCAGCTGATACGGGAGGCTACAACCGCTCTTCCCCCCAACCGAGCTCCAGCTGACGTTCACGAGGCTTCATAATACTATACTTTGATGCATTTTACTAATTACCGCTTGAGAGGAACTTGGTCATAAAATCTGCTGCTGGCTCCCGGACCATATTGTACTATCCCGTGAGACCGAAACCCTCACTGAGAGGGAATTACGTCTCACAGCTGATCACGATCGTCATATTTTATCTCGAGAATTCTGAAACTTTTACTCAATATGAAGACCGTTTGACAAATAATAGGGTGCACCATAATATTATTCGATCTCTCGAAGATGAACATGAGCATAAACTAGAGTAGGGACGCGAATATTACCATTATTTGAGACAAGAACGATTAATAAGTTTGTTTAATGAAAGATTAAGAATTGAATCTATTGGTCTCTTTAAACGGACGAATAGCGAGAGGCCCGTCTTACTGCAGACAGATTTCGACATAGTCTTAATGACTTAGAGGTAAACATAGAAGATCAATCTACAAATTCGGTGGTGTGGTCCGACAAAATAATATAAAAGTGGGTTTGCTTATAACCTCACAATTGATTACAGATCATCTTCTGTATAGGCGATATTAACGTAGTATGTTCTTTTTGTAATGCTTTAAAGTGGAGTAAGGAGTCGGCTTTCGTTTGAAGATACGCCGGAACCTTTGAAGTCACTACTTTTAAGTTTTAGAGGAACATGTGCAATCTAAACAGTTCTTAGACAATATTAGCTCTTATAGTATTGCGTTTTAAATGATCCTTTGGTGCTCAACAATTATCAGATGCTCCTATCATTCTTACTTTTAAAATACAAGGTCAAGTTTATCATTTGATAGGATCCCTTTTGCCTGAAGGCCAACCTAAGTTTCTTTAAATATATTTTGTATTCGACTACGACGAATAATCGAATACAAGAAATCAATATTTCTCGAATTTAAAACTGAACTCATTTCACAATTTAAGAACATGTTAATTCATCAGGTTAATCCGTATATATGCGTTTTAAATCGACATTAGAAGCTTTTCCTCAAGATGGTGATATTAATATAAAATTGGTATAAATGCCGATAGACGGAAGTCTATCAGCACTCAGGAATTCCCTGAGCGTGTTATAACGCCCAGGCCACAGTATTACAATTTTTCCTACAGTAGGGCGACGAATGTATTTTCGCATAGCAACGGAGGGGAACTCGTGGGGGGTAAAGTGACGCGGGCCACGTACCACAAACATGTTTAGTTTGTGGTACCGAGCGCGAAAGAAAGTCATCGTGTTTTTAGTAAAGTTAATCTACAACGAAGTAAACTGTTAATCTACATTTAATTTAGATATTATTATTTTAATTACTAAGAAATGTAGAATTTAAATCACATTCATTCATGTTTTCCTCAGATATTCAATGTCTATGATTTTCGATGATTTTAAGATTTTCTTATCAGAGTATTCAATTTTAATGTAGTTAAATTTTATAAGAGACAATTAAGAACATTCAAAAATAAAGTGACACGTATTTTTTTTAAACGACGAATGACGAAAAACGACCGAATCGCGGACGAAGTCGCGGGCAACAGCTAGTTTAAGTATATAATATGGTAAGAAAAATAAACACAACCGAGGAAAAACAAAATAAACATATCTCTAGCAAAAAATGACCTAAATTAGGTCGTATAATATTCCCTTAAACATACTATAAATATAATATCTTTTAAGTTGTACAATGTACATGTTAACTTCAAAAGAAAACCGGGTCATCGTGATCTACTTTAGCTTATCTAAACACTAATTCTGTAAAAGGTTTGCTAAAAAGCCAAAAATTACGAAAAGTCCTTCTTACTAATATTATAAATGCGAAAGTTTGTGAGGATGTAAATGTGAGTGTTTGTTACTCTTTCACGCAAATACAGAGAGATTGAGTAACAGACAGACCGATTACAATGAAATTATGCACACACTAGATTTCCGCCCACGGCTTCGCCCGCGTTTTCAAAGGAAAAACCCGCATAGTTCCCGTTCCCGTGGGATTTCCGGGATAAAACCTATCCTATGTGTTAATCCAAGTTACCCTCTATATGTGTGCTAAATTTCATTGTAATCGGTTCAGTAGTTTTTACGTGAAAGAGTAACAAACATCCATACATCCATACATCCATACATCCATACATCCATACAAACTTTCCCCTTTATTATTATAAAGGCGAAAGTTTGTATGGATGTATGGATACAATTGTATTAAGGAATACTATTGTATTAAGATATTAAGATTAAGATATAGAGGGTAGCTTGGATTAACACATAGGATAGGTTTTATTCCGGAAATCCCAAGGGAACGGGAACTATGCGGCTTTTTCTATGAAAACGCAGGCGAAGCCGCGGGCGGAAAGCAAGCGACCATAATCGATAGACATAAATCCAATCAGGGATTTTTTCGGGCATTGTTTGACATATTAATGTGATTTTCTCGTATTTCATGCAAATGGCTGTTTCGGTTTGATAAACATCTATATTATTATCTGAATAAAAGTCGAATGTATAATTTAGTATCAGGTAAGGAGATCACTGTTTTGATTCGTTCAAGTTACTGACCTTATTATATTTTTTCTCGTATAGTAATTGACTATTTTTTTCGTATAGTAATTGACTATTGAAATTTCCATGCTTTAATTATATTAATTTTAAAATGAAAATTATCTTTATATTTAGTTTGTTAATAGAAAAAAATAAACAACTAAAATAAGCAACATTTAAGTTGTAAATACACATAAAATAAAGACATGAAATTACTAAACTATCGCACGAATATTTCACCAATCTATACTGATATTATAAAGCTGAAGAGTTCGTTTGTTTGAACGCGCTAATCTCAGGAACTACCTGGTCCGATTTGAGAAATTCTTTCGGTGCTAGATAGCTAGATAGCCCATTTATCGAGGAAAGCTATAGGCTATAATATATCATCACGCTAAGACCAACAGGAGCGGAGAAATGCGCGTGAAACCGCGGGGAACAGTTAATAATCTCATAAAATTAACAATATAGTCAACAACCTTTAACCTACACCCACGTCACAATATGCTAGACAATAACCTACATAAACTAATTCCTAAGCTTTATTGGCCATTAGGTATCAAATTATATCGTTCACGGTCTGAGGAGATGTAATTTCCAATAATATTTGTATAAAAGATCGTTAAAGTATGAGTATATTATTCAATATATTAGACCTTTTTGCATGTGTTTTTATATATTTTCAGTCAAAATAAAATAAAAAAATAAAATAAAATAAAATTTATTAGCAACTTCAAATATAACATTACAATATTGCTCTGCCTTCTGAACTAGGTAATTACCTGTATCTCAGAAGGCAGTGCCTTCCCTTACAAATTCCATATTACATTATATTTGGCAAGTTAACGAAATAAATTTTAGTGACTAATGATGAAAGAATACAAAGTAAATGATTAAGAAAATAAAAGAATATGATTTGGGCCGATGGACATTGTGTGTGTGTGTGTGTGTGTGTGAGTGTGAGTGTGTGTGTGTGCTTGTGTGTACCTATGTTTGCGTGAGTGTCCATGAGTGATTGATTTTGTTGCAAGCATTTATTTAATAGTAATGAAAAGATTTTCAGTTTGTATATAATCAAGATTTTGGAGCCAATTGACAATGTATTTTTTAAAACGATTGGTAGGTAAATTTATAATTTTGTTGATGTCATTAGTCGGGATACTGTTATATAACCGTGGAGCAATGCAATTTAGTTGCCGTTTTGCAAAATGAGTCTTGGTGGTGGGTATAGGGCACCTTAATTTTCTCTTCCATGTTCGAGGCAGTAACAGGACATGTAACATCTTAAGTCTTCAGTATTAAAAGTTATACAGCAGAATAATAAATTAGAAATACTTGTATGTGCCTTTTCTTCTTCTCTCCAAAGATACCCACGGGGGAAATCTTCCAAAGATACCCACGGCCCCCGGGGAAGGAGCCGTGGGTTATGTCGGATTCTTACCGACTAAAACCCCACTGTGTTCCGTCGAGCCGCTTTAATGATGGAGCCGCGGGTATTTGTTAGAATTATTCCGCGACCCCCTCGGCGGCAGCCCATCTCCAGGCCAGGCGCAAACTAAGAACAGGAAAGGTGGTTTGCCTGCTCTTCCCTCCCGTTGGCGGCATGAGCGGAACACGTCTCAAGTCGCCTCACCGCACCGGACGATAGATTACATACTTGAATGTGCCTGCGGTTGAAACCGCGCGGCACAACTAGAGTAAATATAATGAAATAAACAGCGTTTTTAATTTACTAACTAACAATACAAAACTATAAATACCATCAGAATAATAGCAACAATCAGGATATTTATAGAATTGTTGTGGAATTGTCATAGAAATCATTTCCATTCATTCCTTTAATGGTATTAGAAACCCACGCGATTAAATTATTTGATAAAAGCTTCCTTAATATCTAATTATTATTGTACCTTTTATCAACCCACATTAGTATGTCCAATAATTGTAAAAGGATTTTATTTATAAAAATAACCCATCATAAGAAAAGTACCCAAAATACAAAATACAATAATTCTTTTGGAATTATATTATTTCTCAATTATATCCGTTCACAAATTCATATCTTACTTTCTTACATTATAAACGAGAAAGTTTGCATGTATGTACGTTCGTAACTTTTTCCTTCAAAAATCTAATTTGATCTGTATGAAATTTTGGCCCAGAGATAGGTTATGGTTTGGATAGGCGCTACTTTGTATCTACTCATGCGAGTGAAGCAACGGATTCAAGCTAGTTGTAAAAACATTGAATATTCTCGTTACGAAGTCGTGAGAAGAAGGCATTACAAAAGATCACCCAACTTTTTAAATTCATGAAAAACATGAACCAATAAAAAGAAAAAGTTGCTTAAACCCCAAAATCGTTCTGCACCTTCTAAAAAGAATAAAACTGGTAATGCGATCGCAATACACTTTTACACAAGTATAAATTTCTTAGAATCCCTTAGCAACAATCCAAAATAGCACGTAATTATTTTCCCTTGTGGGAGGACCATTCAGCCGCGTTTCATTCATGACACCGTATCGTGCCGACACGACACCGTTATTAATAATATAATAATTATATATTAATTCCCTCCTTAGGAATCATTCATACTCAATTAATGGACCATTCATAATTTACACCTATCGTTACACGCGGCTCTGTCTGCTTCTGATTATTTGATAACAAACTTCTATTTAACTTTTGTGGTACCTAAATCGCTTTGGGTATCATTTAGGCTAAGTATCTTTGAATGTTAAAGTTTAATGACAAAACCTCTAAATGTTAGGTAAGCTAAATATTATCTGTAACTTTGCATCTTTTTTCATACCTACTTGATTTTGTGTCTTTTTTCTATCTTTTTTATAATTTGTATAATCAATGTAAAATTTTATATTCTTGATTAATTGTCGTCTTCCTTATTTTCATTATAATTCTTACTAATTGTTGTAACACCTTTGAATTCATCAATTGCAGTTCTAAGATCTCTGTTTCCTTCCTCTTTACTTGACAAAGTATCTCTTCCTCAATTACCAGGTGACGGAATTCCAAAAACTTTTCCGGGAATATCCGGTCTTATTAAAGGAAATTATAGCTTGAACTCTTGACATTTATACACTACCCTTGTGTGCTTATAATTATATTTGTTCAATACGTGTGTGGGAGGCTTATATATATATTTGGGGGTCCCAAAGAAAATTATCAGTGTTCCTTCAGCTGCGACAGCTGTTGCTTCTCAAATAAAGTATTGCTCTATTTTTGGACCCGTGGTTAATACATTATCAGATCAGTGGCCATTGTTAAGAAGTTTAGTTCAAAAAAGTAAGTAATTATAAATTTATGTGTTCACCTGTTGCGTTTATAGGATCAATGAAATGTAGGGTTTTTATAAAAATATTAATGATTTGTGTTCGTTTCAAATATTATAATCTCGTTTTAATAACAGCTGATTATTTCAATATCGACAAAAATGTTTTGAGTAACATGATAATGAATCTTTATGTATTAATAATTATTATTCGTATTATACTCATAAAAAGAAAAGAAAAGTGTCTTATTATTATTATTTCAATAAATAATAAAATAATTAATAATAAGAAAAGTGTAGCTTGTAAATCAAAGGCCATAAATTTTATTTTAAGTAGAATAACCGAATTTTAAACTAAAATAGTTTTTGCACATTATCAATAAGTTCATTTTCATAATTGTTGTTCAATGTACAGCAAAGCTTCTATAATAAAACAAAACAGCAAATTGATGTGAAGATAAATTTTCCAAAGACATATTCAGTTTTTTTTAATACTATGTCTTTTTTTAAATCTTCACAAGTATTTCAATTTCTCTAGCAACAAAATGTAGTAATTCATTAGCAATGGCCCATAAATCAGTTCACCCTAAGTGAACTGGTGAAGCAAGGTGAAAGTTCACGTGTTGTACAAATCGTTTGAGTTTGGGATAGGGGAGAAGCGGAAAATATCCAAGCATTTATTTATTCAACATAACTTCTTTTAGAAGCGTTTCATTGGTATAGATAATACCATTATAGTAAGTACAATATCCATACTAATATTATAAATGCGAAAGTAACTCTGTCTGTCTGTTACTCAATCACGCCTAAACTACTGAACCAATTTTGATGAAATTTGGTATGGAGATATTTGATACCCAAGAAAGGACATAGGCTACCTTTTATTGCGAAATATGTACCACGGGCGAAGCCGGGGCGGACCTCTAGTATTTACTATAACATAAATATCTGACTAAAATTATAAATGTCAAAGTTTGTGAGGATGTGTATGTGTGTGTTTGTTACTCTTTCACGCAAATTCTACTGAACCGATTACAATGAAATTTAGCACACATCTACAGGGTAACTTGCATTAACACATAGGATAGGTTTTATCCCTAAAATCATAAGGGATCGGGAACTATGCGGGTTTTTCTTTGAAAACGCGGGCGAAGCCGCGGGCGGAAATCTAGTATAATATAAAATAGACAATAGAATAGGTAGAATCATATAGATAGACAAGGCTTTTGTTAATATAATAGATATAGATGTTGGAAATAAAATTGTAAGTATTTATTTTTTTGGATCAATAAATATTGATATTTAATGCATAGTTATATAAATATATAGAAACTAGCTATCCGCCTGCGGCTTCACCCGCTTTGTATAAAAACCTAATAAATTATATACTAAAACCTTCCTCTTGAATCACTTCATCTTTTACAAAAACCGCATCAAAATCCGTTGCGTAGTTTTAAATATTTAAGCATACATGATGACATAGGGACAGAAAGGGCGACTTTGTTTTATACTATGTAGTGACAATGATTCCAAAATTATACATTAATTATTGTAAGTCATATTTTAGAGAAGAATAGTTAGTAGTCTATTAGATTTATACAATATTTTGTTGCTTGTTAGAACGCAATAAAAAAGAGCCAAAGTCGCGGAAAAGTATGAAAAACTAAAGTAAAAGTTTTAACAAGACCTGAATGCAAATCCTGAATCCAATAGGTATATTCAGTTTTTCCGCTGGAGACTAAAACTTACACCATGCCAAGGTGAAAACCACGACCCCTACGCAAAGGTAGATATTATTTAGCGATTTGTTATAAAGATCAAGAGCGTTTACGCAAATTTTCTCTGCTTGTTATCAAAGGGATAAATCTTTCAAAAGAAAAGGGAACAAATAGTTTTCTTTTTGAGAATCTCATTGTAGTAACATTAAAGAATTGATGTCAATTCTATGTAAGGTAATGATATATTTATTTTTAAAATGAAGCCTTTTAACATAAGAATGATAAAATGTAGCATCAATAACAGGGGTTGCCTTTTACTTTTTTTGTGGGGACTCACAATGGGTTGCCTTTTAAAAACCTATTTAAGAGTTTTCCATCTATGTATTGCAATGAAATAAGTATATCGGTATTTTCTTATATATAAGAAAATTTTAAATTACGATAAAAAATCAGTTGTATCATGAATCGCTTTAATAAACCTGACACAAGACTGAACCCTTAGGAACACCACAACTATTTCAGCGAAAACAATAGATCGAAATAAACAAGACGTAAAATAAATCCAATTAAAATCTAATCCCACGAGTTTCAGATTTAATTCTCGTTAAGTCGAAGATCTAATAAAGTATAAAGTTGGTTTGTCTAATGAGTTTTATGGATGGTCGACCCAGTTAAACGCCATCGATCAGACATTTTGTTTGAATTTGTTCAGTGTCTCGTTTTTATTCTGTTTAGTGAGCATTTATTTGGATGAGATCGGTTTCAAGATTTATTATGTTACGGATTCAATATGTTTCAATTATTGCGTTTTAAAATATCTGATTAAGGGCTGATTTTTCAATCCTTGGTTAAAACTTATTCGTCGAATAATGTATAAAACTACCATTTTCAAAACGTATTCTAATTGTCCGTATATTTTACAGTTTACGTGACATTTTAATATTATCGTGTAATAGACCGGGAGATACTGACACAAAATTTCGAGTCATTTGTAACAGGATGGCGGTTCTACAGGGTTCTTAGTACGCAATGACAAAAAGAAAAATGATGGTGTGAACGCTGGTACCGGCGGCTTAGTCGCGTGGGCGTTAGTCGAACTCGTCGGAAAATAGCGAAAGTAAAACGATTTGTAACAGTATGGCACTTATTTTTCCTGTAAGTTTGAGGATCAACGAATATAAATACAAAATTTCAAAGATCTAGGTGTTGGAAATCTTCACTTATATAAATTAATAATAAATTTATTTTTCAAGTATGACAGCACTTTTTCCCCCTACTAGAAGTATGGCAAATATAATAATGGTCACATTTTAGCAAATACTCTCCAAAAAGCCAAATGCAATACTGGTACAAAAAGATAGGCGAAATAAAAAAATTTTGCAGATTTTCGGCGGTATGGCGACCATTTGGAATCGTCCGAAAAGTATGGCATGGCGATTTTCGTAAATGGCTGCACGACGATGGTTACCTGTGCAAAAGTTAGCTTGGTACAAATGGTTGAATAATTGTTTTTTTTAAATCAACACATTCGCGTCGGTATGGCGGGCTGTAAGTCATACCGGAAAAGTATGGCATGACACTACCGCCTACTTCTTTTTTATGGGCTATCGGTAAATTCTAAAATTTTTGTGTTACAAATCGTTTGACTTTCGCTATTTTTCCGACGAGTTCGACTAACGCCCACGCGACTAACCCACCGGTTCCAGCGTTCACACCATCATTTTTCTTTTTGTCATTGCGTACTAAGACCCCTGTAGAACCGCCATCCTGATACAAATGACTCGAAATTTTGTGTCAGTATCTCCCGGTCTATAATACTTTATTGGACGGATAAGTTTTATCCAAGCATTGAAAAATCGGCCCTAAGTTATTGTGTAGGTAAATAATAATATAAGACCTTCATTTACGTTAATGTTGTATCTGTTTGTTATTTTAATAGTTCTTTGATTGTCTGTTGCTGCGTATTAGTGCGTAATGTATGTGCGTTTAATACCTACTGCAAAATTAAATTGAATTTGTACGTTATACCATATTATATTCATCTGTACGTCTTTTCAATATAGTATTATCATACTATACTGTGAAAAATTAGATATTTGCATTTTTGTTTTCTGTAATTGCCATGGTATTTTTACAAACTTCATATTCTTTTTTCCTTGTTCCCCTTTCAGAAGCACTTTCTAACATCATAACTTTGTTTAAAGCTTCGAAACTAACGCCATCTCTGTTACAGGAGCCGAGATGTTCCGAAGGCGCGGTGCCGATGGCGCGGGCTGAGCGCGCTCGGCTAGGCGCCCATGCGCGCCTGCCTCCTCGTGTGTGCGGCGCTCGCGCTCGCGGCGTGCCGGCCGCGCGCCGCCGCCGCCTCGCACGCCACGCACGCGGAGCCCGCGCGCCTAGAACACATCAAGACACAGATTCTGGCCAAGGTATATATTGAATTTCATTTATTTTTCACGTTTCTGCACCTAAAACAAAACTGAAACTGTAAACTTTTAATTTGTTTTAGGGCCGATTTTTCAATGCTTGGATAAAACTTATCCGTCCATTAAAGTATTACACGATAATATTAAAATGTCACGTAAACTGTCAAATACGGGCAATCAGAATACGTTTTTAAAATGGTAGTTTTATATATTATTCGACGAATAAGTTTTATCCAAGCATTGAAAAATCGGCCCTTAAACAATTTATTATTTCCTTTGACATACACTTTTTAATTTACCTGACAATTCAAAACGTGCGTTTGAATGAATTAATGAATGAATTAATTAAGTACGTAGTTCAATTAATTAACACATATTACCCCACAGCTGGGCCTAACCTCCCGCCCCACGCCCCTCGGGACGCCCCCACGTGACGTCGTGCGACAGATCCTGGCGCGGGCAGACACACACCCCGAGCCAGCGGCGCCGCAAGAGCAGAGCATGAGGGAAATCATAGCTATTGCTCATAGAGGTGACGTTGATGATAAGAAAACTGGTTTAGAATATGATACAATACATCTTGATGAATTAAATGTACTTTTCTATACAGGAGATAGAAGTAATGTTCGTTATTTTAATGAAGAAATAGGTTAACATTCATTAATTGATAACCAGGACGTTGAAAATAAATGCTATGTTCCTAGAGGTGACGTTATAGTGAAACTTGGTTTCTAACAAGTCTGATTAATGATTATATCTTAACAAATTAAACTAAGTATTCAAAACATACAAAGGAGAGACATCAGACAATATTTTTTCCCAAACGAAAATAGGTTACTCGCGTACTCGTTCAACATTCCTTACAATTAGGGTTGCCTGGAAGAGATTGCTCTTGAGCAATAAGGCCGCCTTTTCGTGCATATGTGCCCGTGTGTTATTATTGTATAAAATTATAGTCTAAGTTTGTTTGCCCTGGTATGTATGTACAATAAAGCATAAATAAATAAAAAAATAGGTTTCAAACATAGGTGAAGTTGATAACATAAAAAAGAAATAAGTTTCAAAAGTAGCCTAGAGGTTGGTAACCTTGAAGAATGAAAGGCTCTTAAATATGTGTAGATTATAGCTATGATGTTAGTAATCTTAATAAAAATACGTTTCAAATGTGTCTGGGCCATAGAAATGATGATAAACGTAAAAAAGGTGTTCACATGTTTATGGCAGTCGCACATTTGCAGGCGGAGTAGGATTATATTATTTCTATTTTTTTTTTATTTTTGTTATGTTTTAATGTTATTTTATTTTTAGTTTGTTAGTATGAGTTTAATAAGCAGGATTATTAATTAATCATACCTAAATACCAGAAGACGTATCCAAAAAAGGAAAAAAAGTAATACCTAAAAATTATATAACTCTCAAGTAAATGAATTTATCAAAATTATGACTTGGTTATGGAACAGAGCTTTCTAATGAAAAATACAGTTTTAAATAGTGTCCTATTCTGAATATTTTATTTATTTATTTATTTATACTTTATTGCACACACATCAGAAAGTACAAATACAGAAAGAACATAAAATAGAGAAAGACATGTACAAACGGCGGCCTTATCGCTAGGTAGCGATCTCTTCCAGGCTACCGTATGTATATGCGTAAGGAGAGATTTTGATTGAGGTGGGTGAGCAAAAAATAAGGCGTTAATGAACAAAATAAAATTAATATATCATATACAATTAAATATTATAATATTAGTGTCAGATATTTAGTTTAACATAAGTTAAATAACATTATTACCTAGGTATTATACCGCCCACATACTTCATTAAACTTATGTACTTAAACATTTATAAGTTTACGAAAGTCATAGAAATACGATTAAAACTTTTTCCTTATGGTTGTATGTCTGCTTCGTCCAGTCCATAAAAAGTTAAACTTATATTCATAATATATTCCTAGAATAGTCCGTAAATTTTGTTTTAAGAATGTTTAAAAATGTAGTATTTAGTTAGTGAATATATTCTTAACTAATCCATCTTTATGTTATTGAAAACGATGTCTTTCTAACGTTTAATAAATAAATTTGAATTAGAAAAATTTGTAAGATAAAAAATTGTCTTAGTGGCAACCCTAAGTTAAAGTATTTTCTTAGATAGAAATACCAAAACATCGACTTTCGATTTTTACATTACCATAACAAATACATTGCCGATATTTTTATATTTTGCACAGTCATCGTCTGGGACAGCCAATCAAATAACTGTATTTAAGATGTCTGACAAAAACATTTAATTTGGTGAAAAGCAATAACTCAAATATTGAATGTTTTTATCTTTTATCAAAATAATATTAGAAAATTTCTGTCGAGATAAATTTTAAGACGAATTTCACGTTGCTCTAGGTATTTGAAAAGGAAATCGATTAAAACGTACAGTCATTTTATTGTTGACTAGAGGTCTGCCCCGGCTTCGCCCGTGGTACATATTTCGCAATAAAAGGTAGCCTATGTCCTTTCTCGGGTATCAAAATATCTCCATACCAAATTTCATGCAAATTGGTTCAGTAGTTTAGGCGTGATTGAGTAACAGACAGTCAGACAGAGTTACTTTCGCATTTATAATATTAGTATGGATTATATATTTGTTGTTGAAAGAAAGACAATAATATTACAGCATAAAAAACATAAGTAGTGCATAATACAAAATATATTAATAAATTATGTAACTGTTTTTGTAAGACAAATAAGTAGTTGTAAATATATTTTTTATGTTTGTTTTCGCTCTTTATTTTAATACCTCTCGAATTTCTGGCTGGTTATTCGTGAGGTATTTTTTCTTTTTATTTATGTATTTATTGATTTATCATCAACGCTCGCAAACTTATTTTATTAGTAAGGTTACATATAAAATGAAACCGTCCATTTTGCTGCAGTTAATACGAGATGACCCATTGAAACTTTATTATTTCAAGACTTTACTAGTATTATTTTTTAATATACTGTGTACATTTTTATTCTGGTATATTTATTTGACTTGTCTACAGATATGAATATATTTTTAACTAGGTTTCCGCCCGCGGCTTCGCCCGCGCAGTCCAAGAAAAACCCGCACAGTTCCCGTTCCCGTGGGATTTCCGGGATTGCGTCATTTTCCCGGGATAAAAAGTAGCCTATGTCCTTTCTCGGGTATCAAAATATATCTATACCAAATTTCATGCAAATTGGTTCAGTGGTTAAGGCGTGATTGAGTAACAGACAGACAGACAGAGTTACTTTCGCATTTATAATATTAGTATGGATATAATAACGATTCTTTCAGCTTTATTTTCAGATATAATTATTTTTGTATTTCTACGAAAATTATATTTAAAGCACACAATGATGGATAATTATGTACTATGCAGTGGTTTAAATACAATTTTCTTTAAAATAACATATATCTAGCTCAGCGATCGTGGAAAATGCTAAACAATTTTCGATGATAAGTCGGTTCAAAAGGCAAAGACAACGAAGATTCAAGTAAGTGGTCAGTAAATAAATAATTTTATTAATATTTAAAAATACAATAAAATTCTTGCCTCAGTGTTTTTTATCCAAGTCCTCAAAAACGGGTAAACCGATTTCTATGGTTATTTGCGTATTCGGTAGCCGTAGAAACAATGTTTGCTGGGTCAGCTATCTTCTTCTTTGTCGATTCACTCTTGGCAGAGCGGTCGTGGTCACGTTGAGACGTCCACATCGGTGGTAGAGGCGGACACAGCTTTCCGCACGATCTCCCGCCATCTCTTCCTGTTACTAGACTGTCTGGCGCAGTCTGATACGCGAATTCCTACAGCAGATTTCACTTGGTCGGTCCAGCGCATTGGTGACCTGCCGCGCGATCTGGTTCCTTCCACCTTTCCTTGTACTACTAGCCGCTCTATGTCAGCCGGGTCAGCTATACAAAACAATTATTTAAGAAGTATAAATAACGTAACTAGTTGGAGCCCGCGGCGTCACTCCCGTGGTATAATAATCCATCTGTTTATCAAATTGCATACACATCTGTTCAGCTGTTTTTGCGTGTAAGAGTGACAAAAAACATACCTAAGGAATCGACTAAAATAAAATTATTAATTTTTCAGGTCAAGAAAGACGATGAATCTCATTCATTATTACACTGGTAAGTAATTTAAATCTATATTAATAATAGTATAAAGCTGAATAATTTGTTTGTTTGTTTGTACGCGCAAATCTCAGGAACTACGTGTCCGATTTGAAAAATTCTTTCAGTGTGAGATAGCCCATTTACCGAGGAAGGCTATAAGGCTATATAATCTCGCTGAGACTAACAGGAACAGAGCACTGCGAGAAAAACCGCGGAGTACATCTAGTATCTCATAATAATTATAATAAATTACGCCCTTAGCATGCATTATGTCCATTATTTGATATCTACAAACCTATATTAATGGTTTAAATATTATATACTAAAATATCTTTAACATTTTTAAACAACAATTATAATGATAAACATTATTCGAACGTGGACTATCTTCACACTAAATTAAACCAAAATCGGATCAGCAATTTTTGCAATAATATTAGCCATATATTCTTAACAACTGGAGAGAAAAACAATATAAGATGTGCCGTCTTACGACGTGCCAACATTGTTAGAATGTAATAGAAATCCACGCAAATCGTAAACTTTTCGTTTACTGCATACTAAAACATTGTATGTATTTTATTTTATTCCCTTGATACTGTTAAGTTTATTTTATTTGCAACTACCGGTCGCCCGCGGGTTTGCTTCTGCAATTCTTGTAATAGTGCACAGTATTACAATAATAGTGTAACTGTATGGATAAGGCCTTTTATTACCTTGAATTACTTATCATTCAGCGCTAGATTTGTTTTTCGCCTTGATTGAACAAATCTGTGGTGTTTGGTATATACCTCGTAAGTGCAAAAATGGCCATTTTTTGTTTTTTGGCCATCTATACTGATAAAAACGTCCTCTTTCGTTTGGTCTATGTCACATAAGCCTATTGATAGTAGAAATACCTTAAATAGGTTGTATCAAAACCCCTTAAGTACAAAAAAAAATATTTTTATTTGATACAAATATATTAATATAACTTAACATAGACTTGTAAAACGAATACTCAATCAACGAACGGCCATTTACAACGTAAGAGCACTTAACATAATTAGACCAAACTTGAATAATTGTAAATTGTAACTTGAAAAGCTGTTTGTTTACAGATTCCAAATTTAACTGCATCTGTAGCCTTTTATAAAAGAAACTTTGGACTTTTAATTTAAAAATCCGCAAAGTTACTACTAAACGAACATTCCATTATGTTATGTATGAAGGAATAGCTCAAAGAGGTGCGGATGAAATCGCATCATGCTTATGGCATTTTATTAACCGTTGGCAGAAGAAGTAGAGTAGCTTATTTTATATTCAGTGTTTTCCAGGTCAAAAACGGTATAATATATCTTGCCTGTTAAGCAGATATTGAAAGATTCATTCAAAAAAGAAACAGCACCATCTCCGTTCCCCCAGATAAATGAAAATGACCAGCAATCGCCATGATGTAAAATTAATGAATGAATCTGACTTCTTTCCATTTTCGAAACTATTGACTACCTACTCATTTTATCAAAAGAAATACTGCAACAGACAAAACTACATTTGGTTAGAACTGTATTTTCTGGTTGATGAATGAAAAGTCTAATGACGTAGATTTTAAATACCTACTCTTTGAGTGAAAATGAAGAGTTTCTGTATTTCTGGTTTAAGAGAACTGAGAAAAGATAGAAGTCTCCGAAGTGGCTTTGCCATTGGCCTCTAATGAGCCTATCAATATCGATGCTCTGAAATTCAAAGATATCTTAGATCTCCTGCCAATAAGTGATCCAATTTATGATGATTATTTCAAATCATTGTCTCATGGTCCGACTAGAAACAATCTTATGACTTTCAGTGACAGTGATGACGACTATGAATGAATGTTGTAGTGGTACGTTTTACAAACAAATTTTATTTGACTTGATCCAGCTCGTAACTATTTGCAGGGTAAAGACATCTTCTCACAAGGAGAAGACATGAGCAGTAATCACCACGCTTGCTCACTGCTGGTTGGTGATTTCAGACCAAAATCCCGGATGCCATCACGATGTTTTCCTGTTATTAGAAATGATGATGTTTTCTTGTTATAGAAGATGTATCTCTGGTTATTAGAGAATCTACATGCATCCGAAATGCATCCGAAAAAGACACATTGGTACATGTCGCTTGATGGGATCGATCCCGCAGCATCTAGCACGGCAGGCAAGCGAACTACCGTGACTTCTGAACCACACACACACACACACACTACTTTTAGGATTTTACTTTGTAGAGAGAGTATCAGAGAATTGAATATTGCACGAAAATCACAATATTTCCTGGCTTTTTTATGAGTACTTATTTGTGGCAAATCACACTCCTATTCGTTTTTGTTTTTATATATGGTTAAATCTATTTGTATGGAAGACGTTTCCCCATAATATTTGTTTTTTTAATGTCTGTTTATGTCTCCGTCGAAAAAAAAAATGAAAAATCCTTTCCATTAAGGTAAAAATAGGAATAAATACTAATTAAGAGTACAAATAAATATGCTCTAATCCACTTAAGTACACACGTTTTAGACATTTTCACATCATTTTCACATTTTTTCTTTTGGTACAAACATGTTAAGTAACAATTACTCTTGAACTAGAACATTTTTTTTATTTTTTTTGTAAGTGTTCAAAACTTGAACATAATAGACATTTAAATATCATAAATTTGTTTTACTCAAGTGTTTATTCCGATCTGTAGCAACAGGGTAGCAACCATGAAAACTTTCAAACGCTCATACCCAAAAATCACCATTTTGCACTTAAGTGGTACGTACCAAATACCACAGAAATAAATATCCTAAACTCCCTTACTAACGAGCAATCGATCTTTAGTTTATCGGTTTCGTCTTAGTTGGCCCTGCCATCCAGTGGTCGTGGGTTCGATTCCCACCCGGGGCAAATATTTGTGTAATGAACATAGATGTTTGCTCTGTGTCTGGGTGTTAAATATCTACATATAAGCCATGTGGTTTTCACACAAGCGAAAGCTTAGTATGGGATCATCAGATCGTGCCGTGTGTGAAAATTGGCCTGAAATATTTATTTATTTATTTCATCTACATACTTTCAACCCACTTCAATTGAAACAAGGAAGAGGTTCCCAATTCGACTGACCTTTCGACTTAGATTATTCTTTCATTATTTAAAAGCCTTCCCTTTTATATTTTGTCCAGTTCTAACAATTAATCGATTAAGGTTTTACCTAGTTAAAAATAATTATTTTTGAAGCGTTCTACATTTAAGTACTAGTTTTTATTTTAAACTAGCGGTCCGCCCCGGCTTCGCCCGTGGTACATATTTACGTTTTCTCTACATAAAAACCATCCTCGTACTTCAAGGAATATAATAAAAAAAGAATTATCGAAATCGGTTCAGCCGTTCTCGAGTTATGCGCTTACCAACACATTTTGCGATTCATTTTTATATTTATGAAGATAATATTATCGAGTCCCTTAAAATTACTAGCTGTGCGCCGCGGTTATACCCGCATTGTTCCGCAGTCCGCTCCCATTGGTATTAGCGTGATAATATATAGCCTATTTTCTTCCTAGATAAATGGACTAGGTATCTAACAGTGAAATAATGTTTCATATCGGACCCACGGTTCCTGAGTTTCGCGCGTTCCCGAAAACAAACAAATATAATAGGTATTTATAATGTTTGTATAGAAGTATAGATAAACAGAGAAACACAAAGGCTTGTTACTAGCCATTTACAAGATGTTCATATCTCATACAAGTTTTTATTGTGAGAGTCATATTATCCTTGCAAAATGGATTATGCAATTGTTTTTGGGCGACCGCCAGCCAGATTCGGCCGGAGTTGTGGATTCGTTATTCCTTTGAAAAATATAGTTTTTTGTTTGGGGAATGCACTCGAAAAAATTATTTTGTACTAGAGGTCCGCCCCGGCTTCGCCCGTGGTACATATTATTTCGCAATAAAAGGTAGCCTATGTCCTTTCTCGGGTATCAAAATATCTCCATACCAAATTTCATGCAAATTGGTTCAGTAGTTTAGGCGTGATTGAGTAACAGACAGACAGAGAGAGTTACTTACTTTCGCATTTATAATATTAGTATGGATTTGTTTTTGTGGGGATTTTTGAATGCTTTTTAACACGCTTAGGTATATTAGCTTTGCCACCTCCTTGGTACAGTGGTTGACGCGTGAACGTAGCACCGAGGGGTCCTGGGTTCGATTCCCGGTGTAGACGAAGAAATAAAAATGTCACAAGCAATATGGCCGCCTCTTCTAAAAATGATACCTTTGTAATATTGTTTTTGTATAACTTTGTACAATAAAGTTTTATAAATAAAGTTAAAAGATAAAAATGTTTCAAAGAAAAACCCGCATAGTTCCCACTAGGTTTCCGCCCGCGGCTTCGCCCGCGCAGTCAAAGAAAAACCGGCATAGTTCCCATTCCCGTGGGATTTCCGGGATTGCGTCATTTTCCCGGGATAAAAAGTAGCCTATGTTCTTCCTCAGGTATCAAAATATCTTCACACCAAATTTCATGAAAATTAGTTCAGTAGTTTAGGCGTGATTGAGTAACAGACAGACAGACAGAGTTACTTTCGCATTTTAATATTAGTATGGATTCCCGTGAGATTTCCAGGATAAAACCTATCCTATGTGTTAATCCAAGTTACCCTCTATATGTGTGCTAAATTTCATTGTAATCGGTTCAGTACTATTTGCGTGAAAGAGTAACAAACTCACATACACACATCCTCACAACTTTCGCATTTATAATATTAGTAATAAGATAGGTATTCTAGGAAACTGTCACAAGCAACTATTTAATGTTGATCTCAAATAAAGATTTTATTTTCATAGATAGACTAGATTTCCGCCCGCGGCTTCGCCCGCGTTTGCAAAGGAAAACCCGCATAGTTCCCGTTCCCGTGGGATTTCCGGGATAAAAACTATCCTATGTGTTAATCCAAGTTACCCTCTATATGTGTGCTAAATTTCATTGTAATCGGTTCAGTAGTTTTTACGTGAAAGAGTAACAAACATCCATACATCCATACATCCATACATCCATACATCCATACATCCATACATCCATACAAACTTTCGCCTTTATAATATATATTAGAAATTAGATTAGATATTAGATATTAGATATACATTACCCGAAGTACTTTAAAAGTCATTGAATCAAATAAATATGTTTTCGGATGGGTTGCAATTTATCAAATTTGTTATGAATTATTTGAGCCAAAATCTTGTGGATATAATTTAGTTCAAGGGCTGCATCGTTTATGCCAGCTATACTTGGCAATATACTCTGATTTTGTAGTTAACTAGTTGTTTACCGTGGCATTGCATGGATAAACTAAATCCTACTAATATTATAAATGCGATTGTGAGGATATGTATGTTTGTGTTTGTTACTCTTTCATGCAAGTACTACTGGACCGATTACAATGAAATTTAGCACAAATATAGAGGGTAACTTGGATTAACACATAGGATAGTTTATCCTGAAAATCCCACGGGAACGGGAACTATGCGGGTTTTTCGTTGAAAACGCGGGCGAAGCCGCGGGCAGAAAGCTACCTAGTTATTTATTTATACTAATATTATAGAGATAAAATGTTTGCTTTTTATACATTATTCGACGAATAAGTTTTAACCAAGCATTGAAAATCGGTCCTAAAGTGTATTAAAGACTTAATTCAGGTACAAAAATACCTTGTTTCTTTGGAATTAATGTTTCACTTTTTCTTTTAGAATGGAACGAAATGTAGTTTTTAATGGAGTAACAAGGGACGAGGCAACATGGAAAGAAGAGAAGATTCAAAAAGAATATGATAGATAGAATAATAAAGGTAAAAGATGTATATTCTATATCCCCTTTCTAGTTTTATCTGTAAAAAGCTTGTGCTTATATTTCAATTTTCTTTTATAATAGTGCATTTAAAATTTAATAGTGTATTTTAATAGTGTATTTATTAGTGATTTTTTCAATTATTATAGTCGAGCCAATTTAATAGGCAACATTTGGCGTCTACCAATTTTATCTTCGAAGAGAGGTAAACTGCTTAATAACATCGATTTAAGTGATACGGACTACAAACATTTGTCAATCGAACTTGAAACACATGCCAATTTTAAAATTCTTCAGGCGAATCCCTGTCTCAGTAAGTAAATTTCTTTAAAGTAAATTTATTTTTTAATTGAAAATGGTTTATCAGTAAAATCAAATCTTAAAATTACTTGTATCGGTCATTATTATTATAAATATGTAGGTATGTGATCGCAATTGAAAAAAGTTAAGCAAATGTGCAGTTCTAACTTAAACGAAATAATATACATATTATTCTATGTAGTCGTTACTAGGGTACGTTGTTGAACTGCCAAATGTTGCCTATTAAAATGGCCCTACTATAATAATCGAATATAATAAATAAAAGTCAAAATCCTTCAAAATTGGTCCCACTGTTTCAAATATTATCCATGACAGCCAAATAGCAACAAACAATAATTATAAAATATAATTTGATAAGTACATATTTATATATTTTTTACCAACAGATACCGTAACAATACTTAAGCAGATACTTTATGTAAAGGAAACGCACAATAACAGGGAACAAAACTAAAATTTGACACAATTTTAATCCGTTTATTCCAGTACATAAAGCGTTATATACGAGCTAGACGCATTTAGGACGATCTAGATGGCTAGACCGCTTTGGTACAAGCCAAAATGCCTTACTTAAGAATATCTGGAGCCAATCCATTTTTTCCAAGTCCCAAATGGGTGTAATCTTTCAATTAATCTTATATAATGTTACTGTGAATAGAAAATGTATGTGACAACTTCAAAAAAGGTTTTTTTGCTTCGCATTTTATAGGGTATGGAACAGATTTTCAATTGTTCAAGAGGCTTATTATTACTAGCTATGTCCCGCGGTTGGTGTTGTATTCTATAGTCTATACGCGTGGATGAAAATTGAATAGTATGCCTTGAAGAATACAACACTGCTAATTTTCATAACATAAATTGCGTTCTCCGTTTAGATAAATAGAGATAAATAATTAAGGCCTGAATCGGGTAGAATTCCTTTTTAATACCGAAAATTAACTCTAGTTATAACCGTTTTTCTTCTTAGATTCTAAATGTACATATTATCTAAAAAAAATGTATATTAAAGTTTCGAATATGATAAAGGGCATGGTTGTTTTAAATTTTTATTCCAAATCCAAATATATTTTTAATAATTTTTATACGTACTTTTACTACGGTCGCGGTAGATTTGCGCCGGTCCCCCGATCCCGCCTTGTAAATCACCTAGCAAGGTCGCTAGCCCCTATTAAGGCCTTAATACATAATTTTATCTACATATAATATTTTTTCTCGTATTTAATTGCAGATTTGTCGAATAGAATGTATGTTTTATCACGATACGTTCAACGCAAATGCGATTCGCTTTCTAATGTCGGATTTGAACTACTGGCCACTTCTAGATTTTTAAGCTATTGCATAGCTTCTACCGCGGGCCTTGAGCGCGGGGACCGAATTGAGAAATTCCGTAACGAAAAAACCTCACGCTCTCCACTCCGACGGGCTCGGAGGTGTGGCTTGAAGGCATGCTATGCAATAGCTTTACCGCGGCAGTCCCCGAGTGCCACACGTCTTTTTTTGGTTGTTTATGTATACTTATAGAAAAGTTATGTAAACAGGTTTTTGTATGAATTTTTCAGATGCCAGATCGTCATACATCATCTTCATACGCCATACATATGGCAGAGACTACAAGCATGAAAATTTATAGAAGAAACAGGTAAATATTTATACCTAATAATTTTATCTACAGAATTAATTGCCTTGGTAAACTTGACTTGAAAAGGAATGGTGAAAAACATAGGTTAAAATTTAAAAACTTACATTTTTATTTGGCTTTACAGAAGATAAGGAAATGCAGACACTGATTCAATAATCGGTTTACTTTACCAACAAGAAAGTGATATTAATATTATACAACTGATATAAAGTATATCTGCGCTAAATTACATTCATCAGCCATTTTTGCTCCAAAATAACGAATATCCATCAATCTATCCTTGTAGGAAATAATATATATTAGTTACTTCTTAATAATAAATAAGTATACTGAATATTATATGAAAAAAAACTGCAGTAAATCCGCTCTCAAATCAGTCATGTACAGTGGCGCCACCTGTGGCTAATTTTAGTAACTTTGTCTTTGTTCTACGAGTTGGCGTAGGCGGTGAAAATGTCCATTGTAACAACTTTACATTCATACTTTTCATAGATGGCGCTGTATTAAGAAAAAAATACTTAGGTACCAGTGTAATTAATTCTTGTAACTTAATCATAACAATATGCATATTTAACATTTTTTTTTAATAAGAAAAAATAAAAAGAATAAATAACGTCATTATAATGTTATATGAAAAAACAATGATTTGTAGTACCATTGCTATACGGTAATGCAGTATATACTTAAAAGTACTCAAACAACAGTCAAAATCCCATAAACTTCGATATTTTGATGCTCTTTTAAAATTAATATTATTTTATTTAATAATTATTTATCGTTTATTTTCAGGTATCCTGTCACAACGCAGGGGCGAGGGAAGCTGCTATTGCTAGAAGGCGAAATTAAACACGTAGTTACTAATAATTAGGTAGTAAAAAGTTTTTGTAACTGTTATTTTAATTAAGTCTTGTTACGAATTTCGAATTATTTTGTATTTTTGTATAAAAGTATTATAATAAATAGTAATCTCAAGTAACGTTTGTTTTATTAAATTACTAGATTTCCGCCCGCGGCTTCGCCCGCGTTTTCAAAGGAAAACCCGCATAGTTCCCGTTCCCGTGGGATTTCCGGGATAAAACCTATCCTATGTGTTATTCTGATGTATAAGCTATATTGTGGTAAAGTTTCATTCAAATCCATTCAGTAGTTTTTACGTGAAAGAGTAACAAACATCCATACAAACTTTCGCCTTTATAATATTAGTAGGATATTATTTAGTTTAAAATGTATAATGTTTACAATACCTTTACTAATGATATTTCAACTGCACAAAAACATTAAATTAATACATTCTTAGTACGTGTTTCCTGAAGTATTAAATGAAGTTTATAAGTTTGGATGTTAAAATATTTGGTTTGTAACAAAAATAAAAACTTAAACTTCAGAATCGATTTTAATTAATAGCAAATGGTGTACTTACACATTATAATATTATGGAACAATATTAATCTCTAATATAAATACATATATATATATATACAAATAGGAAATACAAAGTTGTTAAAGCGTGTTTTATTAAACAAATATCCGACATATTCAAGTGCTAAGATTTAGGTTTAGGTCATTATATTTTTCCCTTACTGGCCTATTTTACTTCTAATATTACCTAGTTTCACGAGTTCACACGTACAGACACACACACTCATATTATATACAAACACATACGCACGCATAGGCACACGCACACACACATACTCGCATGTACATACGCACACTCACACACGAACACGTACGCACGTACACGCACATGCCCTCATTTACAGCTTAGGTTTTGAAAAGCTGTTACTACTCACTGAATAATAAAATAGCAATAAGGATATTCAGATAAAACTGCGTGCATCTAATATTAGCACAATATCACAACAAATAGGCTATTCAACTCTATTAATGGGTTTTTTGATGCCGATGCAGATAATAATTTATATATATTATACTAATATTATAAAGCTGAAGAGTTTGTTTGTTTGTTTGTTTGTTTGAACGCGCTAATCTCAGGAACTACTGGTCCGATTTGAAAAATTCTTTCGGTGTTAGATAGCCCATTTATGGAGGAAGGCTATAGGCTATATATGATCACGCTAAGACCAACAGGAGTGGAGCCACGGGGGTGAAACCGCGCGGAGCAGCTAGTATATTATATACAGAAGAGAAAACAAGCTTTTCTTATGATTTTTAATTAGCCAATTATTTGATTATTGTATTTCTACCTATGTATATTATGTAATTAAATTTTCACGAATGTGTAGCTTTTTACACGCTTTATATTAGCTTCACCTGTATGTTTGTAACCGACTTCTTTGGGCGTGATTTTGACCCACTTTAAACGGCCAGATTTCGTTCAAACTTTGTAGATTTATTTAGGACCAATACAATACACTAATTTGATAAAATAAATAATAGTTAAAAAATAAATAAAAAACACGCGAAAACCGAACTATAAAAGCGTGTTTTTTAGTTTTTTTTTAACTATTATTATTTATTACTTTGGCATAGTTTGTATTGTAAACGCCGTTATGGCTTTTTCATTGGGAAGTGTCGATAGATAGATACGACGAGCGTTTTGGAAAATTTAGCTTGCAATATATTATTACCTATGTAGGTATATTCTGCTGAATGAAATTATGATACGTGAAATTTGTTTGTTTGTTATAAACATTTGTATAGATTATTCTTATCGACTTAGTTTTATCGATTTAAATACTAAGCAGCATTCTTACTGAGAACAAGAAAGTATAGCACATTTTTGATAGGAAAAAATCGTATTCTTATAAATATACTAGCGATCCGCCCCGGCTTCGCCCGTGGTACATGTTTACGTTTTCTCTACATAAAAACCATCCTCGTAATTCAAGGAAAATAATAAAAAAAGAATTATCGAAATCGGTTCAGCCGTTCTCGAGTTATGCGCTTACCAACACATTTTGCAATTCATTTTTATATATAAGACTAGCGGTCCGCCCCGGCTTGGCCCGTGGTACATATTTACGTTTTCTCTACATAAAAACCATCCTCGTACTTCAAGGAATATAATAAAAAAAGAATTATCGAAATCGGTTAAGCCGTTCTCGAGTTATGCGCTTACCAACACATTTTGCGATTCATTTTTATATATAAGAAGATATATATTTTTGTCGTGCACACGTCAAAGAATTCTCACAAAAGTGCAATCCAGTGTACATGTACTGAGAGCATTATAATAATTGCTACAAATAACAAACACAGCGCATTTACCTTACTAGTATATTGTTAAACTTTGACTGTCATTTATTTGTTCTTCACTGATAATGTTATAATGTATTATTACAAATTGTTATTGTATTTGATAACAAGGCCAATGTTTCTATGTTGGTACATTATACGTTTTGTATAGTTCCGGCTGTAGGAGCAGAATACATCAATGCAAAACTAGCTTTATAACAGAGTTCTGTTCACACATGGTTCTTATCTTTCTTATATATAAAAATGAATCGCAAAATGTGTTGGTAAGCGCATAACTCGAGAACGGCTGAACCGATTTCGATAATTCTTTTTTAATATACCTATTCCTTGAAGCACGAGGATTGTTCTTGTGTAGAGAAAACGTAAACATGTACCACAGGCGAAGCCGGGGCGGACCGCTAGTTAACAATATTTTTTCTTCTTACTAAAATTTTCAAATTCGTTTTACCGTTTTGTGGAAGAGGGCTTATCTGACCTGGGTTTCTTTTTACATCATTATCTTCACTTCGCCTTAAATTTTATTTATAAACTAGCTGTGCCCGCGACTTCGTCCGCGTGGAATAGTGACTGCATAGTAGTTACTACTTAACACACAATTATTGAGTAAACACGTCTTGAAACACGTACTATCATATACAACTAAATTATAAGTACTTACACATTATTATAAAGTTAAGAAATAAAATAAATAATAACACAAAAGAACTGTTAGTAAAATTTATTACTAAACTGAGCTATAAAACTTAGGTACAGAAGAGTTCAAAATTTCCAGGATGTGGTTATTCTCCCGCTCCCATATTCCTTCTACTTTCACAGACTTTCAACTTTTCCCTTTCACCGATTTTGATTGAATTTGCCTCATCATACTTCTCACGTCAGGTCATGCCCTTTCATTTGATATGCCACTTGGGTATATTATTTGACAACTTTTATTCCCACTTTTATACCTATATCCAATAAATGGATGAACCAATTTTGATAAAATATGTCTTATTGTACTTTACACGTCATGTCTTTCATTAGATAAGTCACTTGAGTATATTTGATAAAATTTATTAATTTATTCCCACTTTTACCCCTATATCAAATAAATGGATGAACCGATTTTGATAACATTGGACTACTTAATTGTTTCTGACAGGTCGGCTTTTTTCATTTGATATATCACTTGGGTATAACAGACAGCATTCGTTTTTCTCATTCCCACTTTTGCCCTACATATAATTATTGGATGAACCGATTTTGATTTAATATGCCTCATTATACTTCTCACGTCAGGTCATGCCCTTTCATTTGATATGCCACTTGGGTATATTCGACAACTTATATTCCCACTTTTATACCTACATATTATATCCAATAAATGGATGAATCAATTTTGATAAAATATTATGTCTTATTGTACTTTACACGTCATGTCTTTCATTAGATACGTCACTTGAGTATATTTGATAAAATTTATTTATTTATTCCCACTTTAACCCCTATATCAAATAAATTGATGAACCGATTTTGATATAATTGGACTTGTTGTTAGTGACAGGTCGTCTTTTTTCATTTGATATATCACTTGGGTATAACAGACATCATTCGTTTTTTTCATTCCCACTTTTACCCCTCTACTATATAATAAATGGATTCGTTTTTTTCTACTAATGTAACAAAAAAACGCATCTAATTCGTATTACCCGTTAGCGAGCTACGGTGGCACAGACAGACACGCAATACACACATAGCGGACATAACACCCCTCTTTTTGCGTCGGGGGTTAAAAATATAATACCTACGACATAATTTCAAAGACCTTTTATATAGAAAATTTACCTAGAAGTAACCATAATGCTATTCGTGCAGGTTTTAGACTTATGAGCAAAAATCTAAATAAAGTTCCTTTGAGCCCCCCTACTACCCCCTCAGCATAACCACCCCCCCCCCCCCACGCTTGGGAACTTTCGATATGATCATCTGGACATGTCAAGGAATAACTTTAGCGTATAATTTACGTAATAAAGTAATTCATGTATAGAATGCCTTAGCAAATGTTCGCTGTGATTACTTAAATGGTCATAACTTTTTTATTTATGAACCGATTGACATGAAATAAACACTAAATGTTAAATGAAGCTTACCACAATATATTAGTGAAAACCGCATTTAAATCGGATAAGCCGTTTCTGAGATTAGCGTGTTCAAACATACAGACAAACAGACAAACAGACAAACAGACAAACAGACAAAAATTTTTTTAACGACAGTTTTGGGTTTGGGATCGATTTAGTAATAACCCCTGCTAATTTTTTTTTACATATTTTCATTGTACAGACACCACTTTTCTAGAATTTTATTATATGTATTGATTGATGATGATGATGATTTACCCCTATATCAAATAAATGGATGAACCGATTTTGATAACATTGGACTACTTAATTGTTTCTGACAGGTCGGCTTTTTTCATTTGATATATCACTTGGGTATAACAGACAGCATTCGTTTTTCTCATTCCCACTTTTGCCCTACATATAATTATTGGATGAACCGATTTTGATTTAATATGCCTCATTATACTTCTCACGTCAGGTCATGCCCTTTCATTTGATATGCCACTTGGGTATATTCGACAACTTATATTCCCACTTTTATACCTACATATTATATCCAATAAATGGATGAACCAATTTTGATAAAATATTATGTCTTATTGTACTTTACACGTCATGTCTTTCATTAGATACGTCACTTGAGTATATTTGATAAAATTTATTTATTTATTCCCACTTTAACCCCTATATCAAATAAATTGATGAACCGATTTTGATATAATTGGACTTGTTGTTACTGACAGGTCGTCTTTTTTCATTTGATATATCACTTGGGTATAACAGACAACATTCGTTTTTTTCATTCCCACTTTTACCCCTCTACTATATAATAAATGGATTCGTTTTTTTCTACTAATGTAACAAAAAAACGCATCTAATTCGTATTACCCGTTAGCGAGCTACGGTGGCACAGACAGACACGCAATACACACATAGCGGACATAACACCCCTCTTTTTGCGTCGGGGGTTAAAAATATAATACCTACGACATAATTTCAAAGACCTTTTATATAGAAAATTTACCTAGAAGTAACCATAATGCTATTCGTGCAGGTTTTAGACTTATGAGCAAAAATCTAAATAAAGTTCCTTTGAGCCCCCCTACTACCCCCTCAGCATAACCACCCCCCCCCCCACGCTTGGGAACTTTCGATATGATCATCTGGACATGTCAAGGAATAACTTTAGCGTATAATTTACGTAATAAAGTAATTCATGTATAGAATGCCTTAGCAAATGTTCGCTGTGATTACTTAAATGGTCATAACTTTTTTATTTATGAACCGATTGACATGAAATAAACACTAAATGTTAAATGAAGCTTACCACAATATATTAGTGAAAACCGCATTTAAATCGGATAAGCCGTTTCTGAGATTAGCGTGTTCAAACATACAGACAAACAGACAAACAGACAAACAGACAAACAGACAAACAGACAAAATTTTTTTTAACGACAGTTTTGGGTTTGGGATCGATTTAGTAATAACCCCTGCTAATTTTTTTTTACATATTTTCATTGTACAGACACCACTTTTCTAGAATTTTATTATATGTATTGATTATATTATATTGTATTATTAATCACTACATAGTATAAAATAAAGTCGCTTTCCCTGTCCCTATGTCCTTATGTCCCTTTGTACGCTTAAATCTTTGAAACTACGCAACGGATTTTGATGCGGTTTTTTTAATAGATAGAGTGATGCAAGAGGAAGGTTTATATGTATAATAACATCCATTAAATAGTGAAGAAGTACTGTTATTTTTGAGGTTTCTAATGTGAAGTCGTAAAAAAATACATTTTTTCTGCTTACATTGCAAACGCAGGCTGAACCCTACGAGCTTTATCAAAATAATGTACTAAGTATTATACACATTGAAAAGGTCTACAGAAAAGTCCGTGATGGTATATGTCTATCTCTTATGGATAACCCACAATAACTTTTTTTTGTCATTTACTTTTTACGACAAATAATGGATAATTTTCGATGCGATTTTAACCAATACAGCATTAATCCTTAACCAATTAAATACCTTGAATACATTGTTCATTTAATATAGATCTATATGGCCCTTTACACCGTATGATTTAAGTGAATATTTTCGAATTAACACATTGACTGCCAGAGTAATAATGACGAAAATCACAAAAAAAAATTTTAGTGCCAATTGATGTTATGGGTCTAGATATATATAGTACTAGCTGTGCCCGCGACTTCGTCCGCGTGGAATAGTGACTGCATAGTAGTTACTACTTAACACACAATTATTGAGTAAACACGTCTTGAAACACGTACTATCATATACAACTAAATTATAAGTACTTACACATTATTATAAAGTTAAGAAATAAAATAAATAATAACACAAAAGAACTGTTAGTAAAATTTATTACTAAACTGAGCTAGGTATAAAACTTAGGTACAGAAGAGTTCAAAATTTCCAGGATGTGGTTATTCTCCCGCTCCCATATTCCTTCTACTTTCACAGACGTTCAACTTTTCCCTTTCACCCCTAGTAAATGGCTGAACCGATTTTGATCTAAACCATGTCTATTGTCTAATCATACCTATATATTATGTACATGTCATATCCTTTCGTTTGGTACTCCATTTGGATTATTTATCCCCACTATCACCCCTAAGGTGCCCTATATGTAATAAACAGATTAACCAATTTTGATAAAACATGACTAATTGTAATTCACACGTCATTTGATATGCCGCTTGATTATATTATTTGACCACATTCGATTATTCATTCCCACTTTTACCGCTATAAATCAATAAATGGATGAACCGATTTTGATTAAATATGCCTCATCATACTTCTCACGTCAGGTTATGCCCTTTCATTTGATATGCCACTTGGGTATATTATTTGACAACTTTTATTCCCACTTTTATACCTATATCCAATAAATGGATGAACCAATTTTGATAAAATATGTCTTATTGTACTTTACACGTCATGTCTTTAATTAGATACGTCACTTGAGTATATTTGATAAAATTCATTTATTTATTCCCACTTTTACCCCTATATCAAATAAATGGATGAACCGATTTTGATAAAATTTGACTAATTGTTTCTGACATGTCGTCTATTTTCATTTGATATATCACTTGGGTATAACCTACATTAACAACCTACATTAACAACTAACATTCGTTTTTTTCATTCCCACTTACCCCTATATAATATAATAAACAACTTATGTAACAAAAAAACGCATCTAATTGGTATTACCCGTTAGCGAGCTACGGTGGCACAGACAGACACGCAATACACACATAGCGGACATAACACCCCTCTTTTTGCATCGGGGGTTAAAAATAATACCTACGACATAATTTCAAAGACCTTTTATATAGAAAATTTACCTAGAAGTAACCATAATGCTACATATTTGTGCAGGTTTTAGACTTATGAGCAAAAATCTAAATAAAGGTCCTTTGACCCCCCCTACTACCCCCTCAGCATAACCACCCCCCCCCTCGCTTGGGGACTTTCGATATGATCATCTGGACATGTCAAGGAATAACTTTAGCGTATAATTTACGTAATAAAGTAATTCATGTATTAGAATGCCTTAGCAACTGTTCGCTGTGATTACTTAAATGGTCATAACTTTTTTATTTATGAGCCGATTGACATGAAATAAACACTAAATGTTAAATGAAGCTTACCACAATATATTACTGAAAACCGCATCTAAATCGGATAAGCCGTTTCTGAGATTAGCGTGTTCAAACATACAGACAAACAGACAAACCGACAAACAGACAAACAGACAAACAGACAAAAATTTTTTTAACAACAGTTTTGGGTTTGGGATCGATTTAGTAATAACCCCTGCTAATTTTTTTTTACATATTTTCATTGTACAGACACCACTTTTCTAGAATTTTATTATATGTATTGATTAACTGATGATTTGTTTGGGTTAATCCACTGATTTCAGGAACAGGTTTGAGTAAAAATATTATTTTTCCGCTCCTGTTGGTCTTAGCGAGATGATAATATATAGCCTATAGCCTTTCTCGATAAATGGGCTATCTAACACTGAAAGAATTTTTCAAATCGGACAAGTACTTCCCGAGATAAGCGCGTTCAAACAAACAAACTCTTTAGCTTTATAATATTAAAATTTAAAGTCTTCTTCTTCTTCTTTGTGGATTCACTCTTGGCAGAGTGGTCGTGGTCACGTTGAGACGTCCACATCGGTGGTAGAGGCGGACACAGCTTTCCGCACGATCTCGACCCGTCATCTCTTCCTGTTACTTGACTGTCTGGCGCAGTCTGATACGCGAATTCCTACAGCAGATTTCACTTGGTCGGTCCAGCGCATTGGTGAAATTTAAAGTACCTATAGATTAATAGGAGAAGGCTCACTTTATTACAACATGCTACAACCAATAGGAGAGAAGCAGCAATGAAGGATGTACCTCGAGGCACAATTTGTTAGAAAAAAATTGTGCTTAATTTTTCAGTGGAAGGCACACACACACACATATTATATACAAACACCTACGCACGCATAGGCACACGCACACACACATACGCTGGCATTACGATCATTACGATTGCAACCTTAATATAGTCTTTAAACACACAGTCTGTGATTGCAACATTACGATTTTTTCACGATTTTCTTATATTACCTATTAGAGTAGGTAGTGCTGATATACTTAAATGTTACACAAATATTAGGCTGTAGTTTAAAATTATGTACCTACATACGTTTTCAGGCTTCTATTTAAACAATACAAAAGGCTACCAAAAAGTTCGAATGCTCAAATTTTTTATGCTTAATATTATTAATAACATAGAGGATCGTGTTCTTGTAAGTACTTTAGAGTGTTTACTCCATCAATTATTCTTGTATAACAGATATCTTTATTTCTTTACAACAATGCAAAAATATCTATTGTTTCATTACAATAGTTGATACATTATTATTAACTATTGGTCCGCCACGGCTTCGCCCGTGGTACCTACATGTTTACGTTTTTTTTCATAAGAACCATCCTCGTACCTACTTCAAGGAATAGATTCCGCAGCGCACGCGATGACAGAATTTTTATTAAGGAATTTTTTGCAACTTGGGTTACATTAGGTATTGAATTGAATTTTTGGTAAAGATCTCAAATTTTTTTGAAAATGCAATATATAGTTTATGTTGCTCAGTGAAGATGCAGCTTTCTAATGGTGAAAGAATTTTTGAAATCGGTCCAGTAGTTCATGCGTGAAAAGTCTGAAAACCATACATACATAATAACTTTCCTCTTTATAATATTAGTAGGTATAGCTGATATCTCAAGGTCGAATTTCGACCACGTGCTGTATATACCACAATCAGCTCTATTTCACTTAATAAATGAATGGATTCGTTTCTAGCAATAAAACCCCAAGTTCCTGGTAACAGATAGTAACATTGTTGAGTACAAAATTGCAACTTATCAATATTATTGGCGGATGTTGTGATATCAGTTGCACGTGTAGATATAATTATGAATCATTTTAGATTTATTTTGTAGGCTATCTAGGATTCTAGTAACATAGGAGCATCTGTAGGTACTTCGATCTTCATATTGACTACACAATTGTAAACACAAGATTTCAAACTCAAACTAAAACATTGATTTATTCAATTAGACTTCTAGAAGCACTTTTGAATCGTCATTACATGTTTTTAATTTTTTAAATTAAATTTAATAATTAGCTGTACCGCGCAGTTTCACTATCGAAGACGAACACGTATTCATGTGCGTAGGAAAATTGAACAATTTTAAATGCATTTCATTTTTAAGTACACGTTCTTCAAATCAAAAAGTATGGGCACTAAAAAAAAGTTTCAAATAAAAGTTGTAGAGAATATAAAGTGATCTAAAAAAATGATGCATTTTCATTTAAGTATTTAAAGATAATTATTGTTATGAGGGTTTTGAAGTTATTTATAAGCTGTATAATTGTTTTCGGGATTGCACGATCATTGTCATTCTTAGGGCCGATTTTTCAGTTTTTAAAACTTATCCCTCCAATAAAGTATTACACGATAATATTAAAATGTCACGTAAACTGTCAAATACGGGCAATTAAAATACGTTTTTTGATACATTATTCGACGAATAAGTTTTATCCAAGCATTGAAAAATCGGCCCTAATTAAAGACGTATTTGTCTTTCGGATAAATTCAGGTTATCAACGAAGAATAATGTCAATAACAATTTTTTTTTTTTTTTTTTTTTTTATGCAATGGGAAAGCAAACGAGCAGACGCGTCGCCTGGTGTTAAGCGAAACGCGCCGCCCATAAGCATCCGCTCCACTGGGAAGAGGATGTGTTGCAGTCCACAAAAAGGAAAGAGAGGGATATCACGGGAATTTATTTACATTACTGCCGGTTTTTCAGGTACTTAAAGGCACTCTTTTTGAAAGTCTCCATGTTGTAAGAACTCGGGAATACCGCCGTTGGTAGGTCGTTCCAGAGCTTCACAGTTCGCGGGAGAAAGTTTCGCGTAAAACGCACTGTGGAACTCCGCCAGCAATCGAGGTGGTGAGGGTGGAACTTATTTTTCTGGCGGGAGGTGCGGTAGTGGAATTGAGCGGGTGGGATTAGACTGAAGAGTTCCTCAGAACACTCCCCATAATAAATTCTATAGAAAACACAGAGCGATGCTAAATCTCTTCTGAGCGAGAGCGGATCAAGCTTGTCGGAGATTTTAGGGTTGTCAATTATTCGAGTTGCCCGACGTTCAATACGGTCTAGAGCAAGAAGTTGGTATTGTGGGGCGCCAGCAAACAGATGGGAGCAGTATTCCAGGTGTGGACGAACCTGTGCCTTGTACAAAAGGAGTAGATGAGCTGGTTTGAAATACTTCCTAGATCTGCTGAGCACACCCAATTTTTTAGAAGCTAGTTTCGCTTTGTCTTCTAGATGGCCTCGAAATTGAACGTCACTCGATATTTGGACACCCAGGATTGCAATGCTCGGTGAGATATTAAGGGGAGTGTTCTGAAACCGAGGAGAAACAAGAAATGGGGACTTTTTAGTAGAAAATACGCAGACTTGTGTTTTTTTGGGATTAAACTCAACTAAATTGAGCCTTCCCCATTCAGAAACTTGATCTAACGTAGTTTCGATAGTATTCACAAGTTTATTTCGACATTCCTCCACGTATGTCCTAGAGACTTGTGAATGGCCGGAGTAACAGGCATCCCCCGTACTGTCGTCCGCATAACAGTGTATGTTGCATATTTGCAACATGTCGTTAATGTGCAGGAGGAACAACGTGGGGGATAGCACATAGCCTTGGGGGACACCGGCATTAAGAGGCAAAGAAGCAGAGCGAAAACCGTCGATAACGACCTCTATGCTTCTGCCTGAGAGGAAGCTGGTAACCCAGTTACAAAGTCCCGAAGGAAGTCCGTAGGAGGGGAGCTTGGAGATGAGCGCCTTGTGCCAGACCCGATCAAAAGCTTTGGCGACATCCAAACTTACAGCCAGGGCCTCCCCCTTACTCTCGACAGCCTCCGCCCATTTATGGGTTAAATAGATCAAGAGATCGCTGGCTGAACGACCGTGCCGAAAACCATATTGGCGATCACTCAATAGCTGGTCTTTCTCTAGATAACCCAAGAGCTGGCTGTTGATGATGCTTTCCATTATTTTGGAGAGTAAGGAGGTTATGGCAATGGGTCTGTAGTTTGTCGGATCAGATCTGTCGCCCTTCTTAGGAATCGGGTGAACAAAAGCGATTTTCCATGAGTTCGGCACTACTGCTTTTGTGTAGGAATGTCGAAATAGGCGCGCTAACACTGGAGTTAGCTCGGGAGCACACGTTTTGAGCACTACAGCAGGGATTGCATCCGGCCCACTCGACTTGGATGTGTCTAGGTTACAGAGTGCCTTACGAACAGCTCGTTGTGAAAACCGAATTTCTGGCATTGAGCTGAGTTTACACGGAATCGAAGGCGGTGTTTTCCCCCCATCATCCAATGTTGAGTTACTCGCAAAGATTGCGCCCAGGAGATCGGCCTAACAATTAATATTTAAGTACATTATTTCAAACAATTTCCAATCATCATAATGAAACCATTTCTGATACGCTTCGGTTTGATCATGATGAAGGGTAATTCACCGATTTGAGCAGTAAGTATCACTACGTCATAATCTTAAAGGGTCATAATATAGAACAAAGTCGCTTTCTCTGTCCCTATATTATGTATGCTTAAATCTTTAAAAATAACGAATTTTGATGCCGATTCACGAGGAAGGTATAGGTACCTAGGTATATAATTTATTAGGTTTTAGACAAAGCGGGCGAAGCCGCGGGTGGAATGCTAGTAAATACACCTATATAGTTTGTTCCATAAAAACATAGGTTTTTTTTTTATTGGTAATAGATAGGGAAGCGCTTGACCACCTGTTCACTCTACGCTTGAAGACCCCCATATTGTACTCGTCGGGGAACACAGATTCAGGAAGCATGTTCTAGTGCCTTTCGGATAAAGAATGTGGAATCGAACCGCTTATACCGATAGCACACCCCGGACACTCCATACAAAATGATCGTTTTGACAGTCACACTGTAGATATTGCAAATGTGTGTGTTAACGCTTTATGGTTGGCACATTTGTGACTAGCGTAAAAAAAAATTCGCGTTTTTCTGATGAAATACATCCGTAAACAGCACAATATCTAACCATTTTCTACGAAAAACGATAATCACAAATCCAAAATAATAAAATTACTATAAGTCAATTTGATTAATGGTGTCATCTTCGTTGCGTATCGTCCTTGCAGAAAAATATGGCCCATTTTATGTCTGATCGCGCGGGGGTGAGGTAAGTTTAATTTTGGCGGGAGGCGGAGAGTGTCCGTTCTGTAGCGATTAGCTACTATTATGTATTCTGTGCCGATAGTAAAGATATTTTTATCACATACCTAGGTACCCACCCGCGTGATAATATCTGGACGAGCAGCTAACAACGAAGATAAAAATACATTCGTATTTACCTATTTAATTTGAAATGATTTACGATGTACCTATTGGTTAGTTATGGATATAAGTGGACCCCAAAATACAGGCTGTCCTAGTTTGGAGTCCAAATGTTACATGTTTGTACCTAACCCACAAATTGATCAATAAATGATTTTTATTTTATTTTATTTTATTAGTTATGTTTGTTAGTTGACCTTGTAGAAGTGGTAGGGAGCCGCTGGATGCAGGCCGCCGGTGACCAGTCGTGGTGGAAAACCCTGAGGAAGGCAGTGCCAGCAGTGGACGTCCCACGACTGAAACGAACGAACGAACGAACGATGTATTTCAGAATTTTTACACAAATTAAATTTTTGCAATTTTCTTTGGACCTTATCTAAAACTTGTCTACTTATTTTTGCCTGTTATTATACAGACAAAAATAAGTATAATAACAGTATAATAATTCTTTCTAAAATTAGAAATAAATTCATATTTTTAATAATGAATCAATTTTCATTCTTAAAAATGGAAACTATCACTCATCTCAAGTGTTGTTCATGAATAATATAGATAAACTTTTTAATGAAAAGTAATTTTATCATCAACCTTGACCTTCGAAAACTGTTATTCACGTTTTTAAATAGTATCATAAAATAATATCATCAGTTTTAATTATTATACGCTACTAGCGGCCCGCCCCGGCTTCGCCCGTGGTACATATGAAAAATAATTTGGAAAATCCAAAAGTGCACGCCTCATAATTTTTTTTTAATAAATATTTATTAATTATTATTTTTGTTTATTTAATAACAATTAAACCACATCGAATCAGACCCTGAAAAATGAAAGGGTTCTATTCCTGAGCATACTCAAGCGTAAGAGAAAAAAAAGACTCGATTAGTAAAGTATTTCGGTCGCTATCGTGTTAACAAGAAAAAGGATCCGCACATACAGACACACGGACGTCCAAGACAGAACTTTTTTAAACTGTTTTTTAACTAGTTTAAATAACAAAAATGACATCAAAAATATCATGAACGTTAAAAATAGTGTTTTTTCTTAATATGAGTGTGTATGTATTATCTTACAAGTGCAATGTATGATACATAAAGACATTTTAAGTTTGAAAAATCAGATGTTTTGCGCGAAGTGACAGTAGTACCCACCTCAACGCTTCGCTTATGAGGCGTGCAATAGATGTTGGCCGATTCTCAGACTTACCCGATATGCACAGAAAATTTCATGAGAATCGGTCCACCCGTTTCGGAGGAGTATGCAGACTAACATTGTGACACGAGAATTTTATATATTATACGCTATAAGGTCGAAAAGGTAAGTATGAGTTGGAGTAATTAAAAACAATCGAATGTAATATATAAGACGTTTTTTTAAATAAAAAATTGTTGTTTACAACATTTAATATGTTTTGGGGAATATTATAGCTTTTTAAAAAAAAAAACGTGACGAAATAATATTGTTTTAATTACGACTGAGTCGTAATTTTTGTGAGCTTTTTATTATTTTTTAAGTTATAAATTAATAATTAATAAAAAAATAATTAATAATAAAATATTTTAATTATCCCAAAAACCATTACAATCCGTTTACCCATTTTTGAGTTATAACTAACATATCAATATATATATATGTTAATATTCTTTTTCAGCTGTAATCTGATTAAAAACCGGCCAAGTGAGAGCCAAGTCGAAAATTTGCAGCTACGACAGACGGCTGTATCTTTTGATTGCGTTGTTTAGAAGTTTGATTTTTTTCACCTTTTCTCGTTCTGTTAAAAATCCGTTAAAAAGATAGGTCCTTAATAGGGCCATAAATATAAATATTAAAGTAATTAGCATCTTATAAGTAATAAAACATGATATCATTTAAAAACTTAATTTTTATGTTTACACAATACAAATAGTTTAACATTAGCGTTTTATAAGGTCAGTGTGGTATCTATGTACCTACATTGTATATAAACCAATAAATAATATTGATTAGTATAACGTACTAAATAATAAAAATCAAAATACGAAAAGTTATAAAGTTTTAAATCGTTCATCTTTGACGTAATAATAACTAAAAACTTTTTTATTATTCAGCGTTTAGCATTATTCTTTGAGAACTCTTAAAACAAAAGATAGGTAGTTAATTATATAATATTATGTAGATATGGTTCTTATCTATAACAAAGTACATATAAAAATTAGAATTACTTTCTTCCAGGTATGCATAAACGGCTGAATCGATTATGACAGAACTCTTACCTTATAAATAGCTGATATTGTAATATCTTTCTAATTTTATGTAGGTAATTAATGTGATAATAAAAATAATAACGATTACATAATATAAAAACCACCTTGTTTTTCGAAAAATGAAGTAGAATGAATGATGATTTCATCACGCAACACAGACGAAACCGCGGGTATCGAATAGTTCAAATAGCACTGACATATCTTCTGTTTACACATTCAGGACGTTGACCCACACGTATCGTTTATATTGTATTTTAATATATTATCTTTATGTATAATAATTTTTATAAATATATTTTATGTACTTCTGTAGTTTCTATGACGGTTTCATACAAGCTTTTTTTTGCCCTCTCTTCATTCACGAACAAAACGTAACCGTTGCAAAAATATTTTTAAATCAAAGCCAATCTTCCTTCCTATGCTTAATCTTTATTCGTTTTAGGGCCGATTTTTCAATGCTTGGATAAAACTTATCCGTCCAATAAAGTAGACGATAATATTAAAATGTCACGTAAACTGTCAAATACGGGAAATAAGAATACGTTTTTAAAATGGTATTCTTATACATTATTCGACGAATAAGTTTTATCCAAATAAAAATCGGCCCATAATGTTATACATACAATAAAAAACATTACTGAGTACCCCATTATTGGCAACAAATGTCTATCTACATTTTCTTAGAAATGTTAACAAAAACAAACTAAAGGAAAACAAAACATACTAATTAGAAGATGAGAATAATTCAAAATAATAATATGTACTAACTGTTTCTTGTGACTTTCTTTGTAATAAGTTCATTGTTTCGATTAGGACTAAAGTTTACAAAAAAAATGTAGATACTTAATGATTATTACCGTAATACATTCGTAGAAATTGCTCCAAATCGGATAAGCCGTTCCTGAGATTAACGGTACAAACAAAATTGGAATGATTGGTTCTGATTCTAGTCCACAAATCCTACACTAGGAACCATATTATTATATGTTTGTTTCTTTACGGCGTAAAACCATAGAAATTAACATAAAACTTCTGTTTAAAAACATATCTGATTTGGTTGAATTTAAACTAAACTAACATCATAGAGACGGAAGATCTTATTAGGTACTAGCTGCTCCGCGCGGTTTCACCCCCGTGGCTCCACTCTTGTCAGTCGTAGCGTGATGATATATAGCCTATAGCCTTCCTCGATAAATGAGCTATCTAACACCGAAAGAATTTTTCAAATCGGATCAGTAGTTCCCGAGATTAGCGCGTTCAAACAAACAAACTCTTCAGCTTTATAATATTAGTATAGATAGGTAATTATCTTAGACAGAGTTTAATAATGATTTATTCTTTATATGTATGATACTATTGGTCCGCCCCGGCTTCGCCCGTACCTACATGTTTAAACTATCCTATCTCTAAAGTTGAATCGAACTGCACATGGTGTGCGAATTTTATTATAATCGGTTAAGTGGTTTAGTAGTCCATTGAGGACAAACTTTGTGACGCGAGATTTTATTAAGATTATTGATGAGTAGTAGTTAAATGTTAAGAGATTTTTCCATCACGGTCGAAGCCTAGCCTACGGAGTCATTCAATACCTAACCATAAGAAAATCATCTCTAGAAGTCTCTATCTGTTCGACTAAAACAGTAGCTATAGAATTTATCATACTCTAGGTCAAAAATT